>NC_138725.1:69725787-70179048 GCF_965113295.1 Leuciscus leuciscus | reverse complement strand
TACTATACACACACACACACACACACAAATATATTAACTTTTATGTTTGTTTTTTTTAAACATCTTGTGAGGAGTGGCAACACCAAAGCAAACGCCCATGCATAGTTTTATTGTGGATTTATGGCCTGACATATATTCATATTCATGTTCATGAATGTGTATTGGGTGCTGTCCAGCCAAAACAAACTTTGTTGCATTATTTTATTATAATTATATTTTTATATTTATAATATTATCACTGCTGCTTTGAAACAATCTGTATCATAAAAAGCACTATATAAATAAAGGTGACTTGACTTTATTTGATGAATATGTGAATAAAACATCTGCATTATCACATAGTAATCTGTCTGAAAGAGTTAAAGTCTCCCTGTAGTCAATCATTTTATCCCTTAAAACTCACATTTGATCACCAAATCGACACATTTAAAAGATTTTTTCCATGTTAAAAATTCTTCATGTCTTAAAACAGCTTGAATGTAACTCTACACCCTTGCCTCATTCATACGCGGTTCTATGAATATGCAAATTAGCCCCGCCTCCACTCACTCACACCAGCTCAGAGATCCACTGGTTGACGATCACACGTTGATCTGATTGGTTACAAGGTAGTTTGTGACGTCAGAAAAACCAGCGATTTCAAACCGTGTTTTTGAGACTGTCTTTGTTTCACTGCAGTTTAAAATACTCCGCAATGGTGTCGACTTATGAATCTGCACATGGTTTGTCTTAAAGCATATTAAAAACACCACATAGACATATAAACAACATTAAAAGCTTGATTTTCACCACAGGGGGACTTTAATAATAAATAAAATGTCAGTATTCAGAACACCAAGTCAAGACACTCTGTGTACTGTACATCAAAAACATCAAAATATTATAAATGTCTCTGAGCTTGTATCATTACTTCATAGAAAAGACAAGTTGTTTTAGTAGAATTATATTCTGGCTACTTGGATTATATAAATCTTAAGAGCAACAAAATCTTGTGAATTTGTTAACATTAGAACGAAATAGCCTAACATTGTTGCATCTTGTTTACTCACATCTTGAGGTTTCCAAAAATCATGTGAAAATGTAAGAGACTCTAAAACACTGAAGTTCAGCTATATTAATGAAAATTAAAATAAGAGTCTCTGTAACATCTCACTGTCACTGATTTATCAGCTCAAAGCATTCTGGGTAAAATCTCTCTACAGTCTATTCTGAAACATCAACACAGTTTCACTGATGAGTTATAACCAACCCTAAACCCAGGATAGAGCGGCTGAGTGAATGTGGTCTGGACTGTGTGGATGAGGCTCATTGTGTCAGAGACGCTGTAGAAGGACAGAGTTCCTGCACTGTGATCCACATACACTCCTATTCTTCTGCTGACGGACTTTACAGGGAGAACAGTGCGTATGTTATTGTGCCAGAATGAGTATCTGGAGGAAGAGCAGATCAAACTCCAGGACTGATCATTACGTCCAAATCCACACTTATTACCCAATCCCTTCCTGCTGATGCTCTTATATGACACTGATATAAACACATATTCTCCACTCCACTCAATCTCCCAGTAACAGCGTCCACACACACTCTCTCTACACAACACCTGAGAATAATAATCAAATCTGTCAGGATGATCAGGATACGACTGTTGTGTGTCAGTGTCAGTAATCACTCTGTTCCTCTCAGACAGACTGAGGTGTTCATTCACTGTGTTCAGATCCAGAGTCAGCTGACGGGAATCTGATGGAGAGAAAACACATCAGAATGTATGTAATGTATCTGAACAATGTATCATCAGTGTCTCAGTGCAGCTGATCAGATATCCTGTGCAAATCATCATTTACATGATCAATTATAAAACTCTTCTATCATGTTTATTTCTCCTTCTACAGGAAGAACATGAACACATTCAGTGAGTTTTTCTGCTTGTTTCTCAGTGACTTACATTGTAGGAAGTCGTTCCTGGTCTTGTGATTCATGTTGGTGAATGTGACTGTGGAAATAAACAGACATGAACAGTGTGAAGAGAAATGACAAGATAAAATACATCCATTTCTAAGACGTTTCTAATCTGATATTAGATGATGCAGGACTCATTTCTGAGAACAGAAGAATCTCCAGATGCCTCATATATAAAACACACGTATCGGATTCAATCCTAAATTTCAATGGATTTCAATTTCAATATAAACATAAGTATTTATTACTTCTAAACCATCAAGGGATGTTTGTGGCTGTTCTGTAGAGTTGATGCCCTTGAATTAAAGATGAACTGTGATTTATAAAGTGGGATTTTGTTTTATAAATCATAGGAACATTTCAGAAACTGTTGTACGTTCATATTTCGGATCATTCTCCACACGTCTGTATAAACGAGGCGCAGGACTTTACCTCTATCAGAGATCTTCTTGAGCTCCTCTTCGCAGAAATCCTCCAGTTTGTCTCTCAGCTGACGGACAGATTCTCTCACGACATCAAAAGAGGAGAGAGAACTGAAGGAAACGTCGGGTTCGTCTGTAGATTCAGGAGGTGCTGAGAGAGACTGGAAACTCTACAGAAAACAGAAATCAAAACTCATCATCTCCACACTTCAGCCAATAACCTGCACTATATCAGATCTGAGCGGCTCTTGTTGACTTCACTTCTCTTCAGTGACTCGCTTCAATCCAGCACTTTCACACAATCAGCACAATCTTCTCATATTCATCATTTAATGCTACAAACTCTAGTATTTCACACTTACACTCCTTGTGAAAAAGAAAGTACCGTACTTGTAACAGAAATAATATACTTTAAAATATATAAGTGCAGATTGGCTGTAATGTTTTCAGAAACTTAATTGCATGTTATTTGCAGTTAAATGAATGTGGAATAGTTTAATGTTTTTATTAAATGCAAATAGCTGAGCTTTAGAGTGTTTTTTTGCCCTGCTTAAGTTAGTCTCATTCTGCTCTCATGAAATGTTTCTCTGTGAGTCTCTTGCTCAAGTCCACTATGATCCAGTTCTTCTAGATCTCTGTTACCTGCAGGAACTGGATGTGATGGTGTGTGTGTGAAAGCTGCTCCAGCTCAGCGTCTCTCCTCCTCAGATCATTGATCTCCTGCTCCAGTCGCTCCAGTCGTCCTTCAGCTCGACTCACTGCAGTCTTTTCCTGATCTCTGATCCGCTGTGTCGCCTCAGAGCGGCTTCTCTCAATGGAGCGGATGATCTCAGTGAAGATCTTCTCACTGTCCTCCACTGTTGTGTGTGCAGAGCGCTGTTACACACACATCACAATCACACAGTGAGTTCAGTGAGTCCAAACTGAGACGTCTCACACTTCTCTTCTTCTCCAGACTCACCTTATGAGACTCCACAGCCTCTCTCAGCTGATGAAGATCTTTCTGTCTCTGCTGGATTCTCTGACGGATCTTCATCTGCGTCTCCTTCAGCTGTTTCTGGAGGACAAACCAATAACAGCAAAATGTTTTTTAAAAGTAGCATTCCTTTAAAAAAAATGCATGTAAATAATATACTTTAAAAGAATATACTTAAGTGTGAACTGAACGTAATGTTTACAGACACGTAGTTGCATGTTAATGCCATTAAATTAAAATGTAATTTTTTAGAGGTTTTGTAGGTTTACGAGAGTGATATTCCTCATGACGGTCAAAATGAGTTTGACAGTAAGATTCCTGACACACCAGACAGGACTTGACGGCTTTGTATTTTCTTCCAGTACAGACGTCACACTGCACGTCTCCAGATCCAGCGTAACAGTCAGCAGGAAGTTTAGTCTTCTTCAGTTTCTCCACCACTTCAGCTAGCATGGTGTTTTTAGCTAAAGCAGGTCTTGGACTGAAGGTCTGTGTGCACTGAGGGCAGCTGTAGACTCTCTTCTCATCCTCCTGATCCCAGCAGTCTGTAATACAGATCTTACAGTAACTGTGTCCACAGGGAATGGTCACTGGTTCCTTCAGGAGATCCAGACACACTGAACATGTGAACTCATCCTGAGAAATTCTGGCTTCTGCCATTTTACTGCATGAATACAGAGAGACACAAACACACAACAGCTCAACAACACAAGTCTCTGTTTCTCTGAACTGAGGAGTTGAAATAGTTTCCTGGCTCTGTGTTTGAGTGACGTGTGTAAAATAGGCGTGTCTGTAAAGCAGCTTCCTCGTTCACACACACACTTTACTGCTGTGTTGTATGTGTCCTTCAAGTGGAGTCAAAAATATCATAATTACGAGTTCTCTGACAGGGAGGGGGGAGGGGGGGAGGGAGGGGGGGGGGGGGGGGGGGGGGGGCAATTAATTGGTTTCGTCCTTACATGCGCTTCGTGAGGCACAATAGCCTATAGCACACCCAGGCAAGGTCTCTCGCTCCCTCTCTCTTCACGTTCTTCCCCCGGTAGATGTTGAATCCACAGATCAAAGAGAAACCCTATGATTACAACGACCATCATTTTAAGTCATAATAGGTCTGAAATTATCGTACATTATAGGATTTTTTCCGAGGCAGAGGGGGGGGGGCGTTGGGTGCTCGAGCACCTGCCCTTTTGCCCCTTGGTGCCCAAAGTGCCCTTTTTTTCAAGGCAAAATTTCCTCTCCTTTTTTGTAATTAAAGGCCCTTTTGTGGATGCCTGCCCAATCTAACTATTAGTAAAATTAATGAATAATAATTTAGCCGTAAATAAAATGACCCACATGATGACCTTTCACCTGACGAACTCAACCGGGACGATTCCTCACGCTGCACGCGCATTTTTAAAATTCGCGCGGCTACGCGCACTACCAGAGGATATCTTCAACTCTGCGGCTGCTGGTAAGTGGTGTTTCATTCTCAGCGAAGTGCTTATGATGTTTGTTTACTTATTATTATTATTTTACAAGAACGACGTGAAGAGAGCATGCAGAAATGTTGTTTACATTGCTGTCTGTGTGTAGGCTGTAGAAGTTACGTTAGCTTGCTGTTTAGGGAGAAAAGTTTCACGGGTGTCGAGGGGTCTGGTCTTTTTATGTTATTTATACTTTAAACTATTATTATTATTATTACAATATTTATTTAAAAAACGTAGAGTGCCTTAAAAATGATCACAACACTGGTAAGACTTACCAGTATCTTATGTTTTGTGTGCAGCAGCCTCTGTGAACATCTCCCCTAACAGCCTGGGCAGAGTCAGCTTTACAGCAGGTCAGTGAGCTAGTGAGCCAGTTCCAAACACTGTCAGCTATCTTTACATCTTGTCATGGTCACATAAAAATTGTTTAATCAGCTAATATATCTCCTATATGTTTGTTTTAATGTCTACAGTCTCAGATCAACTCCAGCAGTATCATCATCATCATCAGCAGCAGCAGTAACAACAGCAAAGGCAGCAAAGTCACTAAACTTTAGTAAGAATTTACCAGAAACAGGTATCACATTAATGTTAAAAATATTGTAAAGTATTAATTGCTGTATTTTTTTTCTGTTTGCTTTGTTTTTATTTTCATTGTATAAATGTAACTCTTGTATTTTTGTAAATCTGTTTATGCCATGAAAATAGCCACAGATGCTGACATGGCATTAAATAAAACTATACTGTACTATACTGTACTGTACGAAACGTGGGCCACGTTGATTTTGTCCTACACAGTTTACTATAACAGCTGTTCTTTATTATTCTGTAGGCTATAACAGAGAAGGAAAAGCCATCAGGTTGGGGCAACTTAAGATACTTCAGTTTCTAATCCCAGAGTTATTAATATGTACACATAATTATTTAAATTTTTTAACTTTTAAACTTAAAATTTGTCTTTCCTGTTCTGTTTCTTTTTCAAAACTGCATCAATGCATTTGCTGCCGTATCGATACAGAATCATCCATATTTATATATTGCTGTATTGATATTTTGAGCACAGCCCCATATAGCCTTGTTCCATGTGCCCCCTTTTATACTTTGAGCACCTGCCCCTCCAGAGGTCTCTGCACGGCCCTGCATCTGGCAACACTGTGTGTCCTTCAAGTGGAGTCGAAAATATCATAATTACGAGTTCCGAGCTCATGAATGACAGAGTGTATTCACGAATGCATGTTTTTATATACTAGTGTCAAAGTAATGTCAATATGTCAAAACGTAGGCTACAGTTCTAAGATAATACAGAATCAGATCATGCTAGCTAACAACATCATGTATTCATTTAGGCAGAAACAATAAGCTCATTACCTTTCCCCACCAGAGTCTTAACATTTTAAATTTGAATTTAAAAATTGCAAATGCCAGCGTTTAAAAATAAATAAATAATCATTTTCACAAACTTTCATGGCCGCCAGAATATTTTGTTGAATGAATATCTGAACATACAATATATCAAAATAAATAACAGAACCTCTGTAGCTTCAGGCATTCTTTTTTATCAACACTTAAATGTGGGTAAGTTTCATAAAAACAGCAACATTTTAAACCAAAACTGAGAAAATTGTGTTTGTTTTCAAAGACTACAACGTGCATAAGCAATTAATGCTTTTATCGCTTGTTTTTGCTTCCTTTTTTTTTTTTTTTGCCAGTGTTTTGATCAGGAGATTCTGTCCTCTTTCAGAAGATGTGTGATAGCGCCCCCTACCGTATAACAGTGAAAACACGGAAAACTGGAAATCTGCAAGAGTTTTTTTTTATTTGTTTAAATTCAAGATGAATGGCGTGCTCAATTCCTTTTGAGTTTGATTTGGGTGCTCTTCGGTCCAAGGTAGAACATCTAAGAGGCAGTGTAGAGAAAGAATTCTCTGATAACCGAGGCACTCCTTAATTAAAATGTCTTTATTACAAAAATGGCATGTCCTAACTGGACAACACTGCCTCTTAGTTTATTTTTTTTATATATATAAACTCAGCAAAAAAAGAAACGTCCCTTTTTCAGGACTGTGTATTTCAACAATAATGTTGTAAAAATCCAAATAACTTTACAGATCTTCATTGTAAAGGGTTTAAACAATATTTTCCATGCATGTTCAATTAACCATAATCGATTAATTAACATGCATCTGTGGAATGGTCGTTAAGACCTTAACAGCTTACAGAGAGTAGGCATTTAAGGTCATAGTTCTAAAAACGCAGGACACTAAAGAGACTTGTCTACCGACTGTGAAAAACACCCAAAGAAAGATGCCCAGGGTCCCTGCTCATCTGCGTGAACGTGCATTAGGCATGCTGCAGCATGAGGACCGCTGATGAGGACCGCTGATGTGGCTAGGGCAATAAATTGCCATGTCCGCACTGTGAGACGCCTAAGACAGCGCTACAGGGAGACAGGAAGGACAGCTGATCATCCTCGCAGTGGAAGACCACGTGTAACAACACCTGCACAGGATCGGTACATCCGAATATCACACCTGCGTGACAGGAACAGGATGGCCACAACAACTGCCCGAGTCACACCAGGAACACACAATCCCTCCATCAGTGCTCAGACTGTCCGCAATAGGCTGAGACAGGCTGGACTGAGGGCTTGTAGGCCTGTTGTAAGGCAGGTCCTTACCAGACATCACCAGCAACAACGCCGCCTATGGGCACAAACCCACCTTCGCTGAACCAGACAGGAGTGGCAAAAAGTGCTCTTCACTGATGAGTCACGGTTTTGTCTCACCAGGGGTGATGGACGGATTCGTGTTTATCGTCGAAGGAATGAGCGTTACACCGAGGCCTGTACCCTGGAGCGGGATCGATTTGGAGGTGGGGGGTCCGTCATGGTCTGGGGCGGAATATCACATCACCATCGGACTGAGCTTGTTGTCATTGCAGGCAATCTCAATGCCTTGCGGTACAGGGAAGACATCCTCCTCCCTCATGTGGTACCCTTTATGCATGCTCATCCGGACATGATCCTCCAGCAGGACAATGCCACCAGCCATACTGCTCGTTCTGTGCGTGAGTTTCTGCATGACAGCAATGTCAGTGTTCTGCCATGGCCAGCGAAGAGCCCAGATTTCAATCCCATTGAGCACGTCTGGGACCTGTTGGATCGCAGGGTGAGGGCTAGGGCCATTCCCCCCAGGCAATGTCCAGGAACTTGCAAGTGCCTTGGTGGAAGAGTGGGGTAACATCTCACAGCAAGAACTGACAAATCTGGTCCAGTCCATGAGGAGGAGATGCACTGCAGTACTTCAAGCAGCTGGTGGCCACACCAGATACTGACTGGTACTTTTGATTTTGAGCCTCCCTTCATTCAGGGACACATTATTCTATTTCTGTTAGTCACATGTCTGTGAAACATTTTTAGTTTATGTCTTATGGTGTTGACTCTTTTAGTGTTCATACAAATATTTACACACATTAAGTTTACTGAAAGTAAAAACAGTTGAAAGTCAGAGGACGTTTCTTTTTTTGCTGAGTTTATATATATATATATATTTTGTATATAACTTTTATTCAAAGATAGGACATACAGTAGGAAAACAACATCTTCTGTACATCAAAAGTCTATGGATAAATCACAAAAAAGCCATGGAGGTCAATGGGTTATCAAAAACAAAGTATAATGTAAACAAAGGCAAAAGAAAAATTAAAATTAAATTAAATAAATATCTTGTAAAGCTTACAGAGGTCATGTGATTTAACAGCTTTTTTGTTTGTACACTCAGATATTGAGAGAACATAGTGCGTAATGTTAGCAGCAAGCTCCAGAAAGCTTGGTTTCTTTTTTAAGAATTTTGACTTGTGCAAATAAAATGTGGTTAAAATAATAATCAAATTTACCACATAATACTCTGAACATAAATTGTTATCATGTTGAGTGAAACCAAACAATAGCCTACATTTTCCCACCGCAAAGCAAATAGAGGGTAAATATGGACAACAATAAACTGAGACACTTTACTCCAAAGTTTCTTGGTATGTGGCCAAGACCAAAATAAATGCACCAGAGTTTCGTTTAGCTCTTCACAGAAAAACCTTTTTCATTTTTTTTTTCAGGTAGTTAGTGGGGTAAAACCTGTGAAGTATTTTGAATGAAATCACTTTGACTTTGTTGGTTAAAAAAAAACTTGTGTGGCAAAAGCCAAACTTTTTCCCAACAAATGAGGACCAATAAGATACAGCAGCGGGTGTACTCCTAATATCCTGTTGAAAAAGTTGACGAACTGCCTTTTTCTTATTTTTAGTTTGTAGCGAAAAACAGATATTTCCAACAGCTGTTTCCTCCACATCCACCAGTGTAGGGGGATCAACAAGTCCATTAAAGGGGTCATATAATGGTACATGCACTTTTACATGTTGATTGTACTGAAATGTGTGTTGGCAGTGCCTGTACACAACCATCATATAATGATAATAAGTCGGTTCTTACAATTAATTGGTTTCGTCCTTACATGCGCTTCGTGAGGCACAATAGCCTATTGCACACCCACGCAAGGTCTCTCGCTCCCTCTCTCTTCACGTTCTTCCCCCGGTAGATGTAGAATCCACAGATCAAAGAGAAACCCTATGATTACAACGACCATCATTTTAAGTCATAATAGGTCTGAAATTATCGTACATTATAGGATTTTTTCCGAGGCAGAGGGGGGGGGGGCGTTGGGTGCTCGAGCACCCAACCTTTTGCCACTTGGTGCCCAAAGTGCCCTTTTTTTCAAGGCAAAATTTCCTCTCCTTTTTTGTAATTAAAGGCCCTTTTGTGGATGCCTGCCCAATCTAACTATTAGTAAAATTAATGAATAATAATTTAGCCGTAAATAAAATGACCCACATGATGACCTTTCACCTGACGAACTCAACCGGGACGATTCCTCACGCTGCACGCGCATTTTTAAAATTCGCGCGGCTACGCGCACTACCAGAGGATATCTTCAACTCTGCGGCTGCTGGTAAGTGGTGTTTCATTCTCAGCGAAGTGCTTATGATGTTTGTTTACTTATTATTATTATTTTACAAGAACGACGTGAAGAGAGCATGCAGAAATGTTGTTTACATTGCTGTCTGTGTGTAGGCTGTAGAAGTTACGTTAGCTTGCTGTTTAGGGAGAAAAGTTTCACGGGTGTCGAGGGGTCTGGTCTTTTTATGTTATTTATACTTTAAACTATTATTATTATTACAATATTTATTTAAAAAACGTAGAGTGCCTTAAAAATGATCACAACACTGGTAAGACTTACCAGTATCTTATGTTTTGTGTGCAGCAGCCTCTGTGAACATCTCCTCTAGCAGCCTGGGCAGAGTCTGCAGCTTTACAGCAGGTCCGTGAGCTAGTGAGCCAGTTCCAAACACTGTCAGCTATCTTTACATCTTGTCATGGTCACATAAAAATTGTTTAATCAGCTAATATATCTCCTATATGTTTGTTTTAATGTCTACAGTCTCAGATCAACTCCAGCAGTATCATCATCATCATCAGCAGCAGCAGTAATAACAGCAAAGGCAGCAAAGTCACTAAACTTTAGTAAGAATTTACCAGAAACAGGTATCACATTAATGTTAAAAATATTGTAAAGTATTAATTGCTGTATTTTTTTTCTGTTTGCTTTGTTTTTATTTTCATTGTATAAATGTAACTCTTGTATTTTTGTAAATCTGTTTATGCCATGAAAATAGCCACAGATGCTGACATGGCATTAAATAAAACTATACTGTACTATACTGTACTGTACGAAACGTGGGCCACGTTGATTTTGTCCTACACAGTTTACTATAACAGCTGTTCTTTATTATTCTGTAGGCTATAACAGAGAAGGAAAAGCCATCAGGTTGGGGCAACTTAAGATACTTCAGTTTCTAATCCCAGAGTTATTAATATGTACACATAATTATTTAAATTTTTTAACTTTTAAACTTAAAATTTGTCTTTCCTGTTCTGTTTCTTTTTCAAAACTGCATCAATGCATTTGCTGCCGTATCGATACAGAATCATCCATATTTATATATTGCTGTATTGATATTTTGAGCACAGCCCCATATAGCCTTGTTCCATGTGCCCCCTTTTATACTTTGAGCACCTGCCCCTCCAGAGGTCTCTGCACGGCCCTGCATCTGGCAACACTGTGTGTCCTTCAAGTGGAGTCGAAAATATCATAATTACGAGTTCCGAGCTCATGAATGACAGAGTGTATTCACGAATGCATGTTTTTATATACTAGTGTCAAAGTAATGTCAATATGTCAAAACGTAGGCTACAGTTCTAAGATAATACAGAATCAGATCATGCTAGCTAACAACATCATGTATTCATTTAGGCAGAAACAATAAGCTCATTACCTTTCCCCACCAGAGTCTTAACATTTTAAATTTGAATTTAAAAATTGCAAATGCCAGCGTTTAAAAATAAATAAATAATCATTTTCACAAACTTTCATGGCCGCCAGAATATTTTGTTGAATGAATATCTGAACATACAATATATCAAAATAAATAACAGAACCTCTGTAGCTTCAGGCATTCTTTTTTATCAACACTTAAATGTGGGTAAGTTTCATAAAAACAGCAACATTTTAAACCAAAACTGAGAAAATTGTGTTTGTTTTCAAAGACTACAACGTGCATAAGCAATTAATGCTTTTATCGCTTGTTTTTGCTTCCTTTTTTTTTTTTTTTGCCAGTGTTTTGATCAGGAGATTCTGTCCTCTTTCAGAAGATGTGTGATAGCGCCCCCTACCGTATAACAGTGAAAACACGGAAAACTGGAAATCTGCAAGAGTTTTTTTTTATTTGTTTAAATTCAAGATGAATGGCGTGCTCAATTCCTTTTGAGTTTGATTTGGGTGCTCTTCGGTCCAAGGTAGAACATCTAAGAGGCAGTGTAGAGAAAGAATTCTCTGATAACCGAGGCACTCCTTAATTAAAATGTCTTTATTACAAAAATGGCATGTCCTAACTGGACAACACTGCCTCTTAGTTTATTTTTTTTATATATATAAACTCAGCAAAAAAAGAAACGTCCCTTTTTCAGGACTGTGTATTTCAACAATAATGTTGTAAAAATCCAAATAACTTTACAGATCTTCATTGTAAAGGGTTTAAACAATATTTTCCATGCATGTTCAATTAACCATAATCGATTAATTAACATGCATCTGTGGAATGGTCGTTAAGACCTTAACAGCTTACAGAGAGTAGGCATTTAAGGTCATAGTTCTAAAAACGCAGGACACTAAAGAGACTTGTCTACCGACTGTGAAAAACACCCAAAGAAAGATGCCCAGGGTCCCTGCTCATCTGCGTGAACGTGCATTAGGCATGCTGCAGCATGAGGACCGCTGATGAGGACCGCTGATGTGGCTAGGGCAATAAATTGCCATGTCCGCACTGTGAGACGCCTAAGACAGCGCTACAGGGAGACAGGAAGGACAGCTGATCATCCTCGCAGTGGAAGACCACGTGTAACAACACCTGCACAGGATCGGTACATCCGAATATCACACCTGCGTGACAGGAACAGGATGGCCACAACAACTGCCCGAGTCACACCAGGAACACACAATCCCTCCATCAGTGCTCAGACTGTCCGCAATAGGCTGAGACAGGCTGGACTGAGGGCTTGTAGGCCTGTTGTAAGGCAGGTCCTTACCAGACATCACCAGCAACAACGCCGCCTATGGGCACAAACCCACCTTCGCTGAACCAGACAGGAGTGGCAAAAAGTGCTCTTCACTGATGAGTCACGGTTTTGTCTCACCAGGGGTGATGGACGGATTCGTGTTTATCGTCGAAGGAATGAGCGTTACACCGAGGCCTGTACCCTGGAGCGGGATCGATTTGGAGGTGGGGGGTCCGTCATGGTCTGGGGCGGAATATCACATCACCATCGGACTGAGCTTGTTGTCATTGCAGGCAATCTCAATGCCTTGCGGTACAGGGAAGACATCCTCCTCCCTCATGTGGTACCCTTTATGCATGCTCATCCGGACATGATCCTCCAGCAGGACAATGCCACCAGCCATACTGCTCGTTCTGTGCGTGAGTTTCTGCATGACAGCAATGTCAGTGTTCTGCCATGGCCAGCGAAGAGCCCAGATTTCAATCCCATTGAGCACGTCTGGGACCTGTTGGATCGCAGGGTGAGGGCTAGGGCCATTCCCCCCAGGCAATGTCCAGGAACTTGCAAGTGCCTTGGTGGAAGAGTGGGGTAACATCTCACAGCAAGAACTGACAAATCTGGTCCAGTCCATGAGGAGGAGATGCACTGCAGTACTTCAAGCAGCTGGTGGCCACACCAGATACTGACTGGTACTTTTGATTTTGAGCCTCCCTTCATTCAGGGACACATTATTCTATTTCTGTTAGTCACATGTCTGTGAAACATTTTTAGTTTATGTCTTATGGTGTTGACTCTTTTAGTGTTCATACAAATATTTACACACATTAAGTTTACTGAAAGTAAAAACAGTTGAAAGTCAGAGGACGTTTCTTTTTTTGCTGAGTTTATATATATATATATATTTTGTATATAACCTTTATTCAAAGATAGGACATACAGTAGGAAAACAACATCTTCTGTACATCAAAAGTCTATGGATAAATCACAAAAAAGCCATGGAGGTCAATGGGTTATCAAAAACAAAGTATAATGTAAACAAAGGCAAAAGAAGAAGAAAAATTAAAATTAAATTAAATAAATATCTTGTAAAGCTTACAGAGGTCATGTGATTTAACAGCTTTTTTGTTTGTACACTCAGATATTGAGAGAACATAGTGCGTAATGTTAGCAGCAAGCTCCAGAAAGCTTGGTTTCTTTTTTAAGAATTTTGACTTGTGCAAATAAAATGTGGTTAAAATAATAATCAAATTTACCACATAATACTCTGAACATAAATTGTTATCATGTTGAGTGAAACCAAACAATAGCCTACATTTTCCCACCGCAAAGCAAATAGAGGGTAAATATGGACAACAATAAACTGAGACACTTTACTCCAAAGTTTCTTGGTATGTGGCCAAGACCAAAATAAATGCACCAGAGTTTCGTTTAGCTCTTCACAGAAAAACCTTTTTCATTTTTTTTTCAGGTAGTTAGTGGGGTAAAACCTGTGAAGTATTTTGAATGAAATCACTTTGACTTTGTTGGTTAAAAAAAAACTTGTGTGGCAAAAGCCAAACTTTTTCCCAACAAATGAGGACCAATAAGATACAGCAGCGGGTGTACTCCTAATATCCTGTTGAAAAAGTTGACGAACTGCCTTATTCTTATTTTTAGTTTGTAGCGAAAAACAGATATTTCCAACAGCTGTTTCCTCCACATCCACCAGTGTAGGGGGATCAACAAGTCCATTAAAGGGGTCATATAATGGTACATGCACTTTTACATGTTGATTGTACTGAAATGTGTGTTGGCAGTGCCTGTACACAACCATCATATAATGATAATAAGTCGGTTCTTACAATTAATTGGTTTCGTCCTTACATGCGCTTCGTGAGGCACAATAGCCTATTGCACACCCACGCAAGGTCTCTCGCTCCCTCTCTCTTCACGTTCTTCCCCCGGTAGATGTAGAATCCACAGATCAAAGAGAAACCCTATGATTACAACGACCATCATTTTAAGTCATAATAGGTCTGAAATTATCGTACATTATAGGATTTTTTCCATTATTGATCGTACATCGTACAGAGGTCAAAATTATCGTACAAATACGATAATTATCATACATCTGGCAACACTGTGTGTCCTTCAAGTGGAGTCGAAAATATCATAATTACGAGTTCCGAGCTCATGAATGACAGAGTGTATTCACGAATGCATGTTTTTATATACTAGTGTCAAAGTAATGTCAATATGTCAAAACGTAGGCTACAGTTCTAAGATAATACAGAATCAGATCATGCTAGCTAACAACATCATGTATTCATTTAGGCAGAAACAATAAGCTCATTACCTTTCCCCACCAGAGTCTTAACATTTTAAATTTGAATTTAAAAATTGCAAATGCCAGCGTTTAAAAAAAATAAAATAATCATTTTCACAAACTTTCATGGCCGCCAGAATATTTTGTTGAATGAATATCTGAACATACAATATATCAAAATAAATAACAGAACCTCTGTAGCTTCAGGCATTCTTTTTTATCAACACTTAAATGTGGGTAAGTTTCATAAAAACAGCAACATTTTAAACCAAAACTGAGAAAATTGTGTTTGTTTTCAAAGACTACAACGTGCATAAGCAATTAATGCTTTTATCGCTTGTTTTTGCTTCCTTTTTTTTTTTTTTTGCCAGTGTTTTGATCAGGAGATTCTGTCCTCTTTCAGAAGATGTGTGATAGCGCCCCCTACCGTATAACAGTGAAAACACGGAAAACTGGAAATCTCCAAGAGTTTTTTTTTATTTGTTTAAATTCAAGATGAATGGCGTGCTCAATTCCTTTTGAGTTTGATTTGGGTGCTCTTCGGTCCAAGGTAGAACATCTAAGAGGCAGTGTAGAGAAAGAATTCTCTGATAACCGAGGCACTCCTTAATTAAAATGTCTTTATTACAAAAATGGCATGTCCTAACTGGACAACACTGCCTCTTAGTTTTTTTTTTTATACATATATATATATATATATATATATTGTATATAACCTTTATTCAAAGATAGGACATACAGTAGGAAAACAACATCTTCTGTACATCAAAAGTCTATGGATAAATCACAAAAAAGCCATGGAGGTCAATGGGTTATCAAAAACAAAGTATAATGTAAACAAAGGCAAAAGAAGAAGAAAAATTAAAATTAAATTAAATAAATATCTTGTAAAGCTTACAGAGGTCATGTGATTTAACAGCTTTTTTGTTTGTACACTCAGATATTGAGAGAACATAGTGCGTAATGTTAGCAGCAAGCTCCAGAAAGCTTGGTTTCTTTTTTAAGAATTTTGACTTGTGCAAATAAAATGTGGTTAAAATAATAATCAAATTTACCACATAATACTCTGAACATAAATTGTTATCATGTTGAGTGAAACCAAACAATAGCCTACATTTTCCCACCGCAAAGCAAATAGAGGGTAAATATGGACAACAATAAACTGAGACACTTTACTCCAAAGTTTCTTGGTATGTGGCCAAGACCAAAATAAATGCACCAGAGTTTCGTTTAGCTCTTCACAGAAAAACCTTTTTCATTTTTTTTTCAGGTAGTTAGTGGGGTAAAACCTGTGAAGTATTTTGAATGAAATCACTTTGACTTTGTTGGTTAAAAAAAAACTTGTGTGGCAAAAGCCAAACTTTTTCCCAACAAATGAGGACCAATAAGATACAGCAGCGGGTGTACTCCTAATATCCTGTTGAAAAAGTTGACGAACTGCCTTATTCTTATTTTTAGTTTGTAGCGAAAAACAGATATTTCCAACAGCTGTTTCCTCCACATCCACCAGTGTAGGGGGATCAACAAGTCCATTAAAGGGGTCATATAATGGTACATGCACTTTTACAAGTTGATTGTACTGAAATGTGTGTTGGCAGTGCCTGTACACAACCATCATATAATGATAAAAATCCATCCAGTGGTCTTTTATTAATCTCCTTATATGTTTTCCCCTGTCTCAAATCAAGCCGTCTGTCCATGTGACATCACACAGTCGGGCGCCCCTCCCACGATTGTTAATTGACAGCAGTGTTTCAACACAGACCCGCCCTGAGCGAGCTGTCATCATAGTTGTTGATGCGCTGGAGCAGAATGGCGTCTAAGCGATTGTGGTGTTCTGTTCTTGGGTGTAATAACGAACACAGCATCATTTTGATGTTCCTAAATCCGAACCGCTGAAGACGCAGTGGCTGAGTTTTGTTTTCGAAGGGAATATTCCCCACGATCAACGTCAATGCTTTCATGTTTGCGCGAATCATTTCACACACCAGACTGCTTTACAAACGAGGGTCAGTATAAAGCTGGTTTTGCTTAGAAGCTGCTCCTGAAAAAAGGATCGGTACCAACTATTCGTGTTCCTGCTGCACCTCCAGGAGAACTGAAGTGAGTGTAACGTTTTATTAACCTTTATATTAAACTTTGCAAATCGCTTGCACGCTTCACAATGAATGCGGCTAAGGTTTACTCAGGACAATATAAATAACAGCAGAACCCACCTCTGTTCCTTGACAGTTTATCAGCATCCCACCTCCACCCCATCTCCTCACTTCTAGTTCCATCTCCTCACTTCTAGTTCCATCTCCTCACTTCTAGTTCCATCTCCTCACTTCTAGTTCCATCTCCTCACTTCTAGTTCCATCTCCTCACTTCTAGTTCTATCTCCTCACTTCTAGTTCTATCTCCTCACTTCTAGTTCCATCTCCTCACTTCTAGTTCCATCTACTCACTTCTAGTTCCATCTACTCACTTCTAGTTCCATCTCCTCACTTCTAGTTCCATCTCCTCACTTCTAGTTCCATCTCCTCACTTCTAGTTCTATCTCCTCACTTCTAGTTCCATCTCCTCACTTCTAGTTCTATCTCCTCACTTCTAGTTCCATCTACTCTTACCAACGGGGGGAGTACTCTGGGTTCGGGCAGAAATTCCGAGCTCGGAGCCCTCCACCCGGACAGCACGCCAAATATGCATAACCTTTACCGTAATAATTATATGTAGATGTAAACTCGTGAAATGGAGTTTCTGCTATGTTGGAGATTTGAGGTATACCATTGTGCTGAAGAGTAGAGCCAGTGTATCTACTGTGTATGTATTTGCTAGCTAGCTATTTGTTTACTGCAAAAGAAGCTGAGCTAATGTAGTTATTATTTTAATGTTTTTACTTAATTCAGTTAGGTTTTTAAATGTTGCTTATTTGGTTTAAAGCAATTAGTTTCCTTAAATGAAACAAGTTAACTTTACAGTGCACATTGTTTTTTCCTTGTACAGTGCATGTGTGATATAAAAGCAACATTATCAGCTCACATTGTATAATACAAGTGTAATATGCAAGTATATTGTACGCAGAACCTGATTTCACCAGCATCTTTGTTGATACTGAAACAACATTCCAATCAACCAATCAGATGTGAGGGACAAGTTTACAGTTTATGTCAAGTTTAGGCTTAAAACCAGGGTTAGGGGCTTCTACATCAGTGTCATACGCTTATCATTTCCCTCTGATATTAGGGATAACTTATGGGTAGGGTTAGGTTTAGGAGTAGGGATATGGTTAGGATTAAATGTTTGAACAGGAATGTTGTTTCAGGGTCATCAAAATATGTTGACCCAGGAACGCGTCTATCGCGGAAAAATCATTGTACATGAATTGTATATCAACCATTTTGTTGTGTAAATGTGAAAAATTTAAAATTTAAATACTTCAAATTAAAAGTATATTTAAAAAATAAAACTGTACTTGCAGATAATATAATATTACTGAAATGAAGGGCCCTTTAAGTGCACTAAAAGAGTAAATTTTCATGACTGTTTCACTTAATAAATACACTTTGTAATGTCAAATTAAAGGTTTTACTTTAAAGTACCTTTTAATAATTTTTTATATTTCAATGCAACTCTTTTGCTCCGTGCTTTAAAGAAGTGCACTTATTTTACACTTCTTTTTATACTTGATTTATACTTGATTATAATTACAACTGCAGTGTGTTATTCAATATATTTAATGTTAATATATTTTTAATGTACAACTTCATTATTACAGTATATTTTAGTTTATCATAAATGCTTGTCTGTACATATGACAGTACACTTTAACTTATTTTTTTTAAAACAATAGAAGTAATTATGAAATAACATTTGAAGAAGTACTTAAAAATCACTGTTAAGTTCAGCTAATTGCTTTAAATATAAATTTAAACTATAATACATTTTAATTTAATGGCATTAACATGCAACTACGTGTCTGTAAACATTACGTTCAGTTCACAATTAAGTATATTCTTTTAAAGTATATTATTTACATGCATTTTTTTTAAAGGAATGCTACTTTAAAAAAACATTTTGCTGTTATTGGTTTGTCCTCCAGAAACAGCTGAAGGAGACGCAGATGAAGATCCGTCAGAGAATCCAGCAGAGACAGAAAGATCTTCATCAGCTGAGAGAGGCTGTGGAGTCTCATAAGGTGAGTCTGGAGAAGAAGAGAAGTGTGAGACGTCTCAGTTTGGACTCACTGAACTCACTGTGTGATTGTGATGTGTGTGTAACAGCGCTCTGCACACACAGCAGTGGAGGACAGTGAGAAGATCTTCACTGAGATCATCCGCTCCATTGAGAGAAGCTGCTCTGAGGCGACACAGCGGATCAGAGATCAGGAAAAGACTGCAGTGAGTCGAGCTGAAGGACGACTGGAGCGACTGGAGCAGGAGATCAATGATCTGAGGAGGAGAGACGCTGAGCTGGAGCAGCTTTCACACACACACCATCACATCCAGTTCCTGCAGGTAACAGAGATCTAGAAGAACTGGATCATAGTGGACTTGAGCAAGAGACTCACAGAGAAACATTTCATGAGAGCAGAATGAGACTAACTTAAGCAGGGCAAAAAAACACTCTAAAGCTCAGCTATTTGCATTTAATAAAAACATTAAACTATTCCACATTCATTTAACTGCAAATGTGAAGAATGTGCTGATTGTGTGAAAGTGCTGGATTGAAGCGAGTCACTGAAGAGAAGTGAAGTCAACAAGAGCCGCTCAGATCTGATATAGTGCAGGTTATTGGCTGAAGTGTGGAGATGATGAGTTTTGATTTCTGTTTTCTGTAGAGTTTCCAGTCTCTCTCAGCACCTCCTGAATCTACAGTACAGTACACAGAGTGTCTTGACTTGGTGTTCTGGATACTGACATTTTGTTATTTATTTTTAAAGTCCCCCTGTGGTGAAAATCAAGCTTTTAATGTTGTTTATATGTCTATGTGGTGTTTTTAATATGCTTTAGCACAAACCATGTGCAGATTCATAAGTCGACACCATTGCGGAGTATTTTCTCCATAAAACTGCAGTGAACCAAAGACAGTCTCAAAAACACGGTTTGAATTCGCTGGTGTTTCTGACGTCACAAACTACCTTGTAACCAATCAGATCAACGTGTGATCGTCAACCAGTGGATCTCTGAGCTGGTGTGAGTGAGTGGAGGCGGCGCTCATTTGCATATTATAGAACCACGTATGAATGAGGCAAGGGTGTAGAGTTACATTCAAGCTGTTTTAGGACGACAATTTTTTTTTCAAGGAAAAAGCGTTTAAATGTGTCAATTTGGTGATCAAAGGTGAGTTTTCAGGGATAAAATGATTGACTACAGGGGGACTTTAACTCTTTTCAAACAGATTATTATGTGATAATGCAGTTGTTTTATTCACATATTAATTAAATCAAGTCAAGTCACCTTTATTTATCCCTCTGGGCTTCTTCATTAATATGTTACACTTGGCTTCCTTTCGTGCAAAAACGACCGAAGCCTTAAAATTTTACCTTTTTTTCCCCCAGGAAAACCAATGAAATATATTTTTGTTCAATAATATTTTTTTTATTATTATTTATCATTTTAAAAGATTTTTATAATACTTTGCATTAATTATATAATTTTTATGAGCAATTTTTTTCCATTAGAATTAATATATATATATATTTTTTTTTTTTTCAATAAATGCAACATTTCACATCAAAATAGAGTGCAGAAAAAAAATCAAATGACTAAGCAACCACTGAATGGAACAACACAAAATATATATAATTTTAAAGCTTAGGATCTCAGCTTTTTAATGCATCTAATTAAAGGTCTTATTTGCACTCTTGATGTTTTAGAGTGTCACCCCTTCATTGCTGTGCACTTTTTTTCTGCCCAGTGGCTGATCTGTAGTTTGTACCACCATAAGTTTCTCTGAGTTTTCCTATTTTTTCGTATTTCCCATTCATTTCTAGCCTGGTTAAAACAAGACCATTCTCAGTAGTAACTGAGTTATGGTCTGGCAAAGCTTCATTAATAACTCTTTTCCAAAGGGACGTCACCAACGGATGTCGCTCAAATGCCTCTGGGCACAATTGGATAGACCTAAAACCAATCAGAGCGATCGTCATCGTGTAAAGCCCGCCTCAACGTTTCTGATTGGTGCCGCGATTTCGAGGGATTAGAAATGGACTTGAATGAGCTCTTCGCATGACTACTTGCAGGGCAAATCTAAATTTGCCGGAAGTTGTCTGGGTTTTCCCAGGCTAATTCATTTCCTATGGTCGGTCATTTTTGCACGAAGGAAGCTAAGTGTGACTTTTTTTTTTTTACGACCCTTTAACATATCTGAATCATCTCCTTGATTTTTGTGTGTGTTCACATGTTAGATCTTTTTTTTTCTTTTCTTTTTTTCTTAAATTTCTTTATTATCTTTAATTACTAAATGGTTTAGTCCAAGTGGGAGGGGCTTATCCTTTTTAAGAGGGCCTCTCAGTGTTGGAAGGTAGCTCGTAGAGTGAGTTGGTTGCTCGGTTTTTGGGTCGATTTATTGGCATAGCCAAAATCTTTGCTTGCAGTTAACTTTGAACAGTTTATTTTTTGGGGGGCTTCATGTAAATATGTAAATATCATTTGCACTCTACTGGAAAATCTTTGTTTTTCACTTTTTGGGAATAAACACTGAACTTTTGACTTCATCAGCACGTCACTTCTTTTTTACGCCTCCATCGGCCGGTATATTCAGAGCAGTGGTGCTGCAACTGCTTGAACATCTTTGGGGCCTCTTTGTGGCAGTTGGTACACCCCTGTCTCTGTTACACCACCCAATACACATTCATATACATATGTAAACATATATGTCAGGCCACAAATCCACAATAAAACTATGCATGGGCGTTTGCTTTGGTGTTGCCACCCCTCGCAAGATGTTTCAAAAACACAAACATAAAAGTTAATATATCTGTGTGTGTGTATATATATGTGCAAAAACTTGTAAAGTAAAAGAAAACTTAGGAGTTTTTGCACTCAGCTTCTAAGGTTTTTCAGTGCATTGTGTTCTCGTTGTTTTTCTTGAAAGCAAGTACAGACTCTAGCTGTGTCCCAATGTGAAGGCTGCATCCTCAGAAGGACGCACCATGTAGCCTTCGTAGGATTTCCTAATTGTGCAACCATTTGTTCCCGATCACCGCTCCTGGCACCAAGCAACGGTGCGAGAGGACAGCTGCCATCCTGATAATTCATTTGATATAATTGAGTAAACAGCTGGAGCCAGAATTGGCTAATGTCATTTTTATGTTTTATATTTTACTGGAGGACATGGTGAGGATGTTTCAGCCCCGGCGCTGCCAGGTCATGTATTTTCGGTTTAGCCCTGTTTGAATATAAAACCCAATTGAATATAAAAAAGTCCAGTATTTCTTCCGCTCGTCATCGGCAGCTGTCACTTTGCCAGGCGACAAGAACAATCCTCTGTAGGCTAGACCGGTCCGAGCGCTTCAGATGCGCCCTTTGATATGGGACGCTGCTGTAGTTAGCAACAATTTGTTAATATTATGACAATAGACCTACATTTTGTTACTTTAATTTTTGGAACTGCATACTTCGTTAAGTATTCACGTTCAAATGTGAAGTAACCTACTTAAATACTTTTTTTCCCTCACATCACAATACGTTTTTACATTAAACTACACAAAAGTATATAGTTTAAATGAAACAACCTTCAAAATATACAGAAGTAAAATGCAACATACGCAGTAATGCAGTAGTAGCCTAATATATGTGCAAAACCATCAAAAAAACCCTGACAAGGAGTTTTTCCCCCCTGCAGAATACATACATTTAGTTTTACTCTTGATACTTTAAGTACATTAGAGTATGCAAGATAATTTTGCTTAACTAAGGTTTTAGTAGTTTTTCCCCAGTGCAGTATTAGTAGTTATTAAAAGTACCTTTTTCAGAAAGCCATCAATTGAATCAGCCCTGCAAACCTGTTGGTAAACAACTTAGTGGATAGTGGAAATATGCACTTAAACACTCTGGAGACCATCCCAGATGAGGTCCCATGACTCCCACCAGCAGAGAGGCCTTACCAGGGGCAGCCCATCCCGGTCCAGTGGCTCCACCAGGGTCTCCCTGCTCAGCTCAATAAAAGTCTACATAATTTTTTTCTTATTTTATGTACTGTAAATTTAAATGTTTGTTGATTTTGTTATGTTTAACATGTTGGAAATAGTTGGAAAAAGTACTTTAATGTAGCCTATGGAACAAATGATTTTCATTTACCAATTTTATATATAAAAAAAAAAGGCATAGAAGAATTTGTTTCATGTAGAAATTATGACTGTCATTACAAAAATAAACAATGTCCAGAACAATTTATTCTCTTTTATTTACACATTTAAATACAAAGGAGCTAAACCACTTAGGGCCTTATAGGTCAGTAGCAATACTTTTAATCTATACAGAACTTAGTTTTTCTCAATTGCTAAAACACTAAAAGCCATTGGATGAACACAGTTCTCAGTTGCCTGAACTCGTTTAGCTAACTGTGCAGTC
This sequence comes from Leuciscus leuciscus, assembly GCF_965113295.1. Taxonomy (NCBI): domain Eukaryota; kingdom Metazoa; phylum Chordata; class Actinopteri; order Cypriniformes; family Leuciscidae; genus Leuciscus; species Leuciscus leuciscus. The sequence goes on along the minus strand of NC_138725.1, from coordinate 70,155,702 downwards.
TGTTGTCAATACCTTAAACCATTTCACATGGTAAAACACAATTTGCAGATCTCACTTAGACTTTTCAGCAAAACTCTAAACACAATGTCATTCTCAAAACACATTCTGCACTCTAATGCCGGGGTTTTCAAAGTAATCAAACGGCTTTAGATTACAGAAATAAAATGGGCTGTGAATGGCAGCGTTTTGACTTTCAAAGCTAACAGATATGTACTGTTTGTTGTTCCTCTGTAGCCTTGTACTAAAGTCGCATCTACAGCTAAAAGCCAAAAAGAAGAAAAAGAAAGAAGAATATCCAGGAGAACGTTCAACCACACAAAATGAGAAGCTCAGGACAGTGATCATAAATTCTAGCGTTTCTTCCTCAGTTCTTCTGCGGCTCAGCCCTCAAACACAGCCTGTCTCGAAGAGTTTGAGCAGATCTTTACAGTCTGGGTCGATGAGATCTGCTGGTTTCTCCCCATTTTCATTCTCTGCTTCCACACTGGCACCCAGAGAGAGAAGGTACCTAGAGAAAAAAAATTACATTTGACATTTTACAGTTTTTCTCGATTGTTTACACACATTTTCTGAAAGCATGCCTCATATTCTCAGAACTCTACACACAAATCCAAAAACACACACACAATGGGCAAACCCCCTCAATTCTCCTGCAAAATGAAACTTTACATTCAAAACAATGTTATTTCTTCTCAAAATAGTATTTTGTTTTCAAATGACACACACAAACCATCATATGAATAGACATTTATAAGAACCAGTTGAAGACTGATGTGCTCAATGTAAAACACTGTCATGAATGAAAAACACTTCTTCTCCATTCATCATAATGACTTCGGCCTTTTTTTGTTCAGTGTTACACTTGCTACAGACAGTACATACATAAGTGTGTTGTAAAATATTTGAGAATATTGTTTTTATACTCAGAACACACAAATACATGGTAACAAATATATTTTATTTTTCGCACAAAAACAATGTACATCCCAACCAACACAAAGTTGCACATACAGTGGTCTACATACAAAACAACAGAAGAATTGAATGTATACTGTTACAGTAAAAAAAAAAAAAAAAAATCCAATGTTGGCATCCATTGCTCCATTGAAGAGCTGACCTGTTGCCCTTTTATGCTAAAGCTCTGATTGCTAATTGTAAAACTGTGTGACGGGTGTTTGCCCATGTGATGAGTCAGTGTGCATATTTGAATGGCAGTGTGTTCCTTGTGAAAATAAGAGGTTTTCTGCATGAAAATTGTGCCAAAAGCAGAGAATTGTGTGTAGTGTTTTGAAAAAAGTGTGTTTTAGAACTTCAATTTGAGTGTAAAGCAGGAATTGTGCTTGTAGTTTAGCAGAATTGGTTCAGGGGGTTGGTGAATGAGTTACATGTTGTGGTCATTGTGTCTCAAGTACCAGAAAATGTGTGTAAACAATCGAGAAAAACTGTAATACAAATAATTGATCAAATCTGATAATATACCCCCTCTGGAAAACAAGTACACTTCAGTATACTTGGGGAAAAAACAGTACCTGTTATCGTACTGTCTGTTATAGTTATAGAGTTAAACTGTCCATTCATTTTCATGGTTCATTGTTCATTGCTTGTGTTTAGTGCATAAGTTAATGTATGTGTTGATGTATGAGTGATTTTGTCATTGAAATACATTTGATTTTGCAAGCACAGGGTAATCTAATGGTTTTTGGTGTTGCTTGTGTGAACTCTCACCGTGCAATCTCAGGGTAACCGTCGCTGCACGCCATATGCAGTGGTGTCCATCCGTTCTCATCCCTCTGATGAACGTCAGCTCCGTACTTTATCAGGAGCTTCACACACTCCAGGTTTCCTGAGAGAACGGCTTCATGGAGTGCTGCCATTCCTGAGAAGATGAAGAAAAATACAAATCAGCTCTTGTTATGGTTTGGAATTGGAAATATGGAATTATACTAATTCTCCCTAAACAGACACATAAAGATCCTTGTATTAAGTTAATTGTGCTATTTCTGCACCACAAGCGGCACCAAACAGAATGGCAAAATATTCCCCAAATCCTCCATCTTCCATTAGTTGGCAAAAATATTTTTTCCAAAGAAGTTGGGAGCAATTTGTTAACGTTCCCTTTCATCTTAAAGCGATAGTTCACCCTAAAATGAGAATTAAGTCATAATTTACTCATCCTGGTGTTGTTGTGACGTCGTCATTATGTTGTGGCTGACGACAAAACATGAAATGTCTCTGTACTGTATGTTGTAGCCAAACATATTTAGTTTCATATTTATGTTTAAATATTATAGGCTATTATTTTTTATTTAATCAATGTTGATTATGAAAGTGAGCATGCAGCATGAGAAACATATGATACATTATGAGATGTGCAATATGTCTAGAGACATGGAGTAGACATGATTTTGACCACTTCATTGAGTTTTGTTTCGTTTTGTATAAATTGTAGGCCTATCTTAATTTTGATCAATGTTTTATCAAACAATTACCTGTATTTAATTAATAAGAACCAAATATATAGCAGACAATGTTAGGCGCCGGCACGATCAATTGCATTCCACGTAATTGTTATAACCAAACACTGGGTTCAGCCCAGTGGCGTGACTAGGTTTTCTGGGCCCCCTAACAGATTTTTGTTATAAGAACGTTCTCCCAATATTCAGTGTTGGTTCTGGGAACATCTTGTTTTCTTGACATTAGAGGAACGTGTTTTAAAAGGTATGATGTTCCACAAACGTTCTTTCAACTTAATTTTGATTAACAATTTAACATTCCAAGAACATAAAAATGTCGTTAATATGTTATTTAAAAATTAGTATGATGTTCAGCCACAGTCTTAGATGAAATCAACTGAAGATATTAAATCTGTGAAGATCTCAGCAGAGGAGGAGTAAACAACTCCACAAACAGCATTACCACTGTCAATTGCATTCCACGTGAACTGGAGGGCGCCGAAACTCAGCTTGTGCCTCACAGATTTGAGAAATATAGGCTATTATAGAAAGCTTGAAATGTCTACCTTTAAACAAAACTATTCAAAACAAAAAGAAATAGGCTACTCTCTAGTTATGTAATAATCTCTCTGGCGTTCATGGCGAGTCCGCATCATCAACTTCATCTTTGCAGAGACACAGAAAACTCTGGAACGTTAACAGTCGGTTCTGAGCACATGGTTAGCATATAATGTGCCGTGATTAGGGTGCATGCTGGTAATGCTGAGATGATTGAAATACCAAGTATATGTTATTGTATGTGTTTCATGTTGTACTTTATTTGTGAATTCTGTGTTTGCGTTTATTTTGTGCCGATTTGAGTGTGAGACATGAGATTCGTATATGACGTCATGATGTAGTCAAGTGAACTTTAACTGGATATATAGCATGAATGAAATTGAACTGTTTACATTTCCAGCACATAAATTAAAGCTGTTTTGAAAAGTGTGACTGTGTGCATTTGTCTTGATCTACATCATTTGTATTCATTTATGTTGAAATTGATTCATTATAATGCAACGGAGAAGCATTGCTTGAAGATGTATTCATTTAATATCATCCATTACAGGAGTAGGCTATTACACAAACAGCTGTCATGCACCTTGTCCATTCCAAATGTTATGGATATTTGTTCCAATATAGAGCTCATTATAATCTTTGAGACTGCGTAGAGGCTGTTATATTGTGAAAAAATGACCCCCCCTCATGAAACATTTGTCCTTATTTGTGACTATATTCACCGTTATGCTTTTAAGTTTCTACTTTAAAGTGTCCTTAATCGTTTTAAAGTTTATTACAGGCTCAATTATTTTTCTTTTCCTTCACTAGAAGATAAAGGCCCGGTTTCACAGGCCCGGTTTCACAGACATGGTTTGGATTACAGGTTTTTTCTTCATGTGCTAATGTAGTGTAACACTGTTAAGCCCCTTTCACACAGAGATTCCGGAAAATACACGGATAAAGTGACCCGGGATTTGACCCGGGTTCATTTGATTTTGGTTCATTCACACTGCCAGTGATTTTCCGGAATCAGAGAGCGCGTTCACACACAACCCGTGTATGTCCCGGAAAGACACGTGACATCGATGTGACTTGTAATGTCTCAGCAGCGTCTTCAGTTTGCTTATGAGCTGCGAAACCACGCTTGTGCATTTATTTCTCTGATTCGATCATAAAATTGCGCATTTCGTACCGTTTCACAGCTGGCGAACGATCCCGGCTTCAGCGTCATCACTACGACACGGCATTATTACGGCTTTTGTTCACACAGCGCGCGTTCCGGGACTGAACACGGCAATGTTACTAGGTCCCCAACCCGGCATCGATCCCGGCATTAAACCCGGGTCATGTTTGCGTTCACACAGAAGGCGTTCTGGCAATTTGCCGGCAATTTCCCGGGTTCAATGCGCTGTGTGAAAGGGGCTTTACACTAACATCCTTTTGTTCAATCTGTAGTCACCTTTTTTTTTTTTACCCAAAAAATTTAAAAAGTGTGAATTTTGTGATTAAGGAAATATTAAATGCTAACTCTAATCGTATCTTATTATCGGTTTACCATGTGTGGCAACCACAGGGACAAAGGACACTATATGTTAGATGTTTTAATTTAGACTACGCCACCCTGGGAATTTCACCCAGAGAATATTACCCACGCACAGGTTCCCCACTAATTCCCCACTAATGACAGAAAAGCATGGAGACATGTATTTATACAAGATTACAAAAAGGATTTGATTATAATTTATAATAAAAGGACATACACAGGAAAAAGGGAACAAGCTTCAATTAGTCAAATACAAAAAAAGAAAAACACACACACACGATTTCCTAAGTCAAAAGGGCCACAGCTCCTGAAAAAGAACTCCACACCAATACCACGCAGAGAAGAAAAGATTAATCAGAGGTTATACAAGCTAATAGGTGGATGGCCAATACTCATCCACCTAAAGGCCTTAATCTTCAACCCTAAGGCCCAATCGAATAAAGAAAACAAATTCAAGGATCTTTTTACCAAAAATCAACGAAACAAAGTAGTATTTATGTTTTTCACATAAATCCACACTTCAACTGAATAAACAATAAGAAAAAAATATCAATTCACAAACATTATATTCACCAAGAAAAACAAATCAAAACATGAAGTTATACAAAAGAAAACACAAAAAATGAAAACCACAAATGACTCTTTCTGCCAAACAAAATATCAAAAACAAAAAAAGATAAATTTGAGGTCTTATAATAAGATGGGCAAAATCTCCTTTGAGGAAGTGTGTGTTAGCAGAAAATATGAAGATGATGTAATGAAGCACAGCAGTATCAAAACATTGTATCAGCAGTGTCAAACTGGCCTATGACAAAACAGCAGTGACATTGCACGAACTGTAGTTCTCCTGAAATTCATACAATTGGTTAAGACAATCCATATATGCACATATTCATTTTAAAAGGAGAAATTAGATGTGACCTACCGTAGCTGCGGGGCCAAGCACCCAAAAGGACATCCCCTCAATAGTTTAACGCAGTCGTCGTTTACGCACCAACGAGCGAACTAACAAAACAAATGCAGGAGAGTTGCCATCTAACCAGTTGCTACACTTTAATAAGGCGACAACAATAAATTAAAACCTGTCATACCCACACCTGAAGTCCACAGACGCCCGCACAACAGCCATCCAAGTGACGCAAAAAAAAAAAAAAACACGTTGGTAATGAAATGCAAATGGGAAGTTGTTGTCCGTCCGGAACAGTCACAACCGCGTGCAGCAAACAATAAGGCGAGAATTCCCAAAAGACGCGCTGGGAGCAGACAAGCGAGCGTTCAGAAGACGCGCACGTCGAGCCTAAAATGCCAGCGCAGGTGAATGACGTCACATGATTTAGGAATAAGGACAAATGGGCTTTCAGATCATTATGCCACACATGGTACTTTTAGTTAAGATCTATTCATGGATTTCATCCGGTCCCTTTCCACAGGTGTATTAATCAAGCACAATGCAGTCTGCATTCATAATCTAGGTGTGCTTGATTTTATACACCTGTGGAAAGGGACCGGATGAAACCCATGAATTGGCTAATGTTTATTGAAGTTACTATACCTGGGGGGTATTCCAGAAAGCTTGGTTAACTTACCATTTGGTAAATCATAACCTCTGGGTTGATTTACCCCAAACCCGCATACCATGAGTATGTCGGTTCCAAAACACCTGAGAAGAGTTAGTTTAATTAACCTCCTATTGGTAACCCAGAGTTAATGCGCGCACACGGCGAGTACATAAAGACATTTTCAATGGATCACCGATTTCAGGAGTCACCATGGAAACCCAGGGAGAAAAAAAGCGAGCTACATATTTCGGTGAAACTGAGTTGGAGGTTTTAATGCTTGCTCATGAAGACTATAAGCTCATTATAACAAAAATAACAAAAAAGCAATACTGCTGCATCAGCAAAAGAAAGAGAGTTGGCTTGGCAAAAAATAACGGACTGAGTAAATGCATGAGTTTATAAAATTATAAATGGGCTATTTTCCCCTTTCATTGTGACGCAAAAATTCTTTGGGGCATGTAGTAAAAATAGACAAGTATTTACTTGTTGGCCTCCATACATTTCTTAATATTACTGTAGTAATGCACATAATTGGCTAGTATGTTGGCTTCTTGTTTTATCAGGTGTAATCCTTCTGGAGCCAGAAGAAGTGTGAGCTAAGTCAAAATGAAACACAAAAACATTCTCCAGCAATGTAATTTAGTATTTAATGTAGCCTAATTTAGTTTTCTATACATAGCCAATAGAAAGAAGGCCGAGGCCCGTAAAACAGGTGGGGGTCCACCTCCCCCCAGCTGCCCAGGAGCTGGCACTGTCCCTTAATAAAGGGTGACCTGTGGTCGATGGGATTCCAGGGGCAGTTCATCGGACTCAGCAACCAAGACAAGTGGCTTAGTAAAATGTAGGTGTACCATATTAATACTTATGATTTATTGATGTTTTCACTGTTTTTGTCAGTGTTTTAATAAAGAAAATCATCAACACTGTCACCATTTTAAAAAGGCATTTTGAATGCATTTTACAGTCATTGATTCACTTGTGCAGTATGCATGCTGCTTTGACTGCATATGCTGTATACTGTAATCTTATTACTAGTACTCTTAGATGTTCCTAATGTCCTTCTTTATTAGTTGTATTTGTTTAAGAATATACATTGAGTATTGAATATGCATGATTATATTATTGGTTTAATTATCTTGCAGTTGCTGATGGCCACATTGTATTATTGGATCCTCCTGCAACACCACACACTGTCACAGTTGTAAGTGATTATTGTCTTTAGGTTTCTGTTTGCTAGACCAAGCATTCCTTATTTTTACTGTAGGCTGACGATGAAGAGACCACTTCTGCTGTGACAGAAACAGAAAATGTGGGAAGGCCCATAGAGGTATGATGCATAGAATGCATTCCCCCTTTTTTGCATTAGAGAATAAATAAATTGTCATTGTCATTTTACAGAATATGGCAGGAGATTTTAATACAGATGAGGGTCCATCTACCTCCACACAGAATCTTAGCAGTGTAAGAAATGTTCTGCAGTTCTCCTTCCTCATTTAAATATTTGGTCTGTGTTTGTATTACAGACTTTCAGTCATGTTTAATTATTCTGTCTTTCTAGTTGCCTGCCAAAGAGCTGTATAAGGTCCACCTTCAAAAGCAAATCAGAAAAAGTGACATGGAGATGGACCTTATACAGCTTCAAATGGAGGAGAAAAGGCTTAACCTAAAAAAGGCCAGACTTGAATTGCTGGAGCACCAGCTTAAGGTGGGAAACAGTATGTGAACATTAATCTGTCATTTGTTGTTGAATGAAATCTAAAGCAATAAATACAAATGTATTTTGTTACAGGAAATAAAGAAACAATGAACAACACTTGACTGTTAACTGGTTTTAATTAAAGTGATTTTGGCAAATCATGTCTCGTACCACCCTGCCATCTCTTTGGTCTACTGGGTTCACTGGGGGTTCCTCTTGGCAATCTTCAAGAGAAGGGGGGGGCCCTCTCACCTCTCAGTGTGGCAATGTTGTGAAGAACAACACAAGCAGCTGTGATGTCACATGCCCTTTCTGGGCAGACCCTGAGCCCACGCAGGCACTGAAACCTGCCTTCAGGATGCCTATGGTCATTTCCACCTTGACCCGTGTTCTGCTGTGGGCCAGGTTGAATTGTGCCTGTGGTCCAGGCTCAGGTTCAGGGTAGGGTGTCATCATATACTGTAGGGCTGACAAGGGTACCCTCTGTCCCCCAGCAAGTAACCATTGAAGTGTCATATAAAGGTAGTTAAAGTGTATAATTGCATAAAAAAAAAACAAAAAAAAAACATTGTGTAAGGCAAAACATACCCTGTTGAAATTTGTGGCACAATGATGACTCCCTAAACATTCTGGCATCATGTACAGACCCTGGCCATTTGGCTTCAACATTAGGGGTTGCATCACATATTACCTAGTTAGTGGGGACCAGTAATGAGGGTGATTTAATGGTTTAAACACCCAAACATTTAGCACCCAAAAAATCTATTGTCATCTGCACATTGATGCTATGGATTGACTTCCTATTAACATAGTTTCCTTCATTGACTGAAGGAGCTTTAATGGGAATGTGGGTTCCATCAATGGTGCATTGGGAACCCTGAAATTGAAAGTTATATAATTAGAAACATTTAAAATTATTGTGACTGTATACAGTATGAATAAATTAAGTAGTGCTATGTAACTAAAATGGTCTTTCATAGAATACCATAGAATGGACAAACCCGCCACTCTGTGGAATTCCTCTTTAATGACCCTCAGTGGTTTATGGCCAGGGAACTGCACAAAAGTGTGTAGGAACCGTTTGAGTGCAATGTACGAACAGCCCTACACACAGTTGCCTTTCCCACATGCTCTGCATCGCCTATTGTATACAAAAAACTCCCCGTCGCAAAAAAGTTAAATAAATGGAGTTAAATATTTAACTCCATTATCTTCGTTTAATAAATTAACGATTCTTTTGAAAAACGGTAAATATTCATTTGGATACGAAAACACATCGATACGTGGTTGTATCACCCTCATGGCGGAAAAGATTTCGTATTATCCCTGCTTCCACATCCACTGGATCGTCTTCAAAAGGGCACGCCATGCTCCGTCACCTCTCTGAAACAAACTAACCCTGGAACATAACCTGCTACCGAGCAGGTTATCTTCAGAGAGTAAGTTCCTATGGTTACATACATACCCAGAAAGTTACCTCCGTTTTTGGAACCGAAAGTTGAGGTTATCCACTAACTTACCCTTAAACTTACCCGGGTATGTCACATAACCTGCTTTCTGGAATACCCCCCTGTACCTACTTAAGACACAGAATAGATGAAGTTATTGTTTGGAGGCTTAGGGAGCTGGGGAATGGCTGAGTTGGGAGGAATGAGGTATGATCCGGGAGGTGCAGGAAGTGACGTGGATGAAGGAAATGAGATTGAGGTAGACCAGGGGGGCAGGGTTTCATATTATTTTGAAGTTTCCCCGGGCGCCGCCATTGGCTAGCGGACCATCACCTGCTGTTAGCATCCCATTGACTCCCATACATTTTGGCGTCACTTTGACAGCGAATAACTTTACATCTGAGGCGTTTAAAGACTCCATTTGTCCATTATTTATTTCTAAAGAAACACGAAAATGTATAAAAGGCTCCATTACCTTGTATCTTACGTTATGGCCCCGTAGATGCAGTTTTTGTAAAAATAGGCTAACGATTGCGTCATAACACACGACTCTCTGTCGCACAGTAGAGAGATTACCGTATGGACAAGAGGAGAAGCTCGCGGGCAATCGGGGGGACGTGGAGGCAAAATGACAAAGTAATTAATCAGAATACTTAGCAAAAGTTTCTCCTGCTCCTAGCTCATAGACAGCTCCTACTCACACTCTCCGTCTCTGCAAGTTTCGGAAGGGAATGATTCAGATTTCTCTTGGTACAGCTACTAGTAGATAGACGGGTTGCTCACGTCACATCTACGTCGTCAAGCTCATTTTGAGTCTGCGCAGTACGCTCGACCATCAGGAAGTTAGTGCTTCTAATTGACTTCACTTGTCTCCGTTGAATCCAATGGGGTCGCTGTGTCCAGTTTATATACTGTCAATGAGGTAGACACGGGTAACGAGGGAAATTCAAACAACGAAGAATGGAGGATAGTGAATCGGAAAAAAATGAAAAGAAAGCAGAGAGAATCTGATGGAGATAAGGGAGAGGAACAACAAAGTTCAGAAATTAAAGTTATTCTGCGATTTCAATCTCCTTGTACATCAAATCCCTTGAAGGTTAGTGATGCTATTCACAAGCTGGTAGGTGACGTGCGGTTTGTTAAAACTTTACGAGATGGGAATCTACTGATTATATGTAGAGATATAGTACAGCAGCATGGATTAATGAAATGTAAATCATTGCTTGGGAAAGAGGTTAGGCCACAAGTTTGGGAAGATAGAGGGAAGGTTATATGGGCAGGGCTGGACTGGTAATCTGGCATACCGGGCAAATTTTTGCTTTTTGGGCCGATACATCTCATACTTTTTTTATTTATTTTTATGGCCCATAAAACTCGTACATCGGCGGCCCATTCGGTTTGTTTTGTTTAATTGACAGCGCTGGGTTAGTGGCAGTGCCGATGTAATGTATTGGTCAAAAAAAGTAAGCGTTAGTTTTTTTTCCACTGACAGACCGGCCCATGAAACGCGTAGATCAGCGGCCCATTGGTTGTTTTCTTGATTGACACTGGGCTGGCCCAATCACATCTTTAAACGCCTCCCCCTTTGGGCTTTGAGTGAGCGTGTAGTGTCAAGTGTGTAATCTGTCAATAGTCTGAGAGATGGAGAAGAAACGCAAGGAATGTGCAGAGAAATAGCGTGAAAAATAGACACAGGCCCTTCAAGCAGACGCTGTAAAATGTGTCAAAATATATATGTTTTCTGCAGCAGCAGGACCTTCATCAGCTCCCGTGGCTGATGAGGAGGATAGTGAGGAGGATCAGGAGAGAGATGAGAAAGTGTAGAGTCCGCAGTAAGCAGAACTACTTTCAAAACACTTTGGCTATGAGTGTAGGAACCCATTACCTAGTTACGCATTATTTCCACATCTGCATTGTTGACGATTACAGCAATTTACTAGAAGTTTAATGAGACGCTTTTGTATCCATGTTTTTCCGTCAAAATAAAAGCTTGATGCAGTTTCCGTCAAAATAAAAGATCATGTGCTTATCTCTTTCAAGTTTAGAAATTAGTACAAAACTAATTATTAAAGTTTTCTTTATTTTTCAGTGCATTTGTTTTACAATATATGGCTATTAGGCTACTGTCATGAGATTAATATTATAAATATTATTATGTAGTAGTGTAATATAGACAGACACTGTTACTAAAAGAGGTTTGGTTTTTTCTTTGTTTAGGCCTAATTTGCACACTGAAAATGGGTTGGAGCTTTTAATTTTGAACTCTCAAACTGCACCAGATTGATGAATTTAACATTAAAATGCACAAAAGTTAGAGGGACAGAGGTCCACCCACCACAGTTTTACCAAAGATCCTGTGAGAAACACTGGTATTGCTATGCCAATGCAGCTTATAGCTTGTTTTTTGGATGCATCACTGCGGAGTATAGTTCAATTGTATTAATCAATTTTGTACTTATTTCATCTGTTAACTCTCACTCGTTCCTACTCACTCATTACATGGCATTAGTGGTTTTAATGAATAGGAGTTGAACATATTCAAGGGCGTGCAAAGATGGGTGGTGTTTATGATCATATGTAGTGGGCCAGTCTGGGCCAAAATGCCAGGGCCGATTTTCTGTCCCAGTCCAGCCCTGGTTATGGGTGTAATATCTGGAGTGTCAACTGAGATAACTGAAGAAGAAATTAGGGTTAATGTCAGAGGAGTGCGAGTATCGAGAGTTAAACGTTTACCTTTCACAAGAGATGGTGTTAAAGGGCCTAGCCTGTCTGTATTGTTGACGCTAGAGGAAGACAAAATCCCTGAAAGAATTAGAATTGGGTATGTCAGCTATATAGTAAGGCCATACTGTATATCCCTCCCCCAATGAGATGCTTTAAATGCCAGCGTTTTGGGCACATTGCAGCAGCCTGTAAAAGTAAACTCCGTTGTGCCAAATGCGGAGGGGAACATGAATACGGGAAATGTGAGAGGGGAGTTAAAATCAAATGTTGTAATTGTGGAGGAGAGCATAGTGCTGCCTACAAAGGATGTGATGTACATAAAAAAGCGGTTCAAATTCAGACCGTGAAGGTAAAAGAAAAGCTTACATACGTTGAGGCAATTAGAAAGGTAAAATCTAATGACAGCAATAGTAGACCAGCACTTGTGACTCAACCCCCAGTTCAAAGCATAAATAAATGCTGCAATGTTACCAAGGATACACTTATTGTGGAAAAGAGAAAGTTTGTAGCGTTGATGGTAGAAATCATTAACTGTTCTGCTCAAGCATGTAGCCGAACAGAGAGAGCTAAGATAATTGCAAAAGCGGCAGAAAAGTATTTGGAAATGGAAGAGATGTCAGTAGAGATCATTAATGCAACACTTATAACGGGGATATCAGATACACAATCAACATGTGGTGGTGGAGATTAATGATGCTAACCATTCTACAGTGGAATGCGAGGAGTCTAATTGCAAACGGACAAGAACTAAAGCAGCATATTCAGGAGCAATCAGTTAAACCTAACATTATTTGCATTCAGGAATCCTGGCTAAAACCCTCACTTGAATTTACATTGTATGGCTATACAGCAGTGCGTAAGGATAGAACCCTTGCTATGGGTGGTGGAGTAGTCACCTTTATCCAACATGGTGTGAACTATAGAGCTATCAACAGTAGTGAAGAGCTTGAGATAATTATAATTGAGGCATGAGTCAATAAAACAAAAATTAGAATTATAAACTTTTATAATCCTTGTCAAAAAATAACTAGGGACATGTTGGAGAGTGTATGTGATGTGGAAAACTCCAAAGTTATAGTATGTGGAGATTTTAATGCATATAATACCCTGTGGGGATGTGCTAGAACAGATAGAGATGGGTATATCATTGAGGAGTTTATGGATGATAATCAGTTAGTGTGTCTAAATGATGGAAGAGGTACTAGGTATGATGTAGCTCATGGTGTAGAATCTGCAATTGATCTTACTTTTGTGTCGCAACAACTAGCAGGTACTTGCATATGGGATGTGAGCAGTGATAATGCAATGGGCAGTGATCATTATCCTATCTGGATTAAAATAAGGAGTCAAAACATTAGTTTTGAAGAAAATTGGATTTCAAGATGGAGAATGAAAAGGGCCAATTGGGGGCTGTATAATTTTAAAACAAGCAGCAAATTAATTGAAGTTATGCCAAATTTGAGTGATGACATTGAGGAGTTGAATAATATGATTATTAACATAATATATGAGTCAGCAGAGGAAACAATAGGTAAAACATCTGGAGCAAAGAAGAAGAAAATGGTACCATGGTGGTCTGATGAGTGTAGAGAGGCTGTTAAAAACAGGAATAAAGCCTTTAAAATTGTTAAATCTAATCATTCATTTTATAATTTATTGGAGTATAAAAGAGCACAGGCAAAAGCCAAAAGAATCATAAGAGAAGCTAAAAGGAAATATTGGAGAGATTTTTGTAGTAATATTGGGACAGGAATAAAAATTAATGACATATGGGGAATGATCAGAAAGATGGGTGGCATAAGAAGGGACTTTTCACTACCAGTATTAAGAGATAATTGCACTGAGGCAGTAACCAGTAGAGAAAAAGCTGAGATGCTTGCAAAATCCTTTGTAAGGATACATAGCTCACAGAACCTCTCCAGTGAAGAGCTAGTTATAAGAAAGAGGATCATTGAAGAAAATAAAGATATGCTGGGGATGAAAATGGTGGGGGAGAGTTCACTAAATGCAGATTTCACACTGTTTGAACTAAAAAGAGCATTGATAGGTGTTAAAAATACCTCACCAGGGAGAGATGGGATATGCTATAAAATGATTGAAGAAATATCTGATGAGGCAAAAAATTTGATACTGGTTTTATATAACAAAATTTGGGAACGAGGAAAACTGCCTACTGGGTGGAAACACTCAGTAATAGTCCCTATAGGGAAACCAGGAAAGGATAAAACGAATGTCAAAAGCTACAGACCAATAGCGTTAGCGTCTAACCTATGTAAACTCATGGAGAGGATGATTACTAAAAGGTTAGTGTACAAATTAGAAAGCAGAGGGCTGATCACACCATATCAGAGTGGATTTCGTAATGGAAGAACAACTATGGATCCTGTAGTCTGCCTGGAGAATGAGATACGTAAAGCACAAGTTAACAAAGAATCTGTTTTGGCAACCTTTTTTGATATAGAGAAGGCTTATGACATGCTGTGGAAGGACTTTTAATTAAGTTGAATAAAATGGAAATAGGAGGTAAAATGTTCAACTGGATCAAAGATTTTTTAAAGGGTAGAAGGTCAGGATAGGGTCTGAGTCATCAAGCACATACACAATAGAAAATGGCACCCCACAAGGTAGTGTATGCAGTCCAATTCTGTTTAATATAATGATTAATGATGTGTTTGATGGAGTGAACCAAAGGATAAACAGGGCATTATATGCAGATGATGGAGCATTGTGGGTAAGGGGCCGTAATATTGACAATTTACAGCAAAGGATGCAAACAGCAATTAGTCAGGTTGGAAAATGGTCATTTGACTGGGGGTTCCACCTGTCAGCTGTCAGTGGAAAAAACGCAATTCATCTGTTTTTCTAAGAAAAGGGTAAAACCCACAATAGATCTTAAGATATATGGACAATCTCTCAAACAGGTTAATGACTTAAGATATCTTGGTGTGTGGTTTGATAGTAAACTTACTTTTAAAAATCATGTTCAGAAAATGGTAGACAAATGTAAGAAAGCAATCAATATTTTAAAGTGTCTTTCAGGGTATAACTGGGGGGCGTCAGGCTCTTCTTTGAAAAGAATTTATATTGCATTAATCCGATCAGTGTTTGACTATGGAAGTACAGTCTACAAAACAGCAGCAAAAACTACATTAGCTGAACTGGACAGGGTGCAGGCCAAAGCTCTCCGGCTGTGTAGTGGAGCCTTCCGAACATCACCTATCCCAGCGCTGCAAGTAGAAGTAGGGGAGATGCCTTTAAATCTTAGGAGGTTAAAACTTTCTCTTGCATATTGGGTAAACTTACAAGGGCATGAAAATACACATCCTACAAAACCGGTGTTAGAAGAATGCTGGGAATATGGTCGCATTGTGAACAGTAGTTTTGGATGGAACAGTAATAAAGAGGCAGCTGACATGGGAATCAGTACTATACCTTGCAGCAAAAATGTTAAATTGAGCACAATTCCACCTTGGTTTTTCTGCTATCCTGTAGTTAATTTAGAAGCTAAAAATATAATCAAGACGGGATTGTATCAAAGTGTACAGCAGTACATAGAAGTAATGTATGATGACATGACACAGTACAAATATTTACAGATGCATCCAAAGAGCCAGCAGGTAAAACAGGTGTGGCGGTATACATTCCTAAATATAAAGTTATAATACAAAAAAGAACCTCAAACCACCTCTCAATCTTCTCTGCAGAGATGATGGCCATCATAATGGCACTACAGTGGGTAGAAGAAGTGAAGCCATATAAATCTGTTATTTGCTCATGTCCTCCCTAACTAGCATTCAGACTGGGAAATCTGCATGCAGACAGGATCTTTTAGATGAAGTTCATCAGATGATTTTCAGGATAACTCAACAGAAGCTAATATTACAGTTTACTTGGGTTCCGGGCGCACACGGGCATTGAGGGCAATGAAAAGGCAGACGAGTTGGCAAAAGAAGCACTTAAAGCAGAGCAAGTAGAAGTACAGGTTCCACTCAGCAAATCAGAATTGAAAACAATAATTAAAGATGGTATTCATAAACTCTGGCAAGATAAATGGGATAAGGGGGGAAAAGGTAGGCATTTATATAGTATTCAACAGACTGTAACAGTTAAAAAGACCAGCTCACTTTCCTGACAGGAGGAAACCTGGTTCACCAGGCTAAGGTAAGGACATACAGGACTGAACAGCGGCTTACACACAATAGGGAAACATGAGACAGGAATGTGCCCATATTGTACGGAAACAGAAACCGTGAAGCATGTACTTCTGACATGTAGGCAGTACTCTGAAGAGAGAGAGATATTTAAGAGGGTAACAAAGAACTCTGTTACTTTAAGAAACCTGTTGAGTCTACCTGGAACACAGTCTACAACCAAAGCAGTGATAGAGTTTCTAAAAGAAACACAATTAGCATGAAGACTTTTGCCCAATAATTTTTTTTTTTTCTGGAGGTTTGAGCTGAAGTTGAAGCTGGAGGAGCTGAACACGCAGCGCTAGCTGAAGCTTGGGCTCTGATCTCCTTTTTTAAAATATTTTTTATATATATATATTTTTTTTTTAATATACATTTATTTATGACTTCCCAATGTGATCACACCTCAATCCAGTAGATGGCGGTAATGCACAAAGATTGCAAACTGCCAATAAAATTCACTGAAGAAGAAGAAGAAGTTATTGTTTAAAAATGAACGCTTGGTGACAGCACCTCAGGCCCTGTCCCAAATGGCACACTCCGGACTTGTGGACTTCCTCAGAGTCCACACTTTGGTGACGTCATGTAGTGCAGACCTATAGGGCCCTTGGCGCGAGTCCACGAGGGCGCATTGAGAGGTATTTTTGGGACAGACTCGCTCGGCATGCCGGAAATAACGGTCTGGTTGTTGTTGGACAGGAGAAATCACATTTTTGCGCTCCGACGTCTTATCTGCATGTCCACTACACAGCCTAATTTTACAGTTCTATATTTTGATATTATGCATATCACCTGGGCATTAGACAATAGATAAATCATGCTTATTTAAATGATGTATACAGTTGTACATAATAATACATAATGTTCCATTTTAACTAAGATTACAATTTTAAAACATAATTTAAATATATTTTTTCAATTTACAGGTTTCAATATTCATACTATGTTTACATATGACTCAGTAAAGCCCTGCCATTCGGTTCTATTTATTTAATGAATCATAATGCGATCGTATTATTAAACACGCTATTATTATGTTTGAGACATCAACCACTGGTCGATGACCATAATGTTTGTATAAACTGTAGGTAACAACTGGTAAAATGTACATTTAGGTCATAAAAACAGTAATATTTTCTTCACAGCCATGTCAACAATTATCCGTGAGTGAAATCTCCTCCCATCTGTTGTCTGATTGGCCTTTCGCAAGGATTCCTGGGTAGTTAAAGTGCGTGGAGCCTGCATCTATGCGGGCTTCGTGGAAGACCGCTTCAAGGGTACAAAGGGGGCGCTGCTGAGCACACTTCAGAGCGGTAAAATGCTGAATGGGACGGCCTACGGACTCGTAGACTCAGCGAGCACGCGCAATTCAAGTCCACGAGACCGAAAGTCCGCATGAAGTGCGCCATTTGGGACAGGGCCTCAGTGTAGGAGAGAGCGGGGCACAACCTAACGCTTTTTGACTTTCTCAGTTTGTGTAAATCTACTTATGGTTCAGAGTATTTATTTTTTCCCACATTAATTTCCCACATGTCTAGTACAATTATGTGGTACCTCATTTTTTCTTGACATACCCCGAAAGAATGGAAGTGAAATGTGACAACATGCCCCATTGGTGGGGGTACATTGTAACATGTGAGGGGCACATTGTAACATAACATATGACAGCTTAAAATGTTATCTGATCTAATAAAAAATATATACAAAACAAACAAAAATATTTTCTTAAAAAAATTCAATTAAAAAACTTTTTCATATAAAATAATGGCAATTTTTAATAATTAAATATATATATTTTTTTGAGTTTTGACTACGAAATAAATAATTAGTCATTTCTGAACATTGACTCTCAGTCTTTATTCACCTTTTCCTCACGTTTTCCCAATAAAATTAATAAAAGTATAGAACATAATAGCATATTTCTAATAGGGGCACATTGTAACGCAGTGTGACAACATGCCCCCGCCTGCACAACTGGGATTTAAACCCTGCTAGTGTCTTCTGCTAGTTAGCGAAGCATTAAAGAACTATCTCAACTGTTAAATAACATCTTGGAGATTAAAATAATATCAGATTTGTCTTATTTTAAATAAACACAAAAAATTGAGATGAAAAATTAACTTAAGTAAGAAATTTACTTTTGCTATGGTTTAATAAATGTCTATGGATATCTTCCAAAAAAAAAAAAAATTTGGCGGAATTTTTTTTTCTATATAGTGTTGATATGGCAACTAGTAAATACACAAAGTTTCGTCATCCAAGCATGTGCGGAAGTATTTAAAACAAGCGTGTTACAACTAGCCCCGCGTTAGGTTGTGCCCCGCGCTCCCCTACTTCAGGCTAATAAAGCTCATGTCACGTGTATGTGACCTGCTGCTATATCCATAAACGGATATATGCTAAGAAAAGGTTCCGGTCCAACAGAATACTGAGTCAAGTCAAGTCAAGTCAAGTTTATTTGTATAGCGCTTTTCACAATACAGATTGTATCAAAGCAGCTTCACAGTATTCAATTTAAATAATACAACAAAGTTTGTTTCAAGAGGAATTTATTGATTGATAAAATTAAATTAAATATCCCCAAAATATCCCCAACTGAGCAAGCCAAAGGCAACAGTGGCAAGGAACCGAAAAACTCCATCAAGTGACCTAATGGTGTCCTAAAACTCCATCAGGTGACCTAATGGAGAAAAAAAACCTTGGGAGAACCCAGGCTCAGTCGGGGGCCAGTTCTCCTCTGGCATTTATGAGCTAGAGGCCGGATTGTAGTTTGAACTGTGGGATTATATGAATGCCTGGCTGAAGAGATGCGACTTTAATCTAGTTTTAAACTGGGAGAGCGAGTCTGAGCAACGAACAGTATCAGGAAGACTATTCCAGAGTTTTGGAGCCAAATGTGAAAATGCTCTTCCTCCTTTGGTGGTTCTGAATATCCTATAGGTATGACCAAAAGCCTTGAATTTAGTGATCTTAAAGAGCGCGATGGATTATAGGGCGATAGAAGATCCGTTAAATAGACTGGAGCTAAGCCGTTTAGGGCTTTATAAGTCAGTAGCAATACCTTGTAATTAATACGGAACTTTATAGGTAACCAATGCAGTGATGATAAAATCGGTGTTATATGATCATATTTTCTTGATCTCGTAAGAACTCTAGCGGCGGCATTTTGGACTAACTGTAGCTTGTTTATTGAGGATGCAGGACAACCAGCTAATAAAGCATTACAGTAATCCAGTCTCGAGGTCATGAATGCATGAACTAACTTTTCTGCATCAGAAACTGATAGCATATTACGTAGCTTAGCAATGTTTCTAAGGTGGAAAAAGGCTGTTTTTGTAACATATGAAATATGATTTTCAAAAGACAGGTTGCAATCGAGTATAACACCCAGGTCTTTTACTGTAGCGGATAAAGTAACAGGACATCCTATGATGTTAAAGTTGTATTGTGCGAGGTTTTGTGGGCGGTTTTTTGAACCGATAAGTATTACCTCTGTCTTGTCTGGATTTAATAAAAGAAAATTACGCGTCATCCAATCTTTTATATCTTTAACACACTCTGTCAATTTGGAAAATTTAGCGTTTTCATCCGGCCTTGATGAAATATATATTTGAGTGTCATCAGCATAACAATGGAAACTAATTCCATGTTTCCTTATAATATTTCCAAGTGGCATCATATATATTGAAAATAACAGAGGGCCTAACACAGATCCCTGCGGCACTCCATAGTTTGAGTGATGTCTGTGTGTTTTTCTTCCGTAGCCTATAGTTTACTTAAATAACCGGTTATAAATCACGAAAATGGCTGCGCCAACAGGTTATGGGCCCAGGAGAGATTCAGGTAACCGATGGAGTAGATTGTATTTCGACGGAGATGAAAAGAACTAGTGCACACTGATCTAGCTGGTCCTATTGACCCAGTAGCTAAAGCCAGTTTCAAGTATGCGTTGGCATTTACTGATGACTATGGTGCAGTGTTTGTGTATTTTCTTAAAGCTAAGAGTGACACTGTGAAAGCTACTGAAAAGTTCCAAAAGTGTTTCAGTCTCTATTAAGCAAGAACTGTATTCGACATGAGACCTCAGCACCATATTCACCCCATCAAAATGGGACTGCTGAGAGAATTTGAAATGGCAAGATGTATGCTCTTAGAGAGCAATCTACCCAAGATGTTGAGGACGTATGCTGTAATGACTGCTGCAGTAATTCGCAACAGGTGAATTAAACAAACCCCAAACTATTCACTGCTCAATTATTTTTATTTTCCTTCACTAGAAGATAAAGGCCCGGTTTCACAGACAGGGTTTAGATTACAGGTTTTTTTTTCATATGCTAATGTAGTGTAACACTGTTACACTAACATCCTTTTGTTCAATCTGTAGTCAAATTTTTTTTTTTACCCCAAAAAAAAAAAAAAAGAACAAAATGTGAATTTTGTGATTAATAATAATAATATATTTATTTTGTATAGCGCCTTTTAAAAGTAGCTTTCTCAAAGCGCTTTACAGACAAGCATAACAGCAAAGGAATAGCACAATGTAAATACAAAAAAATAAAAATAAACACATAAAATTAAGATCATGTAAAAGCAATCCTAAAATAAAATGTTTTAAGAAGAGATTTAAAAGTCACTAATGTATTTGCTTCCCTGATGTCGGCCGGGAGAGAATTCCAGAGCTTAGGAGCATAGACAGAAAATGCTCGGTCACCCCACGTATGAAGCCGTGTCTTCGGAACAACCAAAAGACCACTCTGAGAGGAGCGCAGATTGCGACGTGGTGTGTAAGGGATTAATAAGTCAGTCAAATACTGAGGTGGCAGATTGTGCAGAGATTTATAGGCCAGCATAAGGATTTTAAAATCAATACGATACCTAACAGGTAGCCAGTGCAGGGACTCCAAGACCGGGGTTATATGGTCCCTGGCCCTGACCCCAGACAGTACTCTAGCAGCTGAATTTTGAAGATATTGCAATTTATCCAATGATGACTTAGATACCCCAGCTAGAAGACCATTGCAGTAGTCAATGCGCGAAAAGACAAAAGAGTTTATCAACTTCTCAGCTACCGAGAAGGACAACATAGGACGAAGCCGGGCTATATTTCTGAGGTGATAAAATGATGTCTTAACTGTATTCTGGACAAAAGGCTCAAATGACAGTGTGGCGTCAAATATGACACCCAGATTTCTTAATTTGGTCTTAAACTCCAGTGCAACGCCATCAACAGACAGAGTAGGAGACCCAACCTTTCGCAGTTGATGTGGAGATCCAAGGAGCATAACTTCTGTTTTTGAGCCGTTTAGAGACAGAAAATTATTGGACATCCAAATCTTTATCTCAGCAATACAGTTACAAAGATGCCCAACGTTCACTTGCTGACCCGGTCTAGTATGTATATAAATCTGTGTATCATCAGCATAAAAGTGATAGTTAAGGTTGAGAGATTGTAGTAATTGACCAAGTGGATAGATGTACATACTAAAGAGTAGGGGACCCAAGACTGACCCTTGTGGAACACCCGTATGAACGGAACCAACTTTGGACCTATAACCACCCATAAAAACAAATTGACTGCGGTCAGTAAAATAGGACTTGAACCAGTCAAGAACAGTCTCTGACAAGCCAAATACATGTTCGACGCGATTGAGTAGTAGGGCATGGTCAATAGTGTCGAAGGCTGAACTGAGATCCAAGAGAATGAGAATGGATGTTGAGCCGGAGTCGGAGGCAATTAGTAAGTCATTAGCGACTTTCACCAACGCAGTCTCAGTGCTGTGTAATTTTCGAAATCCTGATTGATGAGGCTCAAATAGTTTATTTTCAATTAAGTGTTTGTTTAATTGGGCTGCAACCACACCCTCCAAGATTTTAGACAGAAGTGAGAGATTTGAGATTGGGCGATAATTTTACAGATTTTTCACATCAGAATTTTGCTTTTTTTTTTAAACGGGAGTAACCGCAGCAGTTTTAAGTGCTGCTGGCACCTCCCCAGATGACAAAGAGTCATTTATTATAGCAAGAACTGAGGGACATAAATGACCAAAACAGGATTTAAACAGGCTACCAGGCATGGGATCAAGTATGCAAGTGGTAGCTCATTTACAAACTGAGAAAAATTAAAACAGTCCAAGACTGATAGAAAACCCTTGGCCAAGAGACAGGCTTTCTGATCTACATGTATGTTAAAATCACCCAGAATCAAAATTCTCTTAAATCTGATGGACAATAAAGAAAGAAGATCAGCAAACTCAGACAGAAAGTCCTTATTCAGTTTAGGAGGTCGATAGATAGTGATCGTAGCAGAATGGAGAGCAGAGTGAGTATCAGACACATTTAGAACAAGACATTCAAAAGTTTTAAAAGGAGGAACGGACACAGGGTGAATCTTGTATTGCAGTTTGTAAACAACTATAATACCACCACCTCTACCTGTAGTTCGTGAAACGTCAATGAGTCCAAAGCCCGCTGGAGTCAGCTGGTTAAAAAGAAGACCATCGTCCTGTTTGTGCCATGTTTCCGTAATGAAAAACAAGTCCAGCTTCTTGTCCATGATAAAATCCGCCAGCAATAAAGCTTTGTTGTTCACAGAGCACGCGTTAAGTAGCGCGGCTTTTAAAGGGCTTGCAGACACCGCATCACAGAAATGCCGCTCATACGGCAGAGCAGAAAAGTTAGTAAGATCAACCCCAGAGGAAGACAGTCTTGTAATCCTTCGCCGGCAGTTCAAAACTGAGATGGAGGACGGCGAAGAAGAGACGTAGCTTCGTCCTGTGCTCCGATGAATATACCGCTTGGGCCGCAGTAATCCAGCCCTGTCACAGTGGTCGTAGGTGTCTCCCGACAGATAGTAATTCCGCTTCAGGGATAAGAGCTGGCGAGAGGTGTACTGTAAGGCCATGTTCATTAAAGCCTCGTCTGCACCAGCTCCCAATAAGCCTATCTGTGAGTCCACAGAGCCGATAGAAAGCAACCAGGCCAACACCAAGAATCTCCCGGCAAACATGAAGAAAGCACACCGCATCACAACGGAGAGAGGAGCGGCAGCCAGAGCGCGCCAGCGTACCCTACTCACCTGTCAACCGGAAGTATTAAATTTATGCTAACTCTAATCGTATCTTATTATCGGTTTACCATGGTACTTTTAGTTAAGATCTATTGGCTAATGTTTTTTTTCTATACATTGGCTTACTGGGTACTCTAACCTGCAACATGCCCTTTAAGTAAATTTTTTTCCTCATTATTGTACACACAGCACCCCATATTGACAGAAAAACAGAATTGTTGACATTTTTGCACATTTATTAAAAAAGAAAAACTGAAATATCACATGGTCCTAAGTATTCAGACCCTTTGCTCAGTATTTAGTAGAAGCACCCTTTTGATCTAATACAGCCATGTCTTTTTGGGAAAGATGCAACAAGTTTTTCACACCTGGATTTGGGTATCCTCTGCCATTCCTCCTTGCAGATCCTCTCCAGTTCTGTCAGGTTGGATGGTAAACGTTGGTGGACAGCCATTTTCAGGTCTCTCCAGAGATGCTCAATTGGGTTTAAGTCAGGGCTCTGGCTGGGCCATTCAAGAACAGTCACAGAGTTGTTGTGAAGCCACTCCTTCGTTATTTTAGCTGTGTGCTTAGGGTCATTGTCTTGTTGGAAGGTGAACCTTCGGCCCAGTCTGAGGTCCAGAGCACTCTGGAGAAGGTTTTCGTCCAGGATATCCATATACTTGGCCGCATTCATCTTTCCCTCGATTGCAACCAGTCGTCCTGTCCCTGCAGCGGAAAAACACCCCCACAGCATGATGCTGCTGCCACCACCATGCTTCACTGTTGAGACTGTATTGGACAGGTGATGAGCAGTGCCTGGTTTTCTCCACACATACCGCTTAGAATTAAGGCCAAAAAGTTCTATCTTGGTCTCATCAGACCAGAGAATCTTATTTATCACCATCTTGGAGTCCTTCAGGTGTGCTTTCATGTGTCTTGCACTGAGGAGAGGCTTTCGTCGGGCCACTCTGCCATAAAGCCCCGACTGGTGGATGGCTGCAGTGATGGTTGACTTACTACAACTTTCTCCCATCTCCTGACTGCATCTCTGGAGCTCAGCCACAGTGATCTTTGGGTTCTTCTTTACCTCTCTCACCAAGGCTCTTCTCCCCCGATAGCTCAGTTTGGCCGGACGGCCAGGTCTAGGAAGGGTTCTGGTCGTCCCAAACGTCTTCCATTTAAGGATTATGAGCCACTGTGCTCTTAGGAACCTTAAGTGCAGCAGACATTTTTTTGTAACCTTGGCCAGATCTGTGCCTTGCCACAATTCTGTCTCTGAGCTCTTCAGGCAGTTCCTTTGACCTCATGATTCTCATTTGCTCTGACATGCACTGTGAGCTGTAAGGTCTTAGACAGATAGACAGGTGTGTGGCTTTCCTAATCAAGTCCAATCAGTATAATCAAACACAGCTGGACTCAAATGAAGGTGTAGAACCATCTCAAGGATGATCAGAAGAAATGGACAGCACCTGAGTTAAATATATGAGTGTCACAGCAAAGGGTCTGAAAACTTAGGACCATGTGATATTTCAGTTTTTCTTTTTTAATAAATGTGCAACAATGTCAACAATTCTGTGTTTTTCTGTCAATACGGGGTGCTGTGTGTACAATAATGAGGAAAAATAAAGAACTTAAATGATTTTAGCAAATGGCTGCAATATAACAAAGAGTGAAAAAATTAAGGGGGTCTGAATACTTTCCGTACCCACTGTATACCGTAAGTGATAGGCTTTTTTTTTTTAGAAAGGAAAATTGAAAAGATAAAAAATAATATTTGGGGAAAACCATGTAATCATGTAATCAATAAAAATGTAACTGATTATGAGAATTTTAAAACGTAATATAACGCATAATTATGATGATAAACAATGCAATGCAATGGGTATACATTTACAAGTTGGACATACATGTTACACGCTGTAAACAATTATATGATCAATCATTTATGACAACAAACAAACTTTTTTTTGTGAAACAACTCATTTTTTAAATCAGTTTAATGTAATTTAGGTTGAAATGACTTAAACGTCCAAGTTGATTGTGCTTAAAAATTTAAGGCAGCAACTTTTTTTTGTGTAATTGTGCTCTGAGGGTCTGAATGAATTCACCAAGAATAAATTGCACATGCTGATAGCACTGTTTATTGGCACATGCTGTCTGCAATATTTAATTCTGAGAGCTAGATTTGGGAAAATGCAGTAGAAGAGTTATAAAAAAAAAAATGAAAATTAAATATTTTAAGCACATTTAGTGCCTGGTGAAACAAAAATTGTTAAAAATAAAAAATATATATAAAAAACACTAACTATTTGAGGTTCCTACATCAGATTTAGCTTTGTTACAACACAAGTTATTCATCTCTGGGCCATGTTTCCCCTCTCCTTTCTCTGACATAGAGAGATTTTGGGGAAACTCAAGCAGTAAGACCCTTATCTCAAGGCGCCATGCATAAAAACGAACCATCTCTCACCATGCAAGAGCACTACATCATGAAAAAAGCTGCTCTGTAGTTAGCACACGACCACAGCCTGGGGTTCGAGCCAGCTGGCTACAACAGGCGGTATTAGGGATGTTCGGTTTAGTTATTCAGTGCTAGCGTTGATGATTAAAGAGACCCAGGCAATGGGCAAGACTTACTCTGTGTGCGAGCGTTAAAGAGAGCGAGCAAGAAAGGGGGCTAAGGGAAAGTAGGAAAAACGAGTACGAATATAAGAGAAAATAAAGCACTCACTAGAAACTTCCTCCGATTGCCATGGTACAAGCTGTATCACTGTAGATATGCTTTTGAAGTTTTTTTCTTTTCTCTGCTCTGAGATCTTGGAGCCAGAGCTATGTTAGTGCTGTTGCAAGCGAGGCTTTCTTAGGCCAACTAAAGAAACTGCACGTCTGCCATCTTTCTGATACATACCCAGATAGCAACATTGTTTCGGCCCGGATCCGGCCCACATCTGGCACTTGTGGAATGCGGATCTGGCCCACATGCAGCGTGGAATGACGGCCCTTGGGTGGCCCACTCCTGTTGGCCAGATCTGGGCCAAAAGCAGGCCATAGCAATGCCACATGTCAGCCAAGAGCAAAGAAATAAACCAGAACTGGACCTTATCTGAGCCACAAAATCTGTGTATATTAAATATGGAGTCATCTCAGCCTTAATAAGCCTGTTAACAAGCAGAATCCCTGAAGAAAAGAAGAGAACAGAAAAAGAGACGAGCAGAAACACAAGAACTATAACTGACTTCAGCCACAGTCTTAGATGAAATCGACTGAAGAGAAAAGAAGACATTAAATCTGTGAAGATCTCAGCAGAGGAGGATTAAACAACTCCACAAACAGCATTACCAGCTTCACTTATTACTAACCAGACTGACTTTATTTCTGTCAGACGTCTACAGAAGTTTTATTGAGAATTAACAGAGGTTTAACTCTGTGTTTCATTTAAAGTCACCATAAGAGTGACTAGTGTTTCCATTAGTTGGGCTCTTAACTCTTAGTATATCTTAACTCTTGTCTTTTTTGGCCGCTGTGACAGTGTGTTTGTCAAACACATTTGCAGCAGCAAAGAAAGCTAAAGTGAAATGAGATCAGGTGATGATGGTTACCTGTTGATGATTTTATAATCATCATGAAATAACCTTTCACTGATGTCTTTGGAATCTAACAATTGTGTTGATCCATTAATATTTTCACATCACAAATCCTGTGTTTCTGCAGCATGAGATTCAGCAATATTATAACTGTCAGTTTAAAGCTTTTAACAAACATGAGATCAAAAATGTAACTTATGCTGACACACACAGATATCAACAATCAGCATATGAATCTCAACAATGGTGACAATCACAAATATTTAGATAAAAAGAATAATTCACATCACTGAAAAGCTACTAATTCACAACAAAAACAACAGCAAAAAATAAAAGCAAATATTTAGAATCAAACAAAATTATAGGACAATTCAGCTGCATAATTTATTCATGTTGCAATGCATGCTGGGAGTTTTTTACTATGCTGGTACCCAGCATGCATTGCAGCAAAGTACTTTTGATTGTCACCATTGTTGAGATTCATACGCTGATTGTTGATGTCTGTGTGCATCATATTAAACTGACTTTTTTGTGCTCATGTTTGATAAAGTCTTCTAACTTATTGATATTATATTGTTGGATCTCATGCTGCAGAAACACAGGGTTTGTGATGTGACATTATTAATGGATCAACACAATTGTTACATTCCAAAGACATCAGTGAAAAAGGTTATTTCATGATGATTATAAAACCATCAACAGGTAACCATCATCTGATCTCATTTCACTTTAGCTTTCTTTGCTACTGCAAATGTGTTCAACAAACACACTGTCACAGTGGCCAAAAGAGATATAAGATATATTAAGAGTCAAGGGCCCAACTAATGGAAACACTAATCACTCTTATGGTGACTTTAAATGAAACACATTAGAGTTAAACCCATTAATTCTCAATAAAACTTTTGTAGACGTCTGACAGAAATAAAGTCAGTCTGGTTAGTAATAAGTGAAGCTGGTAAAGCTGTTTGTGGAGTTGTTTAATCCTCCTCTGCTGAGATCTTCACAGATTTAATGTCTTCTTTTCTCTTCAGTTGATTTCATCTGAGACTGTGGCTGAAGTCAGTTGTAGTTCTTGTGTTTCTGCTCGTCTCTTTTTCTGTTCTCTTCTTTCCTTCAGTGATTCTGCTTGTTAACAGGCTTATTAAGGCTGAGATGACTCCATATTTAATATACACAGATTTTGTGGCTCAGATAAGGTCCAGTTCTGGTTTATTTCTTTGCTCTTGGCTGACATGTGGCATTGCTATGGCCTGCTTGTGGCCCAGATCTGGCAAACAGGAGTGGGCCACCCAAGGGCCGTCATTCCACGCTGCATGTGGGCCAGATCCGCATTCCACAAGTGCCAGATGTGGGCCGGATCCGGGCCGAAACAATGTTGCTATCTGGGTATTCATACCTGTGAGATCCTCTAATGAGAAAAACGGACTTTTGAACCCGCGTCTCACAGATCTGCTCTCAAGTCTCAGACAACCTGAAACTATGACACACTACAAAACTTCCAGAAAAAAAAAAAAGAGAAAGAGTCTAGAAAAATGTCGAACTATCTTCATACCTCAAATGAAACGAAGACTCTTGCGTGCGACGAAGGGAGATGATCAGTATTCCTGCTGGCAGATGATCATAGTGGGTCGAAAGGTGTGGGGTGATGTTCTCACTGATCAAATTGAATTAGCGGTTCTGACGGTGAGGCTCTGACAGCCTCTCGCTCAAAGATACCACTCATCTGTTCTTGCGATGGAAAGACTGAGGAATAAGATTGAGGGCCATCTGTGATGGGAGCGAAATAAGGAATATCGAAAATGAATTACTGAAAGTTAGAAAATTCAGTCTTTGGCTAGTTGTGACTTTAATATTAGTAAGTTTCAAAGTTCATGTTAAAATTTGAAGGTGTGTAAATCTGTGCAATAGAGTGCTGCAGGGATGATGTATTTTTGTAGACCAAAGCTTGGATACAGTGGCATAACTTTGTTTTTAAAAGTTGATGGGACAGGAATACAATGTCCAGAAATCGATTTCAATAGTGGATTGAGTTTAATTTATCGACATAAGACATTTAACGTGACAGTTTTGTCCTTACACCTACTATAATACAAAATATTGTTAGTCCTGAGATTCTTCACATCAGTCAATAAATAGGACAATATAGACTACATACATTTGCCTGGAACGCTTGTGTGTCTTAATGGTCGAACTTTTGTTAACCGGAAAGAATAGAGAGTCATCGCAATGGCGTTAAGCGGTAGATTGAAGTACTTGTTTGTGTAAAGTGCATGAGCGCCAAGAGAGCACAGTTGCCTTCTGCCACTGATAACAGAGGCAACGAATACTCAGCATGATTTCAAAAACAACACATTCCCACGACAGTTCGCTGATTTTTTTAACAAACGAAGGAAATGGACTCTGCTAGTCAGCTGGAGATGTTTCATTTGTTTTAGGTACATCCGTGACGAGATGTTCTAAAAAAGTGGTAGGGACAATATCGACCCCTGGCAAAAAAGTGGTGGGGACATGTCCCACTTGCAAAAAGAGTGGTGCGGGTATGACATCACTTTGTAGGCCAAAACGCGGAAAAGTTAGCATTTTAGTACTTCCGGTTCCATCGTCACAAAGTCAATGTTTTTTTTTAATGGGATTTTGGTTAAATGGCTGAAATAAGGTCTAAATAATAAATCATAATAATTCATTACATTTATATAGCGCTTTTCTCGGCACTCAAAGCGCTTTTACATAGAAGGGGGAATCTCCTCAACCACCACCAATGTGCAGCTGTGATGACAGGGTGATGAGGCCAATTAATATATATATATGGGGATGATTAGGAGGCCATGATGGACAGAGGCCACTGGGCAAATTTGGTCAGGATGCCGGGGTTACACCCCTTCTCTTTCGAAAGACATCCTGGGATTTTTTGTGACCACAGAGAGTCAGGACCTCGGTTTTACATCTCATCCGAAGGACGGTGCTCTTTGACAGTATAGTGTCAAAGCCTGGTTTTCCCAGGAGGTCTCCCATCCAGGTACTAACCAGCCTCAACCCTGCTTAGCTTCAGTGGGCAACCAGTTTTGGGCTACAGGGTGACATGGCTGCTGGTTAACACAAGTCTGTGGTCTGTGGTGAACACAAGCTCAAGAAACATTCATGTTTTATTTTACGGCATAAAATACATCTGTATTACCCCACTGTATTAGGACATTAAACGTCATCACGCTGAACAGGTAAGCTCAGTCCACTTTTACAGCCTCATTATTCTTACAATTGTGCTCTTATAAATTTAACTCAAACTTTTTTGGAAACGTTTTTATTGGATGAAAACTGAAAGAGTTGTCTAAAGCTTGTGGTGGTGACATTGAAGTTGTGGGACGGTGGTGTAATTCGTTTATAGCCGACTGTTATGCCCAGTGGCTCAAAAGGAACGCAACAAAATTGGGACACACGAGAAAGCCGAACTTTTAAAGCAAATTATTTATTAACAAAAGGAAAACTATATAAAAGTGTAATGTAGCAGTCAGACATCAGTTGTGTAATGCTAGATGAATGCATGGAAGTGTAATGTGCGGTAGCATTGTGATGCATGCAAAAAGAAACACAATAAAAAAATTACAAAAGTGAACAAATCAAGTAGGCCACCCCCATCTGCCATCCATCTTGCTTCTTTTAAAGGTAAAGAGGGAAGTTAGCAGCAGGTGACACCAATGTAATGATTTGGGAGGGCGGAGTGATCCGTCCAGCACTGGGGAAACCCCCCTTACAGACACACTCACACTCACTCCTCCCCTTAAGACAAGGATCTGTCAAGAATCCCTGTAATAGACAAATAAGAGTTACCACAACTCTCAATACTTTAGGACCTAGGAAAGCGGCCAGGAGAGAGAGAGAAAAACAGTGCATTCTAAGGATGCGTTCTAATTATTCACAGGAGCACGTGACAGTGCGTCAGCTACAACATTTTCAGATCCTCTGACATGTTGAATGTCAAGGGAATAAGCCTGCAGAAACAAGGACCAATGTATCAGCCTTTGGTTCAGGCAGTGAAGAGAATTAAAAAACGTCAATGGGTTGTAAAACGTATAAATGACAATGGGTTGACTCTAACAAACTGCACACTAACTGCACACTAACTGCACACTAACTGAAACCACCAGTTCATCAGACGTTGAAAGGTGACAGGTGCGTTTCTCAGCCCGAAACTCATAATGCTGTAAGAATAAAGGCAAGACATTTCTTGAGCTCTCTTACTCAATAAAGTCACTTGCCAATAGCCTCTCAACAAATCAAGTTTGGTTACAAACTTTACAGAACCTAACTGGTTTTGTCACACCACAAAATGAAATGACATTTTGCTTTACAAAACCTTACTGAGCCATCAGGCCATAAAAATGATATCCAGCATTACTTATCCCACAGCTTTTAATCACATTGTCATCCTATCTGACCTCTGACTAAATAAGCTGCTGATTGGTGGATTTGGTTTGAACCACTAAACAGAGGCATTGAGGCATGTATGAGAAAAGGGCTGTAAGCAAGTGTTGGTCCGTGCGTGTGTGTGTGTGTTTGTGTGTGTGCGTGTGTGTGCATGCATCCGCCTCTGATTAGAGTCTGATGGAGACCCCGGGGAGCTAATCAAAATGAAAGAGAAACTGAATGAGGGAGTGTGTGTGTGAGAGAGAATGTTGTAATCAGAGTTTTTATCTGGGTTGATGGTGTGTGTAAATCATGCCCTGGCCTGGCTCTCAGAGCATCAGTGAAGTCCTGGTGATCAGAGCTATGATTGAATGGCTTAAGTGGGTATTTTTGCTGAGGGGAGTGTGTGTGGGGGGTGTCCTTCATCGTGCTTATGGAACATTAGGCACAGCGCCTGAACAAACAACACCCGCGGTCTGCTGAGGTTTGTGTTCTCCTGCTTTCATGGGCACCTGCTTCAGAACAAACACAGCCCAGAGTCCTGGCTCTTAAAGACTCGCACACAACAAAACAAAAGGCTTGCTTTCTACTTTTCTGGTAATTAATATGTGTATTTTTTTAAACCCTTTTATTCATTTAGTAGCATTTTGCATAAATAGGAAGAATGGTATTTCTGTACTTAAGACATCAACAACCCTCAAATTAGGTGGTTCAAGGCATGCATAATTTGTTGGTGTATACCTAAAAAAAAAAGTTCATTCAGATGAATATAATCGAAGGGTCAATTTATGTTACATCCTTCAATGTACAAATATTTTCCCCACAAAAAGCTGATATTTTTTCCCCATAAGAGCCTGCAGGCAGATCAGTGGGTAAAACTCTGTAAAGCTTTGAAAATCTACATTTCCACTGACAAATGAAACAGGGAATCAATTCTGAGAATAACATGTTTGACCGTATTTAGTTAAAAGCGAAAGAAAAGTGATCAAAGTTTTCCACCTCAAGCATTTTTGAGAAATGAAAGCCTAATCAATATCCATGCCGCTCTGATGTGTGTCAACGGCTATGCTGGCTTTGTACCTCTGAGACCTGCAGGACTGCCTTTGTGTGCTGCTGTTGCAAAGGTAATTGCTTAGCTTTACGTTATTGCTTGACAGGAATGTGCTGCTGTATCCACAGAATTCAATTAGGAAGCCAGAGCAATTCCACAATCACTACACTGGCCTTTTCACCCCTTCTTTCCCTCTCATTAGTTCCCATGCATGTTTCTTGTTGGTTCTGTTGCTCTCATTCTCTTCTTAATTCGCTAACACACACACACAAACACACACACACACACACACACACACCACACACACACTAATGTTGCGGCACGTTACGCACCCGTCCCCCCTGCTGATCCCTTCCACGTCAAATTAGCTCCTTTTGTTTATGTGTCATTTTCCCTGTAATGTCGTTGAGTTCAGATCCATTTGTGGCATCACAAATTGTTTTCTTAATGCAATTTAGATCGAGCAAAAAATTTCAGAGCGAGCGAGAGCGATAAGAAACAGGCAAAGGGAAAAAGAGAGGAATGCCTTCAGTCTAAAGCTTTCCTCTTTTTTCAGCTCTGTCTGACAAAGTGCCACGTACCCAACTTTCAGTTCTGCATCATTAAACCTCAGAACCAATTTACTGCTGAAAGCAGGGCCGGAGTGGGGCCACTTTTCAGCCCGGGAGTTTCAGGCCCAAGACCGGCCCTCTTTTTCCATGGTGGAATTCCAAATTAGCAGGGAAGACCGGGGACAGTTGCAACATGGGGATGGTTGCAACATGTCATTTTTCTCCAATCAGAAACAAGCTAGAGTGATGTCACTCATACTGCACATGCACAGTTAGACCCTCCCCCCACCAAGAAGACAGTAGACATATTCAACATCTGCTGCTCCATTTATTGAACAAAACTTGATTTGGAGGTATGAAAGTACATTTTTTCATGAGATATATTTTTTGTCATACTGTCCTGACATTTTGTGTGAATTAATCAAAACTTACTTCGTTTGAATTATTGTTTTGTTGACTTCTAAGTGACATGGTTAGCATGTGTCAGAGTCAGTGTGTCTAGCAGGCGTATGATGTTCTGTCATGGCTGATAGGGTCGGGGACGGTTGCAACAAGTTATAAATTGCATGTTTAATAAAGGTTTGTTGCATTGCAAATTGTTCAATTCTTCCTGTCTGACACTGAAATATGGAGAGATTGAATAGCATCTGTAACACCTGCACACTGAATCTGTGTATGCCTATGTTCTACACATGAACAAACCAAACTCAATAACTGTTATTTGATAAATATGACTAAATAAATAAATTATAGGCTACAATAATATTATTGAAATAAATAATACTATAATATTATAGTAGGCCTAAAACAGTTAATATTTTCAGAATTCTATGCTCATTGAGACAAAAAGCTTAAGTTAATTAATGAAATTTAAGGTATTTTTAACGTGTTGCAACCGTCCCTGGGTCGGGGTCAGTTGCAACATCTGACTTCTTCCATTCAAATAAATACTGTGGACGATATGTCATATATAATCATCTTTAAATGGTATGGGTAATTAGCAGACAGATGCAAGTTTAATATATACAAATTTGGTTGGTCTAGTCCAAATAGTCTCTGAGTAACTGAGAGAAATGCAAAAAGTGTTGCAACTGTCCCCGGTCTCCCCCACTTTTTCCAAATTGGATAAATGAAGCAACAGTTCAGCTCTTACTATTGTGTAGTTTTTATTAATAACATGGTTCAACAAATAATGTAAAGGTTAAATAATAATTCACTTAAGCTGAGAAAGTTAACAAAAAATGTTCCACTATTCCACAAGGATAGGTTGATAAATTAACAAAAGCAGAAAGAAAGAAAGAAAGAAAGAAAGAAAGAAAGAAAGAAAGAAAGAAAGAAAGAAAGCATTTGAAATGTATCCCACTCTTCCACAAAGAGGCATATTGAACTAATGTTTACAGACAGGGAGGGGAGGGGAGGGGAGAACTCCCTCTAATGGTACATGCATAGGCTGCGCGCTGCCGTGTCGGGAGTCAGAATGCGGAACGTGTAGCCCAGGCCTATTCAAATAGCGGCCCGGGGGCAAATTTGGCCCGATTGAAAATTATTCTGGCCCGCGGCAGATTTAAAAAAAAAATTCTAAAAAAAAATCTATGAATATGCCGCAGCGCACAGACAAGAGTAACGTTACAGGCAAAGATTCTAGAGCGGAGCAGGTCGTCTCCATGGTGACACACACTCATTCTCGCTGATTCGCATGCATCTAACATGGCGTTGTTCAAGCCAAGCCGCAAAGTTGACAGAGAAAATCGTAAGTTTCAGAGTGAATGGAGTGGACGGAGAAGTACTTATTTACTGTGCCAACTACGGCAAGCAAGCGAGGGACTGATAGACCTGTGTGTTTACTGTGCAACGAATCAGTGGCTGTGGCCAAAGAATATAATGTGAAGAGACATTTTACTACAAAACATTGGTAAACTAAATGAGGAAAAAAATATTATTGTTATTAGTTAGTTTTCATCAAGAGTATGTTTACAGCTCATAGTTAGCAGATTTGTACTTACTGTACACTTGAAATGTTTTTTCTAGTTTTAAAATGTGTAGGCTACTCACTGCAGTCTGAAAGATATACTTCAGAGATATTTGAATGTTGTTATTTCCCCAAATAAGATTTGATACTTGAAACTGCAGTTGCAGTTTTGCACTTATGACAGCTTTATTTTGATTGTTTGATTTATATATATATATATAAGCTATAACTTATGTTTACTGTTTTAAGGGTGAAAGCTGTGTATATGTCTCAGTATTTGCAGTTTTGCACTTTGTTGTAGGGCTAATCAATACAAGTTGAATGTGTTGAAATAATAAAGGAAACCAAAAGAATAATGTACCTTTTTTTATTTCATATATTATGTACCATAGTAGGCTATATTTTAATTTCCTTAAGCTGATATCAATTTGTCCGTCCGGCCCTCACAAATTTTGGAATTTCCTAGTTTGGCCCCCCTGCAAATGTATTTGAATAGCCCTGGTGTAGCCTAATCAGAATCAGAATCAGAATCAGAAAGAGCTTTATTGCCAAGTGTGCTTGCACCCACAAGGAATTTTTCTTGGTACTGAAGCTTCCAGTGCACATAATACAAATACAAATACAACAAGAAACATAGTACAAATTCTAAGAATAAAAAAATATATATATATATATATAGGCCTATATATATATATATATATATAAAATAGTATAAAAGTAAAAAAGTAGGGTCACAGTTGGGTTTAGTCCGAATAAACATTTACAGATTATGAACATATTTACAGTATTTTGAGTAGTACACTCTAAAAACTGCTGGGTTGTGTTAACCCAATTTTGGGTCAAATATGGTCTCACCCAACGTTGGGTTAAAAATTAAATTTAAAAATGGACAAACCCAGCCGTTGGTTTACATTTTTAATGTAACCAATGCAATTTGTCCATTTTTAAATTGCATTTTTGTCCATTTTTGATTTTGTCCAAAATGCAATTTGTCCATTTTTAAATTGCATTTTTTAACCCAACGTTGGGTGAGACCATATTTGACCCAAAATTGGGTTAACACAACCCAGCAGTTTTTAGAGTGTATGAATAATATAAATATAAATATCACCTGAGTTAGAGAATATTGCACTAGACAGTGGGAGTATTGCACTTACAGGCATATGCCTTGGGGGGCATGTTAAGTGTTCAGAAGGGAAATGGCCTGTGGAAAGAAACTGTTCATGTGCCTGGATGTTCTTGTGGCCAGTGATCTGTGTCGCCGTCCTGACGGTAACAGTTCAAACAGGGGGTGTCCAGGGTGAGTGGAGTCTGTGATGATTTTACCTGCTCTCTTCCTCACTCTGGAAGAGTACAGGTCCTGGAGGGTTGGCAGGGGGGCACCAATAATCCTCTCTGCAGTCCGGACTGTCCGTTGTAGTCTCCTGATGTCCGATTTGGTTGCTGAACCAAACCAGACAGTGATGGAAGTGCTTAAAACAGACTCAATGACGGCTGAGTAGAACTGGATCAGCAGCTCCTGTGGCAGATTGAACTTCTTCAGCTGGCGAAGGAAGTACAGTCTCTGCTGGGCCTTTTTCATAATTAGGCGGTGGGCCGGACCTCGAAATTACGAATTTAATACTTACCTCACAGCTGTGTACGTTTTTTTTTTTTGCTGAGGTCATGTAATAAAATCGTATAAGTACACATTGTTTCCAACTTTGTTGTATGCACATTTGACGCAAAATGTCCTTACAAACTCTTACTTTTTTAAATCGGGGCGCGGCACGGCTGCTGACCCAGTGCTTCTCCGTTCGTTTGTTTGTTTTGTGAATTTTCGGCGTTAATCGTGTGTCAACTTATGTTTTGTTAACGTCTTTGAGTCAATCAACATGGAAATGGATTACTTGCGCGCAGTGGTGATTTTATTTATTCTATATGCTGTCATAAGAGAGAACTTTGCTCTAGCCGGGAACAATGAGGGAAGTGAACACCAGATACAAACGTCGCCAGTGATTACATACTCGAGGGATTTTCTTCTTGCCCTACGGAGTGAAGCTGTGCCTGTGGACTTAAGTCATGTATCATCAACCCCTCATGGAGAAGCCCAGGGTAGGAAAAGGAAGAAAAGAGGCTCGAGGGGGGGCGTTCGTAACAGGTTGAGAAGGCGAGGAAACAGACACCCGCTTCCCATCATAACTTTGTCAAACGTCAGATCATTAAATAATAAACTGGATGAGATTACAACACGCCTCCGGTTTGATGAGGATTTTAGGAGGAGTAATTTGCTCTGTTTCACAGAGACGTGGCTTCACGAGGACAGTACATGCATTGACATGGAGGGATTTACAGTTATAAGAGCAGATCGTGATAAGGTGTCATCTCAAAAATCTATCGGGGGAGGACTCTGCATGTTTATTGACAGCGCTTGGGCTTCACAATTTAAAGTGCTCAAGAGAGTGTGCACTAGAGACTATGAACTGCTGTCTGTATCTATCAGGCCGTTTTACCTTCCACGGGAGTTCGGGCAAATCACCATCATCCTTGTCTATGTTCCAGGGCCTAACAATAAAGAGGCTGCGGAAATGATAACTGACAGCTTTAATGCTGCTCTGTCCCGATCGGCAGATCAGCCGGTTTTTATTTTGGGGGATTTCAACACATGTCAGCTGTCACCTCATCTACCCACTCTGCAGCAGTATGTCACCACGCCCACTCGCTCCACTCGCATACTGGACCAATGCTTCGGTAACATCCCAGACGCATATAAGGCAGTGAGTCGCCCTCCTCTCCTCCAAGTTCTGTGAAGAAACTGTTATCACCTCTAAGATAGTTCAGGTGTTTAGTAATAACAAGCCATGGCTCTCAAAGGATCTTAAAACGTGTCTGAATGAGAAAAGGGCTGAATTTTTGAGAGGAGAAAATGATGTAGTAAAGGAGAAAGAGAAGGAATTTAAGCGTAAGGTTTTTACAGCAAAAATAGATTTTAAGAATAAGGTTGAACAAAGATTCTGTACAGGCAATGCAAAACAAGCATGGGAGGGATTAAACACAATAATGGGTAGGGAAGGAAAAAAACAAAGTGTAAACGTGGCAGATTGTGGTAAATTTGTTAATGATTTAAACATCTTCTATGGAAGATATGATGTGAGAGACCCAAAAATAGGCTGTAGTATTACCTGTGATCAGATTGGTAGCTATGAACATATACAGCTTTCTGAAGAAGAAGTAGCCATGTGTCTCTCTAAAATTAGACCAAACAAAGCCCCTGGGCCTGATGGCCTCCAAGGAAGGGTGTTAAAGGCATGCTCTCAACAGCTTAAAGGGGTTCTCACTCAGCTGTTTCAAATTTTGCTGAATTGTGGTGTTTTTCCAAATTCATGGAAGAAATCCACAATAATACCTGTGCCTAAAGTCTCTAAGGCTATAGCTCTTGGAGACTTTAGACCAGTGGCACTCACTCCACTCTTAGCCAAGTGTATGGAGAGAGTGGTCAGCACCCATCTTATGTCTTCTGTTGGGAATCAACTTGACCCCCTTCAATTTGCCTATAGGTCACACAGGGGCACAGAGGACGCAACTCTTACTCTTGTAAATCAAATAGCTAAACATTTGCAACAACCAAAATCACTTGCTCGGGTTCTTTTTATTGATTTTACTTCTGCTTTTAATACTATGCAAATTGACATTCTTTTAGAACAACTTCATAGGATGAATGTGAATGGTGGGCTCATTCACTGGATTAGAAGTTTCTTAACTGATCGCCCTCAGAGAGTCTTTATGAATGGGGTTTACTCAGATGAGCTTGTTATAAATACTGGAGCACCACAAGGCTGTGTGTTGTCACCTCTGTTGTTTTCAATTTATATAAATGACATGACTGTGCACAGCACCAATGTTAGTCTACTTAAATATGCCGATGACATGGCCTTGGTAGGACTTCTCACAGAAAATAATGCAGCACATGAGGAAGCTTACTTTAGCCAAGTCACTTTACTGCAGGACTGGTGTCAGACTGTTAAATTGGAAATTAACGTGACTAAAACAAAAGAACTTGTAATACAAACTAAATCAAGAGGGGCCAGTAACATCAATCCTGTTGTACTTAACAGCCGGCCTGTTGAAGTAGTTGAACATTTTAAGTACTTGGGTACAATTATTGATCGCACTTTAAGTTTTAATGTTAACTCAGAGAGTATTTTTAAGAGAGCCAATCAGCGATTGTTTTTAATTAGAAAACTGAGGAGTTTTAGGGTCAGTCAACACATTCTTGAGATGGCATATAGGGGCCTTGTAGAAAGTATTTTACAGTTTAATATAACAGCTTGGTATGGCAACCTGAATGTGAAAGATAAAAACAAGCTTTCCAAAATTGTTAATACGGCAGGGAAGGTGATTGGTAAGTCAAAAAGGCAGCTTGGGGATGTATTTGATAAGGCGGTGCTCAGGAAGGCACGACAGATATCAACAGACACCCTACACCCGCTAAACTCGGAGTTTGAATTGCTTCCATCCGGCCGTAGATTCAGGGTCCCAAGGGCGAGCCGGAACATCTATAAGAGATCTTTTATTCCCCATGCCATACAGGAACTTAATCTAAACTGAAATTGTTTTTAAAAATGTGTTATTGTAGGTCGAAACCTACCTTATTTTAATCGGCAGGGCTGCTTTCCATTTCCTGTTGTTGTATGTTGATGTGGTAGTATCGTACTCTTAACTGTGTGTATTTTAATGTAAGTTTAAATGTGGTGTCATTGATGTATTTTTGTTCGGAGAAGTCGAAGACAAATTTCCACTAAGGTGGACAATAAAGTCTAATGAATGAATGAATGAAACCGGCAAAGAAGCAGGAGTACTAATCATTACGCTAGAAAACCTCCCGTTTCCTTGACAACCAATGTAAATAATGAACACAGATTCTACAGCGGAGGCATGTAATCTTTGTCAGTGACCAGAAAGCTGGGCCATATAGTGAAACTGACGCATATAACGTTAGCTTATCTAACGGCAGATGAAGTAAAACCGTAAATCTTTATTATGAGTCCTGATCATAAATACAGTGCATGTTCACAATAACTAACAGTTTAAATAAATAAAAGAATGATTTAAACCAGTGGTTCTCAACTCCAGTCCTCGGGACCCACTGCTGTGTGTCTCCCTTATCTGACACACTGAGTTTGGAGTTAAGAACCACTGATTTAAACTATATGTTTTACTTCTGATATAAACATATAGATTAAATATGCCACTCTCATTAATGGTGTTGTTAAACACTTTAACTACATGAAATAATTACTGAGAAGTTACAACATTTTTATATTCAATTTTTTTTGTGGATGCAATGCTTTTGAACACTTCTCCTCTGGCATGCTGTGTTTTAATGTTTTAACTAATTGCTTATCATGATAATAGCAGATTGTCTGAGAAAATGGTTTCGTGCAAATAATGCACAACAAGGTCTATCTGTTTCCATTAAAAATATAAATCAATTAAAAATACTATTTGGCCTGTGGAAAAGATTGAGAAAAAAATTCTCTGAAATGTTTTTTACACTATTTGATTTATTCATTCAAAAACAAGGCAAGAATAGGCTACTAAATTATTTGTATTAATAAAATGAGAGCATATGAATAAAGCGGAGCGGTGTGACGCTTAAATATAAGTTAAAAAACTTAAACATACGTTATATGTGTTATTTTATATACGTTTAACCCCTTACTAGTCAGCCCCAATTTTGGCAAGTGATGCATACATGACATACCCAAAATAAAAAGGTTGCTGTAGTAACCAGTAGTAGGCCAACTCTTTTTTTTACACGTAGCATATAAGTGATCGTATTAGTGCCACTGCTGTTGGCTGTTCATATTGCTTTATTAGACTTTTTTTTTTTTGTGCCGACGGCCCTCGGTTGGACGGCCGTTCTGGGCTGAGTTTCCCGATAACGTTGTCTCTTAGCGCGCTACGAAGACTCTTAAGGTATAACTTAACTGAAGGTATACCATTACTAGGCGTGTACCCCGAACTATACCTTAGAAAGCTGCTTAAGATATCCCTTCTTACGTGCGACGTTACCCGGCGCTGTCCGTGGCGATGGTGCTGAATCTGCTGATATCGATGACTCGAGAATCAATTATTCTCTCGTGCAGGGGCTGTTTATGTGAGAAAGCGGTGTTCTTTATAAAAAAGCACTTTAGAAATAGTTGAAATTGCATTTATTAGGACTCATGGGATATTATAAAAAGTAATCCAAACTATAATAGCCTATAATAGCATTGCCTACATATTTTAAAATTGTATCATATATTGCTGCCATAATAACCATTTAAATTTGTATGTGCTTTCTTCTCTTTCCCATTTTTGTTCGCTGAGGTGGAGCTGCGATGAAATATTGTTCTTGGAAATACTTTCAAGCATTTCAGTAATAAAAGTGTACGTAACGTACGGTGCTCGGCAGTGATCAAAAAGGATTTAAACAGTGAATTTTGAATCTCTTCTTGAAAATGCAGAGATGTGGATTCAGACGGCAATTAAATTACCACACGACCTGTTTGTCAAAAAACAGTAGGTACTAATTTGGCCAGGGATTTTTACGTGGGTTGGGTGAGAAAAAAACACTGATATTATGGATTCGGACGGCACTAAAATCACCGACTTACCCCTGTAAATGTTTAAAATACCGGACGAGCCCATGAGAAACAATATCAGCGTCCGAATAGAACTTAACTGACAGTAGCCTTTGCTTTCACTGGCCTTTAAAAGCGCTCTTTTATTAAAATACATTTATAAAATTGTATTATATATAATAATATAATTAAAATTCTAACAACAATCAGTGTAATGACAATTTTCTTTGCATGAAAACACTTGAATTAGCCTAACTGAACACTGTCTGTGTGTATTAAAACTTCAGAATTATATTCATATAGCCCTTCAACAGTGATAAGGTGAAGCTAAGAGTGGTCCAGACCAACCTTCCGAAAGTGTGACTTACAGAAGGTATACTTAACTAAGAACGTTTCGGGAAACACGTATTATCCATAAGGTACAGTTTAAGGTGTAACTTAATAACGACGTAGCGTTAAGAAGGTTTCGGGAAACTCAGCCCTGTTCACTTCCATAGTGTGTGTATATATATATACATTATATATATTATATATATATATATTATATATATATATATAATATTATTATTATTATAAAAAAAAAATTCTACTATGGAAGTCAAGGGTTCCCCAGATCTGTTTGGTTTACAAATATTTTTTGATTTGATTTGATTTGATTTGTTTATTTAAAAGGGACAACGCAAATTAATCAACATGAGTACAAAGTCCAACATGTAAAAGTGCCAGATTTAGCCATACAGGCTAATTTTCATCTGCAGTCCCTTCATATTCGTCAAAATGTATTCCTTAGTGATCATCAGAACAAAGAAAATTATACAGGTTTGACAATTTGAGTAACTGATGACAGAATGTTCATTTTTGGGTGAACTATCCCTAAACATTTTGTAATACAACCAATTATACATGTATAACGTTATACCGTTAAGTTTTCTGCTTTAAGACGGTTATACTGGTTGAACGTTAGATTTATGGAGTAATTTTCCCTGAGCAATTGCGCAAAAATAAAACTAGGGAGTTTGATTGAAATCTTCAGTTTAGTTTTATATATTTCTTTATTTTAACTAGAAATTAAAATGAAACTGAATAACGTTAATTAGCTAGAATTAGTCATCAATTTAGTTAAGAACCACTGATGTAAATAATTAAAAAGATTATAGCTTAGGCCTTATATCCAAAAGCCAACTAATCATACCTTTTATTACTATATTGTTACTAAAATAAAAATGAGGAGGTAGAGGTAAAAACAAACAAAACAAATATAAACCACAAATTGTTGTTTTTTTCTTACATTTTTTCAATGTTCTGAATCCAATCAATTTTGCGATCTTACTGTCGATAGAAGAGTCACAAAATGAGCTCAAACCTTACTATGACACACTACACTCATTATATTATCGCAGATATCAAGGTTTATAGTTATTTTGACATTTTATTTGTGACTTGCCTAAAATATTTCCCGTCGATCCTCTAGTAGCCTAGTCCATCAGCTGACGTCACGCGAGTCGCGCACCAAAGTAACGGTTTAAACTTTTTTTTCTTCTTTTTTTTTTTTTTTTTTTTTTTTTGCACAGACCATTGAAGATTTTGTGATTTACGTAAAAAAAATTATTAAATTACTAATGAATTGTTATTATTTAGTATTGGAACAATTAAAGTGGCTAAACAATAATGAATATGTTATTGAGGTTTATGTGTTATGATTTTTTTTTTTTTTTTGTGTGTGGAAACAAATAGGCTACATTGTTACAATTTTCAAAACTTTTAATAATAATAATAGGTAGGCTATACATGTTATTAGCCTACTATTAATATGAAAAAAAGTAGGCTAATCAGAACAGTATTATTGTTAAGCATAATAAAAAATTATAATAATTATTATTATTATTGGTATTATTATTACTTCTTGGATGTCATTTTTGCTAGAAGAATCCAAGAGTAATTAATTAATAGCCTAACGTTTCAATAGACTAGGCCTATATCTGCATCAAAAAAGAAAAAAGAAAAAAAGAAAACTATGAAAAAAAAAAAAAAGTATATATAAGAGCAAAGGTTTGTAGTTCACTTTACAATTTACAGAAATTCTTTATTGATTAATGTTTACTGAATTATAATTTATTGACTTCTCTATAAAAATTTGTTTTGCATTTATCAACCTGAAAGCAGGGGTGTTTCAGGGCTGTAGTTTTGCTTATAATTGTGCAAAGTATTTTTAAACTAA
Source organism: Leuciscus leuciscus (assembly GCF_965113295.1). Classification (NCBI taxonomy): domain Eukaryota; kingdom Metazoa; phylum Chordata; class Actinopteri; order Cypriniformes; family Leuciscidae; genus Leuciscus; species Leuciscus leuciscus. The sequence continues at coordinate 70,112,122 of NC_138725.1, read as the reverse complement.
CAGGTGAACAACAATAATGGAGCATCTTTAATGATCAAGTGCTTTGAATGTGTACAAATTTAAAAGTTCCATTCTTGTATGTTCAGGGGCTAATAGCAAAATAATATATTTCTTTTACAGTCCATCTTATAAGGTTAAAAAAGGAACCTTGACAACAGGCCAGGCCTGCCACAACAAAGGTTCTAAAATGAACTGACAACATGTGCCAAATAATCAGTGGATCATTATAGAACCTATAGGTTCAACTTTGAACCTTTTTTATAGTTTGAAGTTCATATTTGCACTTTAAAGTTCTTTTCTGAACCCCAAAGGTTCAATCTCTTTTAAGAGTGTACCCTACAAATATTCCTTTTTCACATCGTGCATCTAATTTCTTTTTGTCCTGTTTGTATGCGTAAAGATCAGGGCCCGGTTTCCCGATAACGCTCACTCTTAGCGTGCTAAGAAGACTCGAAAGATATATCTTACCAAATTTGTTTATGTTCCTAAGTGTGTTCCCCGAACTATACCTTAGAAAGCTGCTTAAGATATCCCTTCTTACATGCGACGTTACCCGGCGCTGTCCGTGGCGATGGTGCTGAATCTGTTGAAATCGATGACTCGAGAATCAATTATTCTCTCGTGCAGGGGCTGTTTATGTGAGAAAGTGGTGTTCTTTATTAGAGAAGCACTTCAGAAATAGTTGAAATTGCATTTATTATGATTATTGGATATTATAAAAAATAATCCAAACTATAATAGCCTATAATAACCTAGCCTACATATTTTAAAATTGTAACATATATTGCTGCCACAATAACCTTTTCAAAAATGTACGTGCCTTCTTCTCTTTCCCATTTTTGTTCGCTGAGGTGGAGCTGCGATGAAATATTGTTCTTGGAAATACTTTCAAGCATTTCAGTAATAAAAGTTTACATCTTGCGTACGGTGCTCGGCAGTGATCAAAAAGGATTTAAACCGTGAATTTCGAATCTCTTGTAAACTCAGAGATGTGGATTCAGACGGCAATTAAATTCGCATACGACCAGTTTGTCAAAAAACAGAAGGTACTAATTTGGCCAGGGATTTTTACGCGGGTTGGGTGAGAAAAACACTGATATTATGGATTCGGACGGCACTAAAATCACCTGTAAATGTTTAAAATACGACGAGCCCATGATAAACAATATTAGCGTCCGAATAGGACTTCTGACAGTAGCCTTTGCTTTCACTGGCCTTTAAAAGAGCGTTTTAATTAAATTAATAATATTGTATAATAATATAATTAAAAAATAATAATCAGTGTAATGACAATTTTATTCTTTGCATGAAAACACTTGAATTAGCCTAACTGAACACTGTCTGGGTGTATTAAAACTTCAGAATTATTTTCATATAGACCTGCAACAGTGATAAGGTAAAGCTAAGAGTGGTCCAGACCAACCTTACGAAAGTGTGACTTACAAAAGATATACTTAGCGTACGAACGTTTCGGGAACCGTCCCATAAGGTTAAGAGAGAGGTTAAGGAATAGGTTAAGAACTACTTAGAGATAAGAACGCTTTGGGAAACCGGGCCCAGGTTTTCTCCCTGTCAGTGAATAGTTTGGGGTTTGTTTAATTCACCTGTTGCGAATTACTGCAGCAGTCATTACAGCATACGTCCTCAACATCTTGGGTAGATTGCTCTCTAAGAGCATACATCTTGCCATTTCAAATTCTCTCAGCAGTCCCATTTTGATGGGGTGAATTAAATATGTGCTGAGGTCTCATGTCGAATACAGTTACTGAAACACTTTTGGAACTTTTCAGTAGCTTTCACAGTGTCACTCTTAGCTTTAAGAAAATACACAAACACTGCACCATAGTCATCAGTAAATGCCAACGCATACTTGAAACTGGCTTTAGCTACTGGGTCAATAGGACCAGCTAGATCAGTGTGCACTAGTTCTTTTCATCTCCGTCGAAATACAATCTACTCCATCGGTTACCTGAATCTCTCCTGGGCCCATAACCTGTTGGCGCAGCCATTTTCGTGATTTATAACCGGTTATTTAAGTAAACTATAGGCTACGGAAGAAAAACACACAGACATCACTCAGTATTCTGTTGGACCGGAACCTTTTCTTAACATATATCCGTTTATGGATATAGCAGCAGGTCACATACACGTGACATGAGCTTTATTAGCCTGAAGTAGGGGAGCGCGGGGCACAACCTAACGCGGGGCTAGTTGTAACACGCTTGTTGTTTTAAATACTTCCGCACATGCTTGGATGACGAAACTTTGTGTATTTACTAGTTGCCATATCAACACTATATAGAAAAAAAAATTCCGCCAAAATTTTTTTTTTTTTGGAAGATATCCATAGACATTTATTAAACCATAGCAAAAGTAAATTTCTTACTTAAGTTAATTTTTCATCTCTATTTTTTGTGTTTATTTAAAATAAGACAAATCTGATATTATTTTAATCTCCAAGATGTTATTTAACAGTTGAGATAGTTATTTAATGCTTCGCTAACTAGCAGAAGACACTAGCAGGGTTTAAATCCCAGTTGTGCAGGCGGGGGCATGTTGTCACACTGCGTTACAATGAGCCCCTATTAGAAATATGCTATTATGTTCTATACTTTTATTAATTTTATTGGGAAAACGTGAGAAAAAGGTGAATAAAGACTAAGAGTCAATGTTCAGAAATGACTAATTATTTATTTGTTTTGAACTATGTTGTATAGCTGTGTTTTCATGTGTTCGTAGTCAAAACTCTTTTACTCTCTTACAAATTTTTTTTTTATATTTAATTATTAAAAATTGGCATTATTTTATATGAAAAAGTTTTTTAATTGTATTTTATTTAGAAAATATTTTAGTTTGTTTTGTATATATTTTTTATTAGATCAGATAACATTTTAAGCTGTCATATGTTACAATGTGCCCCACACATGTTACAATGTACCCCCACCTATGGGGCATGTTGTCACATTTCACTTCCATTCTTTTGGGGTATGTCAAGAAAAAAGTATATACTGTATTAATAAAAGAAAAACACATAATTGTACTAGACATGTGGGAAATTAATGTGGGAAAAAATAAATACTCTGAACCATAAGTAGATTTACACAAACTGAGAAAGTCAAAAAGCGTTAGGTTGTGCCCCGCTCTCTCCTACACTGAGGTGCTGTCACCAAGCGTTCATTTTTAAACAATAACTTCTTCTTCTTCTTCTTCTTCTTCTTCTTCTTCAGTGAATTTTATTGGCAGTTTGCAATCTTTGTGCATTACCGCCATCTACTGGATTGAGGTGTGATCACATTGTATACAAAATATATATATAAAAAATATTTTAAAAAAGGAGATCAGAGCCCAAGCTTCAGCTAGCGCTGCGTGTTCAGCTCCTCCAGCTTCAACTTCAGCTCAAACCTCCAGAAAAAAAAAAAAATTATTGGGCAAAAGTCTTCTTGCTAATTGTGTTTCTTTTAGAAACTCTATCACTGCTTTGGTTGTAGACTGTGTTCCAGGTAGACTCAACAGGTTTCTCAAAGTAACAGAGTTCTTTGTTACCCTCTTAAATATCTCTCTCTCTTCAGAGTACTGCCTACATGTCAGAAGTACATGCTTCACGGTTTCTGTTTCCGTACAATATGGGCACATTCCTGTCTCATGTTTCCCTATTGTGTGTAAGCCGCTGTTCAGTCCTGTATGTCCTTACCTTAGCCTGGTGAACCAGGTTTCCTCCTGTCAGGAAAGTGAGCTGGTCTTTTTAACTGTTACAGTCTGTTGAATATATAAATGCCTACCTTTTCCCCCCTTATCCCATTTATCTTGCCAGAGTTTATGAATACCATCATCTTTAATTATTGTTTTCAATTCTGATTTGCTGAGTGGAACCTGTACTTCTACTTGCTCTGCTTTAAGTGCTTCTTTTGCCAACTCGTCTGCCTTTTCATTGCCCTCAATGCCCGTGTGCGCCCGGAACCCAAGTAAATATATTAGCTTCTGTTGAGTTATCCTGAAAATCATCTGATGAACTTCATCTAAAAGATCCTGTCTGCATGCAGATTTCCCAGTCTGAATGCTAGTTAGGGAGGACATGAGCAAATAACAGATTTATATGGCTTCACTTCTTCTACCCACTGTAGTGCCATTATGATGGCCATCATCTCTGCAGAGAAGATTGAGAGATGGTTTGAGGTTCTTTTTTGTATTATAACTTTATATTTAGGAATGTATACCGCCACACCTGTTTTACCTGCTGGCTCTTTGGATGCATCTGTAAATATTTGTACTGTGTCATCATACATTACTTCTATGTACTGCTGTACACTTTGATACAATCCCGTCTTGATTATATTTTTAGCTTCTAAATTAACTACAGGATAGCAGAAAAACCAAGGTGGAATTGTGCTCAATTTAACATTTTTGCTGCAAGGTATAGTACTGATTCCCATGTCAGCTGCCTCTTTATTACTGTTCCATCCAAAACTACTGTTCACAATGCGACCATATTCCCAGCATTCTTCTAACACCGGTTTTGTAGGATGTGTATTTTCATGCCCTTGTAAGTTTACCCAATATGCAAGAGAAAGTTTTAACCTCCTAAGATTTAAAGGCATCTCCCCTACTTCTACTTGCAGCGCTGGGATAGGTGATGTTCGGAAGGCTCCACTACACAGCCGGAGAGCTTTGGCCTGCACCCTGTCCAGTTCAGCTAATGTAGTTTTTGCTGCTGTTTTGTAGACTGTACTTCCATAGTCAAACACTGATCGAATTAATGCAATATAAATTCTTTTGAAAAGGAAGAGCCTGACGCCCCCCAGTTATACCCTGAAAGACACTTTAAAATATTGATTGCTTTCTTACATTTGTCTACCATTTTCTGAACATGATTTTTAAAAGTAAGTTTACTATCAAACCACACACCAAGATATCTTAAGTCATTAACCTGTTTGAGAGATTGTCCATATATCTTAAGATCTATTGTGGGTTTTACCCTTTTCTTAGAAAAACAGATGAATTGCGTTTTTTCCACTGACAGCTGACAGGTGGAACCCCCAGTCAAATGACCATTTTCCAACCTGACTAATTGCTGTTTGCATCCTTTGCTGTAAATTGTCAATATTACGGCCCCTTACCCACAATGCTCCATCATCTGCATATAATGCCCTGTTTATCCTTTGGTTCACTCCATCAAACACATCATTAATCATTATATTAAACAGAATTGGACTGCATACACTACCTTGTGGGGTGCCATTTTCTATTGTGTATGTGCTTGATGACTCAGACCCTATCCTGACCTTCTACCCTTTAAAAAATCTTTGATCCAGTTGAACATTTTACCTCCTATTTCCATTTTATTCAACTTAATTAAAAGTCCTTCTTTCCACAGCATGTCATAAGCCTTCTCTATATCAAAAAAGGTTGCCAAAACAGATTCTTTGTTAACTTGTGCTTTACGTATCTCATTGTCCAGGCAGACTACAGGATCCATAGTTGTTCTTCCATTACGAAATCCACTCTGATATGGTGTGATCAGCCCTCTGCTTTCTAATTTGTACACTAACCTTTTAGTAATCATCCTCTCCATGAGTTTACATAGGTTAGACGTTAATGCTATTGGTCTGTAGCTTTTGACATTCGTTTTATCCTTTCCTGGTTTCCCTATAGGGACTATTACTGAGTGTTTCCACCCAGTAGGCAGTTTTCCTCGTTCCCAAATTTTGTTATATAAAACCAGTATCAAATTTTTTGCCTCATCAGATATTTCTTCAATCATTTTATAGCATATCCCATCTCTCCCTGGTGAGGTATTTTTAACACCTATCAATGCTCTTTTTAGTTCAAACAGTGTGAAATCTGCATCTAGTGAACTCTCCCCCACCATTTTCATCCCCAGCATATCTTTATTTTCTTCAATGATCCTCTTTCTTATAACTAGCTCTTCACTGGAGAGGTTCTGTGAGCTATGTATCCTTACAAAGGATTTTGCAAGCATCTCAGCTTTTTCTCTACTGGTTACTGCCTCAGTGCAATTATCTCTTAATACTGGTAGTGAAAAGTCCCTTCTTATGCCACCCATCTTTCTGATCATTCCCCATATGTCATTAATTTTTATTCCTGTCCCAATATTACTACAAAAATCTCTCCAATATTTCCTTTTAGCTTCTCTTATGATTCTTTTGGCTTTTGCCTGTGCTCTTTTATACTCCAATAAATTATAAAATGAATGATTAGATTTAACAATTTTAAAGGCTTTATTCCTGTTTTTAACAGCCTCTCTACACTCATCAGACCACCATGGTACCATTTTCTTCTTCTTTGCTCCAGATGTTTTACCTATTGTTTCCTCTGCTGACTCATATATTATGTTAATAATCATATTATTCAACTCCTCAATGTCATCACTCAAATTTGGCATAACTTCAATTAATTTGCTGCTTGTTTTAAAATTATACAGCCCCCAATTGGCCCTTTTCATTCTCCATCTTGAAATCCAATTTTCTTCAAAACTAATGTTTTGACTCCTTATTTTAATCCAGATAGGATAATGATCACTGCCCATTGCATTATCACTGCTCACATCCCATATGCAAGTACCTGCTAGTTGTTGCGACACAAAAGTAAGATCAATTGCAGATTCTACACCATGAGCTACATCATACCTAGTACCTCTTCCATCATTTAGACACACTAACTGATTATCATCCATAAACTCCTCAATGATATACCCATCTCTATCTGTTCTAGCACATACCCACAGGGTATTATATGCATTAAAATCTCCACATACTATAACTTTGGAGTTTTCCACATCACATACACTCTCCAATATGTCCCTAGTTATTTTTTGACAAGGATTATAAAAGTTTATAATTCTAATTTTTGTTTTATTGACCCATGCCTCAATTATAATTATCTCAAGCTCTTCACTACTGTTGATAGCTCTATAGTTCACACCATGTTGGATAAAGGTGACTACTCCACCACCCATAGCAAGGGTTCTATCCTTACGCACTGCTGTATAGCCATACAATGTAAATTCAAGTGAGGGTTTTAGCCAGGATTCCTGAATGCAAATAATGTTAGGTTTAACTGATTGCTCCTGAATATGCTGCTTTAGTTCTTGTCCGTTTGCAATTAGACTCCTCGCATTCCACTGTAGAATGGTTAGCATCATTAATCTCCACCACCACATGTTGATTGTGTATCTGATATCCCCGTTATAAGTGTTGCATTAATGATCTCTACTGACATCTCTTCCATTTCCAAATACTTTTCTGCCGCTTTTGCAATTATCTTAGCTCTCTCTGTTCGGCTACATGCTTGAGCAGAACAGTTAATGATTTCTACCATCAACGCTACAAACTTTCTCTTTTCCACAATAAGTGTATCCTTGGTAACATTGCAGCATTTATTTATGCTTTGAACTGGGGGTTGAGTCACAAGTGCTGGTCTACTATTGCTGTCATTAGATTTTACCTTTCTAATTGCCTCAACGTATGTAAGCTTTTCTTTTACCTTCACGGTCTGAATTTGAACCGCTTTTTTATGTACATCACATCCTTTGTAGGCAGCACTATGCTCTCCTCCACAATTACAACATTTGATTTTAACTCCCCTCTCACATTTCCCGTATTCATGTTCCCCTCCGCATTTGGCACAACGGAGTTTACTTTTACAGGCTGCTGCAATGTGCCCAAAACGCTGGCATTTAAAGCATCTCATTGGGGGAGGGATATATGGCCTTACTATATAGCTGACATACCCAATTCTAATTCTTTCAGGGATTTTGTCTTCCTCTAGCGTCAACAATACAAACAGGCTAGGCCCTTTAACACCATCTCTTGTGAAAGGTTAACGTTTAACTCTCGATACTCGCACTCCTCTGACATTAACCCTAATTTCTTCTTCAGTTATCTCAGTTGACACTCCAGATATTACACCCATAACCAGGGCTGGACTGGGACAGAAAATCGGCCCTGGCATTTTGGCCCAGACTGGCCCACTACATATGATCATAAACACCACCCATCTTTGCACGCCCTTGAATATGTTCAACTCCTATTCATTAAAACCACTAATGCCATGTAATGAGTGAGTAGGAACGAGTGAGAGTTAACAGATGAAATAAGTACAAAATTGATTAATACAATTGAACTATACTCCGCAGTGATGCATCCAAAAAACAAGCTATAAGCTGCATTGGCATAGCAATACCAGTGTTTCTCACAGGATCTTTGGTAAAACTGTGGTGGGTGGACCTCTGTCCCTCTAACTTTTGTGCATTTTAATGTTAAATTCATCAATCTGGTGCAGTTTGAGAGTTCAAAATTAAAAGCTCCAACCCATTTTCAGTGTGCAAATTAGGCCTAAACAAAGAAAAAACCAAACCTCTTTTAGTAACAGTGTCTGTCTATATTACACTACTACATAATAATATTTATAATATTAATCTCATGACAGTAGCCTAATAGCCATATATTGTAAAACAAATGCACTGAAAAATAAAGAAAACTTGAATAATTAGTTTTGTACTAATTTCTAAACTTGAAAGAGATAAGCACATGATCTTTTATTTTGACGGAAACTGCATCAAGCTTTTATTTTGGCGGAAAAACATGGATACAAAAGCGTCTCATTAAACTTCTAGTAAATTGCTGTAATCGTCAACAATGCAGATGTGGAAATAATGCGTAACTAGGTAATGGGTTCCTACACTCATAGCCAAAGTGTTTTGAAAGTAGTTCTGCTTACTGCGGACTCTACACTTTCTCATCTCTCTCCTGATCCTCCTCACTATCCTCCTCATCAGCCACGGGAGCTGATGAAGGTCCTGCTGCTGCAGAAAACATATATATTTTGACACATTTTACAGCGTCTGCTTGAAGGGCCTGTGTCTATTTTTCACGCTATTTCTCTGCACATTCCTTGCGTTTCTTCTCCATCTCTCAGACTATTGACAGATTACACACTTGACACTACACGCTCACTCAAAGCCCAAAGGGGGAGGCGTTTAAAGATGTGATTGGGCCAGCCCAGTGTCAATCAAGAAAACAACCAATGGGCCGCTGATCTACGCGTTTCATGGGCCGGTCTGTCAGTGGACAAAAAACTAACGCTTACTTTTTTTGACCAATACATTACATCGGCACTGCCACTAACCCAGCGCTGTCAATTAAACAAAACAAAACGAATGGGCCGCCGATGTACGAGTTTTATGGGCCATAAAAAAAAAAGAAAAAAAGTATGAGATGTATCGGCCCAAAAAGCAAAAATTTGCCCGGTATGCCAGATTACCAGTCCAGCCCTGCCCATATAACCTTCCCTCTATCTTCCCAAACTTGTGGCCTAACCTCTTTCCCAAGCAATGATTTACATTTCATTAATCCATGCTGCTGTACTATATCTCTACATATAATCAGTAGATTCCCATCTCGTAAAGTTTTAACAAACCGCACGTCACCTACCAGCTTGTGAATAGCATCACTAACCTTCAAGGGATTTGATGTACAAGGAGATTGAAATCGCAGAATAACTTTAATTTCTGAACTTTGTTGTTCCTCTCCCTTATCTCCATCAGATTCTCTCTGCTTTCTTTTCATTTTTTTCCGATTCACTATCCTCCATTCTTCGTTGTTTGAATTTCCCTCGTTACCCGTGTCTACCTCATTGACAGTATATAAACTGGACACAGCGACCCCATTGGATTCAACGGAGACAAGTGAAGTCAATTAGAAGCACTAACTTCCTGATGGTCGAGCGTACTGCGCAGACTCAAACTGAGCTTGACGACGTAGATGTGACGTGAGCAACCCGTCTATCTACTAGTAGCTGTACCAAGAGAAATCTGAATCATTCCCTTCCGAAACTTGCAGAGACGGAGAGTCTGAGTAGGAGCTGTCTATGAGCTAGGAGCAGGAGAAACTTTTGCTAAGTATTCTGATTAATTACTTTGTCATTTTGCCTCCACGTCCCCCCGATTGCGCCCGAGCTTCTCCTCTTGTCCATACGGTAATCTCTCTACTGTGCGACAGAGAGTCGCGTGTTATGACGCAATCGTTAGCCTATTTTTACAAAAACTGCATCTACGGGGCCATAACGTAAGATACAAGGTAATGGAGCCTTTTATACATTTTCGTGTTTCTTTAGAAATAAAGAATGGACAAATGGAGTCTTTAAACGCCTCAGATGTAAAGTTATTCGCTGTCAAAGTGACGCCAAAATGTATGGGAGTCAATGGGATGCTAACAGCAGGTGATGGTCCGCTAGCCAATGGCGGCGCCCGGGGAAACTTCAAAATAATATGAAACCCTGCCCCCCTGGTCTACCTCAATCTCATTTCCTTCATCCACGTCACTTCCTGCACCTCCCGGATCATACCTCATTCCTCCCAACTCAGCCATTCCCCAGCTCCCTAAGCCTCCAAACAATAACTTCATCTATTCTGTGTCTTAAGTAGGTACAGGGGGGTATTCCAGAAAGCAGGTTATGTGACATACCCGGGTAAGTTTAAGGGTAAGTTAGTGGATAACCTCAACTTTCGGTTCCAAAAACGGAGGTAACTTTCTGGGTATGTATGTAACCATAGGAACTTACTCTCTGAAGATAACCTGCTCGGTAGCAGGTTATGTTCCAGGGTTAGTTTGTTTCAGAGAGGTGACGGAGCATGGCGTGCCCTTTTGAAGACGATCCAGTGGATGTGGAAGCACAGATATTACGAAATCTTTTCCGCCATGAGGGTGATACAACCACGTATCGATGTGTTTTCGTATCCAAATGAATATTTACCGTTTTTCAAAAGAATCGTTAATTTATTAAACGAAGATAATGGAGTTAAATATTTAACTCCATTTATTTAACTTTTTTGCGACGGGGAGTTTTTTGTATACAATAGGCGATGCAGAGCATGTGGGAAAGGCAACTGTGTGTAGGGCTGTTCGTACATTGCACTCAAACGGTTCCTACACACTTTTGTGCAGTTCCCTGGCCATAAACCACTGAGGGTCATTAAAGAGGAATTCCACAGAGTGGCGGGTTTGTCCATTCTATGGTATTCTATGAAAGACCATTTTAGTTACATAGCACTACTTAATTTATTCATACTGTATGCAGTCACAATAATTTTAAATGTTTCTAATTATATAACTTTCAATTTCAGGGTTCCCAATGCACCATTGATGGAACCCACATTCCCATTAAAGCTCCTTCAGTCAATGAAGGAAACTATGTTAATAGGAAGTCAATCCATAGCATCAATGTGCAGATGACAATAGATTTTTTGGGTGCTAAATGTTTGGGTGTTTAAACCATTAAATCACCCTCATTACTGGTCCCCACTAACTAGGTAATATGTGATGTGTTGTGGAAATAATTCTAGTCGAAGAGTTAGGAGGAAGGAGACAAGTGGAAACCTTTGAAAAGTCAAAGTATCAAAATGTTTTTTATTTCTTGCAAGAAATTGGCAGTTCACATACAGAGAGCATCTGCTATGCGAAAGGCAAAAGTCAGTTTCCTTTGCCAAGCTTATATACCCTTAACACACCCTAAAAAAACTGCATCTCTCAAAAGATCGCCTCGTTTACCTTAAAAGGAAAAACGCCTTTGTTCAAGACCTCTTGTCTGACATAAATTCTATCTAGACAGGACAATACCATGCCTGCTTACCAGTTCCTGTTTTTAGCTGCCGCTCAAATTCACACATTTGGCTTATCTCTATTTCTATCAAAGTTGCGCACATATTTTTCACACTTGAAGTACCCAAAAGGTCACTTAAAGTACACATTGTCCCTTTGTTAGTTAGTCTCCTCTTATAACCTCAGAACATCTTGTTCTTACAAGCTTGTCACACATTAATGCATTTCTAAAACTTGGTTATACATCTTTAATAATGCACTTTTAGTTTATATGGTTATATTCCTTTAAATGCTTATGAGTAAAAATAAGTGTTCAGCTTAATACAAGTTGTTAACATTCACATCTAGAAAATAAAAACACATCTAAGGTAAAAGAACACATCTAAATGTTAAATTTCCATTACATTCCACCCCATGTTCATTCAAAGAACATACACAAAATTTGACATTTACTTCTCCACAATCATAGTAATTCACAACAAGTAAATTTTTCCCATGATTACTTCATTCCTTAGTCAAACTCATGCACATTCTCATTCCCATATCCTTCATCCTCAGGTCCTGTTACCTCAACCACAATCTCTGGTTCCCTACGTATCATTGTGACATATTCCCCTGCAGTCATTCTAACCATCGTGGTAGATACTGCCTTAGCAGTGATCGTAAGAATACAATTAATGAAACATGGGATCATCAAGATCAAAATCAAAATCAAACATGATATTGGCATAACTGTACTTATCACCCATTTAGTCCACCCCTGCAGGCTTGAAAACCACACATCCAGTGAGGATGACATTTCTGCTGGAGTGGCTACGGCCACTTTCATGTGCTCTATTATGTCTGTTACATTTTGATAGACGTCAGGCAAATTAAAACAACAGGAGGTCCCTAGCATTTTGCATACGCCCCCCCGTTCTGACGTGATAATGTCTAAAACGAGACGATGTTGAATCACGGCCTCCCTCACGCCTCTAAGTTCAGTGTTCAGTTTTCCTAACGCATCCTCAGTCTCGTTTGCTAAGCGTAATACCTGCCAGGCTAAGCCATTTATTTTTAGCAAGCTAGCAGCTGTGCCTCCCCCGACAAGGAAAGACCACCCGGTCATGGATATCCTGCTCGTCCAAGGGTCCCAAAGTTTTGTACCTTGAAACATCCGAGGTATTGTTTCATCAGCTAAACTTCTTTTTTGTCTCATAGAGGTTCGCTCATCGTCTTCATTTTCTTTATGGGAATAAACTTCCGTTCCTACGTCTAAAAGTCCTGGATAACAGCACCCCATCCATTTCTTAGGAAGGGTGTGGAAAGCAGTTTGACCGCAGACCCATACTGTTCCAGCTGTTGTTTCTCTTAGATCATCGTCGTCACCTGGACACGTAACAAACGTACCATCCGAGGTTATGCATTTGTTACTATGCATTGTTATCGTAGTTTTACAGTGGGATGTACCAGTCATTATCGCCCCTCGGTCGAACTCTAATTTACATAGACACACCTCCCCCAATTGTGGTTTTACTGCCCATACATTGTCAAAGTTTCTAGTACTATGTTCTGATGGGTTCTGACACGCGACCCCCTCTTTAGACATTGAATTGATCTTGTCAGGATTCGCTTCATTCAGTAATTTCCACATAGCACACGGAATTAACCCCAGTAGTTCTCCTAAATTAGCCAATCGCAATGGATGAACCCTCCAGGTCCTATCCATTCGCAGACACCACCAACAGGATTGGTTAATCGCTAAAGCTTGTCGTTGAAGCAAACTTAACATGCATGCTCTGTTGCCCCCGCATTGTATTCTACTATGCGTAATAGTTGTATCTTCATGATTCAAATTAAACTGTTTTTCTAATTCCGCGTCCTCTTCTTCCGGTATGCTAGTATGAGTTATCAGTTCAGACAGACTATGGGTTTTCAGTGGCGGATCTACCATTGTTATTTCTATTGGAACATACGTATCAGTACCTGAGGTCCACCAAGCACAGAAAAATTTTCCTCCCCACTCAGTTGCACCATCATTTCCTGTTGACAGAGTGACTTTCAGTTTAGTTTTGAAATTTTCAGTGATTTCCTCAAATTTTATAAGATCTGACATCATCTTACTGTTAGAACCATCAGATGAGGTGTAACCTGCTTTGGTTAATAGACCCCCACTGACAGCATCCTGATTACCTCCGTACACATCTTGCCATTCACATGGATCCTTACAAAAATACATGGCCTTACCCCATTTGTTTAAACGGTCTGGATTATACCCAGGTCCTGCTGCTGAAATAGGGTCACATATTACAGTTATCTTACTCCCTTTTCCCTTTGTCATCTTCACCTCTATGCTACCATCCTGTGCTAGGCCTATGGCCAGGCTAGTTAAGAGGATAAGATTTAGTAACATATTGCCACACAGTACAACCTTGCCAGGCAAGAAAATGTTCTTGTGAAAATGATATCAGTCCTGTTTCTCTATGTATTGTTGGTCTCAGAGCAGGTCTGGTAGATATTACTAGACAGTGCACTGCAATGCCCACACCGTCAAAACACCACAAAGGTCTTGATACCGTACGGATTACTCCTAGAATTGCAGAATCGTCCTCTACTATTGATTCGTCCTCTCTCCAATGATGATGGTTTTCGAGTTGGTAACCTACAGGATGACACGCAGCTGTGGTTAACCTGACCCCTGTCAAGTACTCGTTGGCTGTGAATGGGATTCTTCTTCCGTTGCAGCTACCGCAGGAGCTGGCACTTTTCGACAGTGCGTCCCATGGATCCACGGAGCCCTCTCCTCGACTTTCACCGCAGTGTGAGTTGTCAGCAAAACCTGAAATGGCCCCTGCCACCTCTTTGCTCTCCAGTGCTTTCGCCTCAGATCCTTTATCAGCACGAAATCTCCTGGCCTGATGCTGTGCAGGGCTGTTTCAGCTGGCTCTGGAGCTGCTGCCTGGACCTGTTTTGAGATATCACAGAACACCTTATCCAGTTCAACACAATACTGCAACATGTCATGTTCACAAAGCGTGGTGTCAGGCAGTGGTCTAGGATTGTGTGGTTCCCAGCCCATGTGAGGTGGACGTGCAAACAGAATCTCAAATGGTGAGAGTTGTGCTCGCCCCCTCTTCCTCATTCTCATATAAGTCAATGCAATGGGTAGGGCCTTTGGCCATGAAAGCCCAGTTTCATCACAAATTTTTACCAGTTTGTTTTTCAGAACTTGGTTCTGTCTCTCTACCGATCCAGCTGATTCCGGATGATAGGAACAGAAATGCTTCCAGGGAGTACCCAGGAATGCTTCAACTGCCGAAATTGCACTATTTACAAAATGTGATCCGTTGTCACTTGATAATTTTTCAGGAATCCCCCATCGTGGGACAATTTCTTGTAGGAGTAATTTCGCCACCCCTTGTGCATCTGCTTTCGCTGTGGGCATAGCCTCAACCCACCCTGAGAAAATATCTACTGCAACTATGCAGTACTTCTTTTTGTCTGATTGTGTTAATTCAATGTAATCGAGCATTACATGTGAGAATGGTCTTGGCGGACTGGGATGCCCCGCCTGTCTCATTGCCTGACCCCTGCCAACATTGTTAGTTCCGCAAATCAGACATCTGCTGCAAAAATCTGCTGCCACTGTGGAAAAACCTTTGGTAAACCAGTTAGTTTTCATAATAGTAAACATTCCCGTTTTGGAAGTGTGGTCCAATCCGTGTGTCAGCTTTGCATATGCCTGAAAGAAATGAGAAGGTAAACATGGTTTATTATTGGGGCCCCACCACTGTCCATTCTCATACACACAGCCTGCCTCCCTCCATTTCCTCTTGTCATCAGCAGAGGCATGCTGCTGCATCGCTTGTACATCACCTAATTCCTCATCCAGCCGTACAGCTGTGGTTATCTGAACAGGAAGCAGAGCCGCAGCCTTTGCAGCTAAATCTGCTGCTCTGTTTCCTTTAGAAACGTTATCACTACCCGAAGTATGAGCCTGGCACTTGCAAACTGCCACTTCTTTTGGCAGCAGCAAAGCATCCAACAATTCACTCACAAGTAGGTGATTTAATATCGGCTTGCCATCTGCTTTCAGAAACTTTCTATGTCTCCATAACGAGCCAAAGTCGTGTACAACGCCAAAAGCATACCTTGAGTCAGTATAAATTGTAACACGTTGCCCACTTGCCAATTTGCATGCTGCAGTTAGAGCAACCAATTCAGCAGCTTGTGCAGAAAAATGTGACGGCAGTGGTTGTTGTTCCAAAACCTCAGTTAATGAAACTACTGCATATCCAGCTCTGTTTTTGCCAAGGTCATCCCTGCTGGAGGACCCATCAACATAAAGAATCATGTCACTGTTGGGTAAAGCCTCGTCTATCAAGTCTGGTCTTGGACTACATATCTGTTCCAAAGCTGAAACACAACAGTGCGGCTCACCATCTTGTTCTGTCGGGAGCAAAGTCGCAGGATTCAAAACATTGCAACGTTTAACAGTAACGTTAGGCATTTCTAGCAGCACAAAGTTATACCTCAGCCACCGGGCTGCAGATAAGTGAGAAGTCTTTTGCTCTAATAAAATTAATGACACGGCATGTGGCACCAACAGTGTTAAATCACTGAAACCCACGAAATCTCTTGAGGCTACCACAGCTCTTTCAGCTGCGGCCACAGCTCTCAGACAAGCAGGAAGTCCTCTCGCTACTGCGTCTAACTTAGTTGAGAAATATCCTACTGCTCTCAGTCTTCCCCCATGGTCTTGTAACAAAACAGAAGACATGTAACCATCTTTTTCAGCCACTGTCTGCGTAAAAGATTTTTCTGGGTTTGGAATACCAAGCGTAGGAGAACTCAGCAATGCCTGTTTCATTTCACAAAAAGCACTTTCTGCCTCTGCTGTCCATGTCAGTTTGTCAGAGGCTGCCATTTCCTGACCATAAATTAATGCTGACAGAGGCCCTTCCTTTTCACTATAGCTAGGAATGAAGGTTCTGCAATATGAGGTCATTCCTAAAAATGACATCATTTGCTTCTTTGTGATCGGTTTAGGAATGTTTTTTATGGCAGTGACTCTTTTGTCAGATAATGACTTCCCATTTGCTGTCAACACGTGACCTAAGAAGGTAACTTTGGTTTGATTTACAGCCACTTTACTCGGGTTGACCTTGTGGCCCCGCTCTGCCAAGTAAGTTAACAATGTGATGGTAGCCTGCTTACAGATCTGTTCGTTTGGACAGCAAAGTAACAAGTCATCCACATACTGCAACAGAGCCACGCCAGGTGGAAGTACCAAATCTTCCAAACTGCGTTTTAAAGCTTCATTGAAAATTGTTGGAGATTCAGAATAACCCTGACATAATCGTGTAAAGGTGTATGCTTTACCATTGAAATTAAATGCGAACCAAAATTGTGAGTCAGGATGCACTGGAACGCTGAAGAACGCATTTGAAATGTCAACCAGCGTGTAACACTTAGTGTCAGCTGGAATTTGGGTTAAGATCGTGTAAGGATTCGGGACGTTTGGAGTTCTGGCCTCTACTGCGTCATTAACCGCTTTAAGATCCTGCACAAATCTATATTCTACAGCCTGGTTTGCGTCTCTTATTTTCTTTACCGGAAAAATAGGTGTACGGACAGGCGAGTCCGGACATTCAACAATGACCCCTTTTTCCAACAAAGAATTAAACACCGGCGTAATGCCATCAAACGCTTCCTTTTTCAAGGGATACTGCATTTTCTTTGGTCTATAGTCAGATTTAGGCTTAATTCGAACTGGCTCACAATCTGCAATCAGACCTACATCATATTTATCTTTAGCCCACAGACAACTCGGAACTCCCTCCAACCCCTCCGGGATGACAGGGAGGTGCGATAATGTCAGACTGCCAAAAGTCATTTCCTCTTCCAACACTGTGACTGCTCGCAAACCTCTCAATGTTTTATGACACGGTTGTTTGAACCACCCGGTACTTTCACTTTGGCAGATCATTCGTTTTTGATCTATTATGACCCAGTCAGTCAGTTCATGGCACTTGGCCATGAAGGGACCTGCGTCACGCCATTCAGCCTTCACTGGTTTGGCCAGTGATATATGAGGCTGTGCATTTTCCACGTCATAAAACATTGCCTGTTCGCCAGTCAGTTTCACACTCAAAACACACCAGTGGTTTGTCCAATACAGATAATCTGTCTTTACATTTTCAACATCAACATTAAACCAACGCTGCGCATATTCATCATCAGGACCTGTGCTGACATGTGAAGTGCAGTGCAAATCTGTGTCATTCATAAATTCAGAAGACGGCAACACTCTGTCATGAGCTTTTGTGGTCAGACACGTGTTAGAAACTTGCCATTCATAGACAAACAAAGGGGTTTCCCCTGTAGCTACACGCAACATCCTCATGTCAGCAAAGAGCCCTTGAGTGGTACAGTGAACAGAAACACCCAGCTTACAAAGTAAATCTCTACCCATTAGATTAACTGGACATGTCTGAGTAATCAAAAAACAATGTTCAAATTTTTTCTCATCAATTGAACACTCAAGCGGCGTTGAGAATGGTTCTGTGACCACATGACCTGTTGCACTTCTGGAACAAGTTGTTTTTCCAGAAAGTGGAATAGGTTTTGTCAATTCTGTTTCTTTAATTATCGAATTGCTAGCTCCTGTGTCAAGCAGGAACAATAATGTCTTATCAAGAACGTTTACTTCTATCAAAGGTAAAGAATTATGAGCCTTATAGAAAACACTAGCAAGCATTTCTTCATTGCAGAGAGCAGAGTCGGAAATAAAAGGAAAATGATACTTATCTGATGGAGAGACAGGAAACCCGTTGCTCGCACCCCCCTCCTCTCAATCTGCCTGTTCTGTTTTGTAGGCTGCCTGTGGACAGGTGTCACGCCAATGTCCTTTCTGTCCACAAAGGAAACAAGTGTCTCGATCTGGACGTTGTTGATCTTGTGAAAAATGTCGACCTCTTCCCCAACCACGTCCTCTGCCTCTTCCTCCACCACCTCTTTGGTTTTGTTGATAGTGGTTTGGTCGGTGACTGTTGTTTTCGCTTTTGTGCAGCGCTAGCAGAGCTAGAGAAAGATCTTTTTCTTGCTTGGTGGTTTTGGCTGTTTTTTGCTTCTTGATGATTCCCTCATGATGTTTTGCATGTCGTCTGATTTCTGCTGTGGAGGCCAGTTGCCATCCGACACAGCTCTTTTCAATTGCCTTTGAAATTTCTTTGTCCAGTCCATCCATGAACAAAGTCCTTAAATAGTCATCATAAGGATCAGACCCCATAAGTCCCGCACCCGGATCCGTTGGCGGTTCTCGTTTGTCTATACCCCCATGTCGATCAAAGCACTCTTTCAGTCGCAGGAAATATGCTTCCGTAGTTTCGTCTTTTTCTTGAGTACATTGACGAACTTGGTGAATGTCCATCGTGCGTGGAAATACTTTCTTTAAAGCTGTGATTATATCAGTGACTTTCTTAGTGTAGTCGCTGTTGGTTGGATCGTCGTAATTGATGTGTTTTAGACGAGAATCTTCTGGCCATTGTTCTGATAACTTAGCCATTTGCACTGGTCCATATTTCAGAACCATTAGTCTCCGCAGTTCACCAAGAGTCGGTCTGAATTCTTTGCAAAAAACAGCTAAATCAGCACCCAGTCTTGTCCCACCTATTTCGATGCTTGGCAGGTGTGCAGAGGCTTTGTTCAGCTCCTCTTGGTTCCATGGCCGCATTACCAGAAGTGCTCCTTCTGGTCCCGCTACTTCGAGCATCGGTGCCTGCAAATTTTGGAGATCTTCGTCGTCATCATCGCTTTCACTCTTTATCTCTGTTTCTGAGTCATCAGTCTGCTGGCTCTTGGATGGTTTCGCAGGCTCGGTCGCGGCACTTGATGCCGTCTGCCCGTAAACCTGGTCGAACTTTGGTTAAGTTTTCTTGTCGCATGTCTTCGTGAGTGCAAGGTTAAGTCTTTCATATTTGTGTTTAGTAGTTCTTCTAGATCTTTGCTGCATTTCTGTCGCTTGCCTTCTTTATATGATGCTCCCGAGCGCGTTGACGATGTGTCACCTTTCTCTCCCTCTGTCGGAGTATATCTGGGCGGCGGTTCAGCTGGCGCGCTGGCTTGCGCTCCTCTCGCAGCAGCTCCTTCTAGGGCAGGATTGAGAGCAGGTGGGCGACGAGCCGGATACGTCCCGTCCTCCACCGTCATTTTCACGTATTGACCGAAAAAAGGAGAAGAACAGTCAGCAATCTCAGAACAATCATTTTTAAGATTCTGTAATGCTTTCCTTGATGCATCCTTTCTTTCTGTATCAGAGTATAATGGTGCGATGGCCCGACAGACTTGTCTTTGTTGTCTGCGTGTTGCCTCTTCTAACCATTTTACTATGATTTCACCACATTTATTGTAATGTTCTTTGTCTTTTTTCTTGACAATATGAGTCACCCAATTCACTTTGGTTTGAGTCAAATGTGACACACTTAAACCCCCGTTAAACCCATATTGTTTCTTTAAAAATGGCACAAAAGCATGATACCAAGTTCCCATTATTTTATCCATGACTTTATACGAATTCCTAGAGAAATCAATCTGTTCCTCCTCTCTCTTCGAATTTTCGTTCCCCATTTATCTTATTGATTTAATTCAACAGTATTTATATTTGCGTATTTAAATCCTTTTCCCCGCGTGGTCACCACGCCCTATATTCACTGTGTTAATTTCTCCTCCAGCGTGGCCACCACGCACCTGCCTATCTTCGTCAATATAGGACTTTCAAAAATGCCTGCATCCGTCGATGTAGGTCTTTCCCAAACGAGTGCCTCTGTAATGTTTGAAAATTACTATCAGGCTTATTCCAAACAAGCACCCGTCTGGTGTTGAGAAATTACTATCAGGCTTATTCTCAAACTCTGGCCCTTTTGGAAAAGCAATTAACACATGGCATTTGAGAAATTACTATCAGGCTTATTCTCAAACCCTGTTTGGAAATTACTTTCAGGCTTATTCCAAACTCCTGACCCTTTTAGGAAAAATATTCAATACGCAAATAATTTTCTTATTTACCACATAAATAATTTTCTCTCACCGTGCTTTTGCAGCTTGGTTCTTTTATTCGGGATCGCGTCCACCTAGGCCTGCCGTGGTATCTACAATTCTCCCGTCCCTTGCAGTTTAGCGTCGGGGTATCGGAGCCAGAGACTTCCTGTCTTTGGGATGATCAGTCAATTGCTTCGTCCACGGAGGTCATCAGTTTTGCGATCCCATCCTCGTCGCCATTTGTTGTGGAAATAATTCTAGTCGAAGAGTTAGGAGGAAGGAGACAAGTGGAAACCTTTGAAAAGTCAAAGTATCAAAATGTTTTTTATTTCTTGCAAGAAATTGGCAGTTCACATACAGAGAGCATCTGCTATGCGAAAGGCAAAAGTCAGTTTCCTTTGCCAAGCTTATATACCCTTAACACACCCTAAAAAAACTGCATCTCTCAAAAGATCGCCTCGTTTACCTTAAAAGGAAAAACGCCTTTGTTCAAGACCTCTTGTCTGACATAAATTCTATCTAGACAGGACAATACCATGCCTGCTTACCAGTTCCTGTTTTTAGCTGCCGCTCAAATTCACACATTTGGCTTATCTCTATTTCTATCAAAGTTGCGCACATATTTTTCACACTTGAAGTACCCAAAAGGTCACTTAAAGTACACATTGTCCCTTTGTTAGTTAGTCTCCTCTTATAACCTCAGAACATCTTGTTCTTACAAGCTTGTCACACATTAATGCATTTCTAAAACTTGGTTATACATCTTTAATAATGCACTTTTAGTTTATATGGTTATATTCCTTTAAATGCTTATGAGTAAAAATAAGTGTTCAGCTTAATACAAGTTGTTAACATTCACATCTAGAAAATAAAAACACATCTAAGGTAAAAGAACACATCTAAATGTTAAATTTCCATTACAGATGCAACCCCTAATGTTGAAGCCAAATGGCCAGGGTCTGTACATGATGCCAGAATGTTTAGGGAGTCATCATTGTGCCACAAATTTCAACAGGGTATGTTTTGCCTTACACAATGTTTTTTTTATTTTTTATGCAATTATACACTTTAACTACCTTTATATGACTTGCTGGGGGACAGAGGGTACCCTTGTCTGCCCTACAGTATATGATGACACCCTACCCTGAACCTGAGCCTGGACCACAGGCACAATTCAACCTGGCCGACAGCAGAACACGGGTCAAGGTGGAAATGACCATAGGCATCCTGAAGGCAGGTTTCAGTGCCTGCGTGGGCTCAGGGTCTGCCCAGAAAGGGCATGTGACATCACAGCTGCTTGTGTTGTTCTTCACAACATTGCCACACTGAGAGGTGAGAGGGCCCCCCCCTTCTCTTGAAGATTGCCAAGAGGAACCCCCAGTGAACCCAGTAGACCAAAGAGATGGCAGGGTGGTACGAGACATGATTTGCCAAAATCACTTTAATTAAAACCAGTTAACAGTCAAGTGTTGTTCATTGTTTCTTTATTTCCTGTAACAAAATACATTTGTATTTATTGCTTTAGATTTCATTCAACAACAAATGACAGATTAATGTTCACATACTGTTTCCCACCTTAAGCTGGTGCTCCAGCAATTCAAGTCTGGCATTTTTTAGGTTAAGCCTTTTCTCCTCCATTTGAAGCTGTATAAGGTCCATCTCCATGTCACTTTTTCTGATTTGCTTTTGAAGGTGGACCTTATACAGCTCTTTGGCAGGCAACTAGAAAGACAGAATAATTAAACATGACTGAAAGTCTGTAATACAAACACAGACCAAATATTTAAATGAGGAAGGAGAACTGCAGAACATTTCTTACACTGCTAAGATTCTGTGTGGAGGTAGATGGACCCTCATCTGTATTAAAATCTCCTGCCATATTCTGTAAAATGACAATGACAATTTATTTATTCTCTAATGCAAAAAAGGGGGAATGCATTCTATGCATCATACCTCTATGGGCCTTCCCACATTTTCTGTTTCTGTCACAGCAGAAGTGGTCTCTTCATCGTCAGCCTACAGTAAAAATAAGGAATGCTTGGTCTAGCAAACAGAAACCTAAAGACAATAATCACTTACAACTGTGACAGTGTGTGGTGTTGCAGGAGGATCCAATAATACAATGTGGCCATCAGCAACTGCAAGATAATTAAACCAATAATATAATCATGCATATTCAATACTCAATGTATATTCTTAAACAAATACAACTAATAAAGAAGGACATTAGGAACATCTAAGAGTACTAGTAATAAGATTACAGTATACAGCATATGCAGTCAAAGCAGCATGCATACTGCACAAGTGAATCAATGACTGTAAAATGCATTCAAAATGCCTTTTTAAAATGGTGACAGTGTTGATGATTTTCTTTATTAAAACACTGACAAAAACAGTGAAAACATCAATAAATCATAAGTATTAATATGGTACACCTACATTTTACTAAGCCACTTGTCTTGGTTGCTGAGTCCGATGAACTGCCCCTGGAATCCCATCGACCACAGGTCACCCTTTATTAAGGGACAGTGCCAGCTCCTGGGCAGCTGGGGGGAGGTGGACCCCCACCTGTTTTACGGGCCTCGGCCTTCTTTCTATTGGCTATGTATAGAAAACTAAATTAGGCTACATTAAATACTAAATTACATTGCTGGAGAATGTTTTTGTGTTTCATTTTGACTTAGCTCACACTTCTTCTGGCTCCAGAAGGATTACACCTGATAAAACAAGAAGCCAACATACTAGCCAATTATGTGCATTACTACTGTAATATTAAGAAATGTATGGAGGCCAACAAGTAAATACTTATCTATTTTTACTACATGCCCCAAAGAATTTTTGCGTCACAATGAAAGGGGAAAATAGCCCATTTATAATTTTATAAACTCATGCATTTACTCAGTCCGTTATTTTTTGCAAAGCCAACTCTCTTTCTTTTGCTGATGCAGCAGTATTGCTTTTTTTTTTTTTTTTTTTTTTGTTATAATGAGCTTATAGTCTTCATGAGCAAGCATTAAAACCTCCAACTCAGTTTCACCGAAATATGTAGCTCGCTTTTTTTTCTCCCTGGGTTTCCATGGTGACTCCTGAAATCGGTGATCCATTGAAAAATGTCTTTATGCACTCGCCGTGTGCGCGCATTAACTCTGGGTTACCAATAGGAGGTTAATTAAACTAACTCTTCTCAGGTGTTTTGGAACCGACATACTCATGGTATGCGGGTTTGGGGTAAATCAACCCAGAGGTTATGATTTACCGAATGGTAAGTTAACCAAGCTTTCTGGAATACCCCCCAGGTATAGTAACTTCAATAAACATTAGCCAATTCATGGGTTTCATCCGGTCCCTTTCCACAGGTGTATAAAATCAAGCACACCTAGATTATGAATGCAGACTGCATTGTGCTTGATTAATACACCTGTGGAAAGGGACCGGATGAAATCCATGAATAGATCTTAACTAAAAGTACCATGTGTGGCATAATGATCTGAAAGCCCATTTGTCCTTATTCCTAAATCATGTGACGTCATTCACCTGCGCTGGCATTTAGGCTCGACGTGCGCGACGCGTCTTCTGAACGCTCGCTTGTCTGCTCCCAGCGCGTCTTTTGGGAATTCTCGCCTTTTATTGTTTGCTGCACGCGGTTGTGACTGTTCCGGACGGACAACAACTTCCCATTTGCATTTCATTACCAACGTGTTTTTTTTGCGTCACTTGGATGGCTGTTGTGCGGGCGTCTGTGGACTTCAGGTGCGGGTATGACAGGTTTTAATTTATTGTTGTCGCCTTATTAAAGTGTAGCAACTGGTTAGATGGCAACTCTCCTGCATTTGTTTTGTTAGTTCGCTCGTTGGTGCGTAAACGACGACTGCGTTAAACTATTGAGGGGATGTCCTTTTGGGTGCTTGGCCCCGCAGCTACGGTAGGTCACATCTAATTTCTCCTTTTAAAATGTATATGTGCATATATGGATTGTCTTAACCAATTGTATGAATTTCAGGAGAACTACAGTTCGTGCAATATGTCACTGCTGTTTTGTCATAGGCCAGTTTGACACTGCTGATACAATGTTTTGATACTGCTGTGCTTCATTACATCTTCATATTTTCTGCTAACACACACTTCCTCAAAGGAGATTTTGCCCATCTTATTATAAGACCTCAAATTTATCTTTGTTTTTGATATTTTGTTTGGCAGAAAGAGTCATCTGTGGTTTTCATTTGTTGTGTTTTCTTTTGTGTAACTTCATGTTTTGATTTGTTTTTCTTGGTGAATATAATGTTTGTGAATTGATATTTTTTTTCTTGTTTATTCAGTTGAAGTGTGGATTTATGTGAAAAACATAAATACTACTTTGTTTCGTTGATTTTTGGTAAAAAGATCCTTGAATTAGTTTTCTTTATTCGATTGGGCCTTAGGGTTGAAGATTAAGGCCTTTAGGTGGATGAGTATTGGCCATCCACCTATTAGCTTGTATAACCTCTGATTAATCTTTTCTTCTCTGCGTGGTATTGGTGTGGAGTTCTTTTTCAGGAGCTGTGGTACGTATGTACCTTCTGCAAGGCCGCAGTTTTCTTTTTTGTGAACATGGTATTTGTATTTGACTGATTGAAGCTTGTTCCCTTTTTCCTGTGTATGTCCTTTTATTATAAATTATAATCAAACCCTTTTTGTAATCTTGTATAAATACATGTCTCCATGCTTTTCTGTCATTAGTGGGGAACCTGTGCGTGGGTAATATTCTCTGGGTGAAATTCCCAGGGTGGCGTAGTCTAAATTAAAACATCTAACATATAGTGTCCTTTGTCCCTGTGGTTGCCACACATGGTAAACCGATAATAAGATACGATTAGAGTTAGCATTTAATATTTCCTTAATCACAAAATTCACATTTTGTTAATTTTTTGGGTAAAAAAAGGTGACTACAGATTGAACAAAAGGATGTTAGTGTAACAGTGTTACACTACATTAGCACATGAAAAAAAAACCTGTAATCCAAACCATGTCTGTGAAACCAGGCCTTTATCTTCTAGTGAAGGAAAAGAAAAATAATTGAGCCTGTAATAAACTTTAAAACGATTAAGGACACTTTAAAGTCGAAACTTAAAAGCATAACGGTGAATATAGTCACAAATAAGGACAAATGTTTCATGAGGGGGGGGGGGTCATTTTTTCACAATATAACAGCCTCTACGCAGTCTCAAAGATTATAATGAGCTCTATATTGGAACAAATATCCATAACATTTGGAATGGACAAGGTGCATGACAGCTGTTTGTGTAATAGCCTACTCCTGTAATGGATGATATTAAATGAATACATCTTCAAGCAATGCTTCTCCGTTGCATTATAATGAATCAATTTCAACATAAATGAATACAAATGATGTATATCAAGACAAATGCACACAGTCACACTTTTCAAAACAGCTTTAATTTATGTGCTGGAAATGTAAACGGTTCAATTTCATTCATGCTATATATCCAGTTAAAGTTCACTTGACTACATCATGACGTCATATACGAATCTCATGTCTCACACTCGAATCGGCACAAAATAAACGCAAACACAGAATTCACAAATAAAGTACAACATGAAACACATACAATAACATATACTTGGTATTTCAATCATCTCAGCATTACCAGCATGCGCCCTAATCACGGCACATTATATGCTAACCATGTGCTCAGTTTTCTGTGTCTCTGCAAAGATGAAGTTGCTGATGCGGACTCGGACTGTTGCGGACAGTTGATCTTCATGAACGCCAGAGAGATTATTACATAATTAGAGAGTAGCCTATTTCTTTTTGTTTTGAATAGTTTTGTTTAAAGGTATACATTTCAAGCTTTTTATAATAGATAGCCTATATTTCTCAAATCTGTGAGGCACAAGCTGAGTTTCGGCGCCCTCCAGTTCACGTGGAATGCAATTGACAGTGGTAATGCTGTTTGTGGAGTTGTTTACTCCTCCTCTGCTGAGATCTTCACAGATTTAATATCTTCAGTTGATTTCATCTAAGACTGTGGCTGAACATCATACTAATTTTTAAATAACATATTAACGACATTTTTATGTTCTTGGAATGTTAAATTGTTAATCAAAATTAAGTTGAAAGAACGTTTGTGGAACATCATACCTTTTAAAACACGTTCCTCTAATGTCAAGAAAACAAGATGTTCCCAGAACCAACACTGAATATTGGGAGAACGTTCTTATAACAAAAATCTGTTAGGGGGCCCAGAAAACCTAGTCACGCCACTGGGCTGAACCCAGTGTTTGGTTATAACAATTACGTGGAATGCAATTGATCGTGCCGGCGCCTAACATTGTCTGCTATATATTTGGTTCTTATTAATTAAATACAGGTAATTGGTTGATAAAACATTGATCAAAATTAAGATAGGCCTACAATTTATACAAAACGAAACAAAACTCAATGAAGTGGTCAAAATCATGTCTACTCCATGTCTCTAGACATATTGCACATCTCATAATGTATCATATGTTTCTCATGCTGCATGCTCACTATCATAATCAACATTGATTAAATAAAAAATAATAGCCTATAATATTTAAACATAAATATGAAACTAAATATGTTTTCTTTAATGGCTACAACATACAGTACAGAGACATTTCATGTCTTGTCGTCAGCCACACCATAATGACGTCACAACAACACCAGGATGAGTAAATTATGACTTAATTCTCATTTTAGGGTGAACTATCGCTTTAAGATGAAAGGGAACGTTAACAAATTGCTCCCAACTTCTTTGGAAAAAATATTTTTGCCAACTAATGGAAGATGGAGGATTTGGGGAATATTTTGCCATTCTGTTTGGTGCCGCTTGTGGTGCAGAAATAGCACAATTAACTTAATACAAGGATCTTTATGTGTCTGTTTAGGGAGAATTAGTATAATTCCATATTTCCAATTCCAAACCATAACAAGAGCTGATTTGTATTTTTCTTCATCTTCTCAGGAATGGCAGCACTCCATGAAGCCGTTCTCTCAGGAAACCTGGAGTGTGTGAAGCTCCTGATAAAGTACGGAGCTGACGTTCATCAGAGGGATGAGAACGGATGGACACCACTGCATATGGCGTGCAGCGACGGTTACCCTGAGATTGCACGGTGAGAGTTCACACAAGCAACACCAAAAACCATTAGATTACCCTGTGCTTGCAAAAAAAATGTATTTCAATGACAAAATCACTCATACATCAACACATACATTAACTTATGCACTAAACACAAACAATGAACAATGAACCATGACAATGAATGGACAGTTTAACTCTATAACTATAACAGACAGTATACTGTAAAAACTAAAGGAGCCTCAAATATCCTGTCGGATACTCAAGGAACTTCAAAATGTAATTTAAGTGCCTCAAAGCTCTTTCTCCTATAGTAGGGTTACTGGAGGAGCATTGACATTCTTTGAGGTTCTTGCTGGAACTTATGGGATCCTTTAAGCACTTTGTATTTAGTTCAGAGGTTCTGGAGTCACCTTTTCATTACCATGAGACCTCGAAGTGCTTTGGGGGAAAATAGAGGAACTTGAATGCGATAAAAGGGTTATTGGAAGATCTTTTAACATTTAAGTGGTTCCTGGATGATCTCTTATGTTAAAGCCAGCATCTGGAGGAACCCAATGGTTCTGTGAGGCCAGAATGAGAATATTATTATCCTATTATTATTATTATAGGCTACTTAAGTTTGATTCAGTATAGCCTACATACCCAGGTGAAAAAAGACGTACTATTAAAATTTAAAAATGTACTTGAGTGTGTTTTTAGTAGGCCTACAATACAAATATACTTTAATGCATTTTTAATACATTTAACAGTAGCCTACGTCTTTTTCACCTGGGTAGCTTACATTTATTTAGTATCTATAGGCCTATTTTGTTGATTAATTTAAACCTTAAACAACAACACTAAATTATAATAATATTAATAAGAAGAATTCATTAATTATTATTGAATAAATAATAGTAATAAAATAATAATTTTTACCTACTTCTTCATAATTTATTATTTGACGAACTAGGAGGAGAAAGGTTTTATTCTGTCACGAAACTGCTGCTATTCCTCTACTGTCGTCGCTTCAGTGATCCTCGCGCTGCTCGCGCGCAACAAAGCTCAGCTGATCGACGTCATCGGGTAACGGCTCCATCTGTCGGTACACGATCCGTTCCACCTGCACGATCCGTTCTACGCATGCGTAGAAAACGCCATTGTCCGTTTGAAATACTCTATAACATTTCCCCAGACTTGTTTGTAGTTCTTTCTTCATGTAAGTGCAGATAGTCTAGGCAGAAATGCATATTATGTTCCTTATTGTCATCTGTAAACAACATTGAAGGGATTATTTTCCTCATTTAGATTATATTAGCCTATTGACCCATACTAATACAAAATTACTCAACTTAAAAGTTAACTAATATTAGCAGCTTTTAATAATAAAAAAAACGATACAAACCGTCTTTGACAATACTACAGACCTCAGACCAAAACACGGCAAGTTAAGTAAGTTAAGCCTAATACCATACAGCAATGAATCGCAAACGAGAGTATGGAGGAAGCTGATCATGTATGTTCATGTAACAACTCACAACTCCTTTATTATTTTGGATTGGCAACCACGTAAACACATCGTAATGCATAGTGTAAGCTACATTTAAAAGCATCAAAATAGACCAAAACACAATATCAAAAACACAATACAACTAACGTTACACAAATATGCCGCAAGTTGTGCCGCCTATGTGAAACGGATCGTGCAGGTGGAACGGATCGTGTACCGACACCATCCTCTCATCAAAGCTTCCGCCGTTTGATCGGCTCTCCGTTACAAGGTTTGTAAACTCGCCAAATAAATATAAATACAGAGTCTACTCACTATATAATAAAACACACATATATATAAACTAAATTGATTATACATTACTACTTTTTTACAGTGTTTACCACTCGTTTATTGCACAGTATCTGGTATGAAGGTTTTAGCCGCGATGCTAACTACGTTGATCTAACGTAAGTTAATGAACAAATGGAAATTATTGACTTATTGTCTTAGATTGATTTAGTCATTCAATTCAACATATTCTGTAAAACTGTGTCTTCAAATTGCTGAGATAGCCTAACTAATGTAGCTGATTCCTGCTGTCCTCATTGGCGTTTGTTATGAATAACAAAAGCAGATTAATATAGTTTGGTCTGTTTTTGTTTAGCCTAACTTTACTTACTACATGTGCCCTCATTCTCTCAAATACCATTTTAAAGCCATTTACTGGTCAATAAATATTATGTTGTGAATAATCAGCTTTGTTCTTTTGTTTCCCCAGAACAGCCAGTACATTTCTAAAATAATCTGAACATTTCAGAGGCAACATTGAATTACAGTAAGTTACCTATACACCACATGCAAGTACTTTATTACTATGAACTTTCTCTGTGTGAAATTGTATTGTTTGATTGTGTACTTTTTTAATAAGTTATTCTCTGAAAATCTTCCCTCATGCTCTCAAATCTCATTCATGTTACTCAGAAAAATAATATCACAGGTTTGGAGCTAATAATGCTATGCATTTTTTATAGGCTATACCTTAATCATATGCATTTGAATATAAGACATTTGAACCCTGAATTATAACTTAAAGTTTAGTCTTTTTTGACAAAAAAAAGGAAAAAGCTATTATATGACTTCAGAAGACTTACAACACAACCCATAACACATGAGTTGTGAACTCATTGACTATTTTTAGGATCTTTTCTGGGACATTTTTGGAGCTTAACAATTTTTTACATAAATTGTTGCATTGAATTGAACTAGACAAGTGTACATAAGAATAGTTTGAATGAATTACAAAAAAAATGTATGCTTGTGTTTCATGCAGTGATATTGAATGGTGACGGGTTGCATTATGCCTGAGATCTGCTTTCGGGTTCCACAGACAGAAAGTCAAACAGGTTTGGAACGTCACAAGGCTGAGGAAATTATTAAATAACTTTAATAACCTTACTAACAGTAAATTTTGTACTTTGCAGGGATCTCGGTAAGCTGAAATACAAGTTTGATCAAGAATAAAAATCCTCCTGTAGACCTGAAAATCACTGAAGTGCCTGGACCATCCACCAGAAAAGAGGAAAAGCAAACAGAAAATGAAGCTGATGCACCTTTTCACTTTTCTAACTCGTTAAGTACCTCACGTGTCCCTTGTGAAGATTTTATAATTGATTGCATTTTATGTTGCAGCGAGTAAAGGTGCATCACATTTGTGAATTTCGTGAAATTACACAGCAAAAAGACAAAATTGCTGATCGTGTGGATTCTTATTGAAATGACTGAATTCACCAGTGAACATTCACAGAACAACAGATCATTTTACTGCACCTTAACTCTGTTCAAATGGAAAATGTTTTCTGCTTGTTGTGACATAAGGAATACTGTTTCCGGGTCGAAACCTCTACTTCTACTTTCTCTATCTTGTTTCTAGATATTGAGAATACTCAACAACCATTTATGGGAACTGTTGATTCAAGTCACACATTTAAGCTTTTCAAAAGGCATAGTGTACATTTCAGTCTCCAGTCTCACGGCATCCCAGACTTCAACATTTTATGATTCAAAATAGCTGAATAACTAACCATCTGAGATTTCGGAATAGAGATAAAGGTTAGGATCCTAATTTTCAGGAATATTACAGCACAATGAGTGTATATTAGCACTGTTTGTTGTTTGTTTTTGGCATCTGATAGAGCTTTTGGACTTGGAAACAGTGACGTCAGACTTAACAAGCGGACTGAAACACATGTTTTAAAATTAAGTGAAGATGGACATTTTTAATTAGTCAAAATTGTAATTTTTTACATTGATTTATTTCATGGAACATGTGTTTTCCATGCATTTTGATGAGATGTCTTTTCTTGTGTAGCCTATTGTATACACATGGTTGATTATTCATGTTACTTATGTATTATACTATTTTTTTTGTGTGTGTGTATTCATTGATATTAATCTATTACTAGCTTTTTTTTTCAAGTGCATGGAAGTGTATGTATTAAAATGGATCTAAAATATGTAATAAACAATTCTTATTTTGTATTTGGTTCAGTTTGTTTATTATAATAGAAGTTAATGGTGGTAACCATAGTAACAACATGAAATTAATTTAATACAAATAAAATAAAATTGAAATTTGGTTCCTGGAGGCACCCACAGTGGTTCCACACAGTGCCTTATATAAGAGTTCCTCAGGAAACCTGTGTGGTTCCTCAGAGAACCGCCCCTTTTTAAAGGGTGCCTAGAGGATCTACAGACGGTTCCGCCGGTGTGGCAAAGTGAAGAACCCCAAAAGGTTCCTCCAGGCACCTTTTATTTTTACAGTGTAGATTTAAACTGAGAGAGAGAGTCTGAGCCCTGAACATTATCAGGAAGGCTATTCCAGAGTTTAGGAGCCAAATGTGAAAACGCTCTCCCTCCTTTAGTGGACTTAGAAATCCTAGGTACTACCAGAAGCCCAGAGTTTTGTGATCTTAAAGAAAGAGATGGATTGTAGGGTGATAGAAGATCAGTTAAATACAGGAGCTAAACCACTCAGGGCCTTATAGGTCAGTAGCAATACTTTTAATCTATACAGAACTTAATAGGTTACCAGTGTAGATACGATAAAATTGGGGTTGGTCAGAATTATTGGCACCCCTGGTAAATATGATCAAAGATGGCTGTAAAAATAAATCTGCATTGTTTATC
This sequence comes from Leuciscus leuciscus, assembly GCF_965113295.1. Taxonomy (NCBI): domain Eukaryota; kingdom Metazoa; phylum Chordata; class Actinopteri; order Cypriniformes; family Leuciscidae; genus Leuciscus; species Leuciscus leuciscus. The sequence continues at coordinate 70,079,726 of NC_138725.1, read as the reverse complement.
CTTTTGATATTTCATTAAAAACCTTTCATTGAAGTAAAATGATAAAAGTAGGGAAAATCACGTTATGAAATATTTTTTTTCTCCAAAACACGTTGGCCACAATTATTGGCACCCCTAGAATTTTTTTAGAAGTAATTAAAATGTCTCTGAAGTATATTCCCATTAATATTTTCACAATTCACTATGAAACTTCTTAAGGGCCAAAATCGCTGCTCAGCGGTGCTCGTGAACTTCATTTCCTTGACGACTCACTCGCTCACTCACTCACTCACTCACTCACACACACACACACACACACACACACACACACACACACGCACGCACGCACGCACGCACGCACGCACGCACGCACGCACGCACGCACGCACGCACGCACGCACGCACGCACGCACGCACGCACACACACACACACACACACACACACACACACACACACACACACACTGCTGCATCTCAGCCACTGCACAAACCGTTCATTCTATTTTTAAATCACATCTTGCACATTTCAAGCAACGTATGTTTTCATGTGGTATCTAAATTTTAATTTGCTCTGTTTATCATTTTTAACGTTTGCTTCATATTTCCACAAATATGTTTAGAAATTTTCTCTCCAATATTACATGGCATCTGTATGAATGTGACGGTGAATCTGTATGTGTTTCCATTTCCTTCCACAAGAGGTCACCACAATCATGAATAAAAACTTGGCTATATGATGTCCCTCAGATGGTTAAGAATAGATATATGCCAATAGACAATCTAAAATATAATACATTTGCAGCAGATGTAACAATTACATGACAGTTTACAGATGTGTTTATGCATTAACATAACATGAGCACTTGAGCCTAATCTGCTGTTGACAATATCTAGACCATTTCTCCATCAGCAGAAACCATGAATACAGTTAAATAATTTTTTACAATCACATAAAATCAAGAGCAAGGCATGCAACTGATTTTATTTGTCTTTCTGGAGTTAATAAAACACTTTGTTGGAATTAATAATGATATTGCACATAGGCAAGGCAAGGCACTTTTATTTCTAAAGCACGTTTAAAACAGCCACTTCTGACCAAAGTGCTCCATAAACTGACAAGAGAATACAATACAATACAATACAATACAATACAATAAAGTAAAATACAATACAATACAATACAATACAATACATAAACTGACAGGTAAATACACTAATTATTAAGACTACATTGATCCAAATGCCAGAGAAAAAAGACAAGAAAGATACAGTATAGTGTAATAAAGACATATTAGTGTAATATACTATCTTTATAACTTTTACATTACATTTACATAATTCATTTAGCAGACGTTTTTATCCAAAGCGACTTACAAATGAGAACAATAGAACAGTTAAACTAAAAGTAGGACAACAATATGCAAGTGCTATGACCTTTCTCGGTTTAATCCAATGAATTACATATTTTTTATTTTTTTAAATAATAGAATAGAAGAGAATAGAAGAAAAAGTGTTAGTATTACTGGATCAAGTGCTGTCGAAAAAGATGCGTCTTCAGCCGTTTCTTGAAAGTAGCTATATGGACTCAGCAACTCTGGTTGAGTTAGGCAGATCATTCCACCAGCAGGGAACAGTCATGGTAAAGGTCAGAGAAAGAGATTTTGTGCCTCTTTGAGATGGCACCGCAAGATGTTGTTCGCTTGCAGAGCGCAAGTTTCTGGATGGCACATAAGTCTGAAGTAATGAGTTTAGGTAAAAGGGAGCAGAGCCAGTGGTTGTTCTGTAGGCAAACGTCAGTGACTTGAATTTGATGCGAGCGGCAACTGGCAACCAGTGCAATTTTGTGAGGAGAGGAGTGACGTGTGCTCTCTTCATCTTGTTAAAGACCACTCTGGCTGCAGCATTTTGGATCAATTGCCGAGGTTTGACAGTGCAAGCTGGAAGACCAGCCAGGAGAGCATTCCAATAGTCCAGTCTGGATAGAACAAGTGCTCGGACAAGGAGTTGAGTAGCATGCTCTGATAGGAAGGGCCTGATCCTCCTGATGTTGTATAAGGCAAATCTGCAGGACCGGGCAGTTCTAGCAATGTGGTCTGTGAAGTTCAATTGATCATCAATTACAACTCCAAGGTTCCTGGCTGACCTTGATGGAGTTATGGATGACGAGCCTAGCTGAATGGTGAAGTTGTGATGAAGTGTTGGGTTGGCCGGGACCACAAGTAGCTCTGTCTTTGCAAGGTTTAGTTGAAGGTGGTGGTCCTTCATCCAGCCAGAAATGTATATCAGGCAGGCTGAGATACGATCAGCTACCGTCGGATCATCAGGCTGGAATGAGTGGTAGAGTTGTGTGTCATCAGCATAGCAGTGATAGGAAAAACCATGTTTCTGAATCACAGATCCTAGTGATGTCATGTAGATGGAGAAGAGAAGTGGTCCAAGCACTGAGCCCTGAGGCACTCCAGTAGCTAGATTTTGGGTCTTAGACACCACATCCCTCCATGACACCCTAAAGGACCTACCTGAGAGGTAAGACTTGAACCATTGGAGCGCGGTTCCCGAGATGCCCTTCATTTTTAGGATTGACAGGAGGATCTGGTGATTAACTGTGTCAAAGGCAGCAGACAGATCCAGCTGGATGAGAACTGAAGATTTGAAAGCTGCTCTTGCCAGTCTCAGAGCTTCAATTACTGAGAGCAGGGCAGTCTCAGTTGAGTTTCCACTTTTGAAACCAGACTGATTGTTGTCCAAGAGGTTGTTCTGTGTAAGGAATGAAGAGATCTGGTTGAAAACAACTCGTTCAAGTGTTTTTCGCGACAAATGGAAGAAGAGATACCGGTCTGTAATTTTCCAGATGTGCTGCATTTAGAGTGGGTTTCTTAAGCAGTGGGGTTACCCGAGCCAGCTTAAATGCTGTGGGAAAGGTACCAGTGTGAAGAGAGGTGTTTATGATGTGCGTGAGTGCGGGTATAACTGAGGATGAAATGACTTGAAGTACATGAGTGGGAATAGGATCAAGCGGACAGGTGGTAGGGCGATTGGAAAGGAGGAGTTTGGAGACTTCTGCCTCTGAAAGTAGAGAGAAGGAGGGTAATATGTGTGTGTTAGCTGGTAAAATGTGTGTGTGTGTCAATTTGTGGATTGGTAAATTGGCTGATGGTAGTTGTTTTATTTATGAAGAATGTGGCAAAATCGTCAGCTGTTAGGGTTGATGAAGGAGGAGGAGGAGAGTTGAAAAGAGAGATATACAACTACAAAATGGATTTTAATAGGGCTAGTGATGGTAATTGAATGTGATTCAAATGAGCTGTTGTCACACAGAGGTGGTAAAGGATCAAGTTTCCAATCGTTTGAGGTGAACAGACCAGTACCTCCACCCCTTCCAGTCAGGCGAGGGGTGTGTGAGAAAGTGAAGTTAGTGGAGAGGGCAGCCGGTGTGGCAGTGTCCTCTGGTCTGATCCAGGTCTCAGTCAGGGCCAGTAGGCTGAGACCTGAATGACTAGAAATAGATGTAATGAAATCAGCTTTGTTTACAGGGGACTGGCAAATTCCAGAGATGAATAGGAAAAGAGAATATAGTACTAGAAGACACAGGAAAGGTACGCAGGTTGTAAGGATCGCACTGCCTCCGACGTGTGATATTTGATTTACGTATGTTAGTAATAATAGGGATTTGAAAACAGTGTCAGAGAGCTCACAAACAGAAAGATCAGATGAAAAGTTGAGTAGAAGAGAAAGGAAACAACAAGAGAATTAAATAAACAACAAGAAATTAATACTCAAGTGCCTTGTCGGTGTCCTTGCTCGGTGGAGTCGCACAGGTAGAGTCGTTGGTCTTTACACTCTTCGGTCTTCACACAATGAGAGCTTCACACGAGGGCTGCCGCGGTGCACTAACCTATTTTATACACGCCTAATACCTCGTTATTGAATACAGCAGGCCACGCCCTACTATTTAGCCAAGCGAAACTCAAAAGTCACGACACACAAACAAATGCCACGTGGGCATGCGTTTTACCAGAGTAAAACACGGTAAATAAAACAAAGTTTCCTAGCAACAAAGAACCGCGCTAAAATCTACTGGGAAAAATAAACACTCACAGACTGATGTTCTCTCCTGTTGTTCGACTGCTTCTTCTAACAAGTACTAGCAGATGGGTAGAATAAATACTTTAACTGGCTTTGGCCAGATTTACTTCTAACTTCATTGAACAGTTTCAGAAAATCATAAGTTCTCTTATTTAATGACAAATCACTCTGTCTGTAACCATCCATCCATCCATCCAAACAGAATGTCACTGAATTTAAAGCAGAGAAAATAAATGGCAATTAAAGGTCACAGAAAGGTTACTTTGTGGTATTTCAACCGCATCTGTCCCTGACTTTGGCATGTACCACCTCATTATTCTTTAAAGAGTCTTTGAGGCAGTCTGAAATGCTCTGTAAAGAATTAAAATATTTAAACAAACTAGGAAATGGCAGACGGTTAATAAAATAAATGGTTCATGTCTGTAATAAATTATCAGTGCCAATATTCAGAGCTGAAACGAAGCAGCCGATCAAAGCTCCTCCTTCACTAAGTAGACAACAGAAAGAGGCTTATGGGTCATTTCTCTGAAGTACAACAGAATGTGTGTTCTGCTCTTCTCCAGGACAAGATTAGGATCCGTAAGATCTGACAAGCTATGAATCGTTCATTCACTAGCGCAGCAAATTTGCCTTTGATATTATGCGTTATCTCTCCATACAGTATAAATGACACACAGGCCCAAAATTTTAACAAAAGTAGCTCTCCTTCAGATCATGCAAGATAATTTTTTCATGTATTCATTCATGAAACTTCAGAGTGAATCTCACAAAGCCTGTCCAGAACAAATCAAAAGTACAAACATATTAAAGTAGGCATAAAATGGAAGTTGCAATAGTGTATTCGAGTGAAACGGCTTCTGGAATGTGAAAAATGTAGGGTGGGACTTGATCTCTTCCTTTAGATATTGATTGGATCATAGAAAGTTGGGTGTTGCTAATTAAGGGTACGTTTATGCAACAAAAATATGCTTAAAACTGAGAAGTTTTTCCTTTGAGTTTTTCGTGTACAGACATTGTCAAAACGATCTCCATTCACACAGATCCGAGAAAACCACTAAAAACACTGTATTCTGCTGCCAGGCCATTAGATGACGATGAAACACTAAAGATTGAACATGTAATATGCATGTGCATGACGTCATCGTCTTCAGAGATCCACGTTTTTGTTGTTTACATGGAGACCGTTTTCAGAAACTTGCACTTTGAAACCAGTTTTCAAAAGTTTGTGATTTCAGGCACCCAAAACGCCATTGTTGTGTAAACGAGCGGCCAAAACACATTAAAAGCGTTTGTCCACTTGAACCACTTGTCACATGAGAGTATCCGACTAGAGAAAGAAGAACACAGATTTACTTAGATGAGTTCGTAACTGAAGACAGTGATAGTGATGGGGTTCATATCACGGTAGACTACTGCTGCAGAGTGGTGTGTGGCATTCCACAGACTTTTTGGGGAGCAATGGGGTCAGCTAACTCAAAAGAATGGGTAAAAGCCATGGATGAGGAAATCCAGTCCTTGAACGAGAACAAAACCTTTACCCCGACCACACTGCCAAATAGGCAAGAAAACAGTGGGGGGTAGATGGGTTTACTCTATCAAGACTGATGTAGATGGAAAAGACAAATACGAAGCACGCTTTGTGGCCAAGGGTTACATCCAGAGAATGGGAGTAGACTATGGGAGACGTTTTCACCCACGGCAGACTTGACGAGTGTAAGGGTGGTGCTACAGAAAGCAGCACAGGAGAATTTACTCCTGCACCAAATGGACGTAAAAACAGCGTACTTGCACGCTCCCATAGACTATGAGATCTACATCAATCCACCAGAGGGTTATCAAGAGAAAGAGGGTATAGTTTATAAGCTAGAGAAATCACTTTATGGTTTAAAACAATCCGGGCGAAATTGGAATAGGGTTTTGCACGATTGTCTAACTGAGGATGGGTTCACACAAAACCCAGCCGGACCACTGTGTTTATGCTAAAGAGTCGAAAGAAGGAAAGGTGATCATAATCATATGGGTCGATGACTTAATCATTGCAGCAAGCAATAAAGAGAGACTGAAAAAGGTGAAATAAATACTTGCAGAAAAGTTTAAAATGAAAGATCTGGGTAAACTCAAACATTTATTGGGTATCAATTTCAGTCAGTCAGATGGGTGTGTAAAGATGTCACAGGAAAGGTACACTATAACAAGATACTACAGCGTTTTAATATGCAAGACTGTAGGACCAGAGAAACACCCTGTGAGCAAAAGCTAGAGTATACTGAGGATGCAGTAAAGATGGAAGATGTCAGGGTGTACATGGAGGCTGTGGGAAGTCGTATATACCTGACTATTTGTACCAGACCAGATTTAAGTTTTGTGGTGAGCAGGTTATCACAGTACTTTGCTGAGCCTACAGAGGAACAGTGGGTCACTGTGAAGCATGTACTTAGGTATCTCAAAGGCACAGCAGAGAAAGGTTTAAGTTTTAGGAGAAACGACAGTGAGAAGCTAGGTATACAGGCCTACAGTAATGCTGACTGGGTGGATGATACCAGTGACAGATGCAGTACCACGGGATACTGTGTGAGCCTTAGTCAGAACAGCTCCCTGGTCTCGTGGTAGACTAGAAAGCAGCCTACTGTTGCGCTATCCACATGCGAGGCGGAATATATGGCCCTGGCTTCAACCATACAGGAGAGTTTATACCTAGAGCAGTTACTGGGAGGTATAGATAACTACAAGTACACACAAACTATAGTACATGAGGACAATCAGGGAACAATCGCTCTCGCCAAAATCCCTGTAAACAGACAGAGATGTAAACATATCGACATAATGTACCACTTTATCAGGTCTACTGTGAATGAGGGAAGAGTGACTTTGATGTATTGTTCTACTGATAACATGATTGCTGATGTAATGACCAAACCTGTAAATAAGTTGAAACTGAAGAGGGTTGCAGGTGCTCTTTTTGGAGGTTGATATGTGTATGACAGGGGTCCACATTCATTCTGTCAATGTTGCTTTTTTTTATGAAACTTACCCACATTGATAAAAAAGAATGCATAAAGCTACAATACGTTTTTGTTGTTGTTTAAAGGCAGAGGGTCTGTTCTTTCTTTTGATGTATTGTATGTTCAATATTCATACAATAAAATTATTCTGGTGGTGGCCGGAAACTAAAAAAAATAATAAATAAAAAACACTTGCGGGGAAAGAGTTAAACCATTATACAAAATAAATTAATAGATAAAAAAAAAAAAAAAAAGAAGAATTTCTAAAAATTCTTTAGAAATGTTGGCCCATATTGATAGGATAGCATCTTGCAGTTGATGGAGATTTGTGGGATGCACATCCAGGGCACGAAGCTCCCGTTCCACCACATCCCAAAGATGCTCTAATGGGTTGAGATCTAGTGACTGTGGGGGCCATTTTAGTACAGTGAACTCATTGTCATGTTCAAGAAACCAATTTGAAATGATTCGAGCTTTGTGACATGGTGCATTATCCTGCTGGAAGTAGCCATCAGAGGATGGGTACATGGTGGTCATAAAGGGATGGACATGGTCAGAAACAATGCTCAGGTAGGCCGTGGCATTTAAACGATGCCCAATTGGCACTAAGGGGCCTAAAGTGTGCCAAGAAAACATCCCCCACACCATTACACCACCACCACCAGCCTTCACAGTGGTAACAAGGCATGATGGATCCATGTTCTCATTCTGTTTACGCCAAATTCTGACTCTACCATCTGAATGTCTCAACAGAAATCGAGACTCATCAGACAAGGCAACATTTTTCCAGTCTTCAACTGTCCAATTTTGGTGAGCTCGTGCAAACTGTAGCCTCTTTTTCCTATTTGTAGTGGAGATGAGTGGTACCCGGTGGGGTCTTCTGCTGTTGTAGCCCATCCGCCTCAAGGTTGTGCGTGTTGTGGCTTCACAAATGTTTTGCTGCAAAGTTGCTCTTCTATCAGCTTGAATCAGTCGGCCCATTCTCCTCTGACCTCTAGCATCAACAAGGCATTTTCGCCCACAGGACTGCCGCATACTGGATGTTTTTCCCTTTTCACACCATTCTTTGTAAACCCTAGAAATGGTTGTGCGTGAAAATACCAGTAACTGAGCAGATTGTGAAATACTCAGACCGGCCCGTCTGGCACCAACAACCATGCCACGAGCAAAATTGCTTAAATCACCTTTCTTTCCCATTCTGACATTCAGTTTGGAGTTCAGGAGATTGTCTTGACCAGGACCACACCCCTAAATGCATTGAAGCAACTGCCATGTGATTGGTTGATTAGATAATTGCATTAATGAGAAATTGAACAGGTGTTCCTAATAATCCTTTAGGTGAGTGTATATATATATATATATATATATATATATATATATATATATATATATATATATATATATATATATATACAAAATTATATTTCATATTTTCTATAGATCATGAAGACAATGAAGCACTCATGCATTAGAATTACCATTAGGAATATAATGAATTTCAAGATAATGCATATTAAAGATAGGGGGAAATGTGTTCAATAGTTATGAAAATAATGTAATTAAAAAATTACCAAAAAGTATTCTCCATGGCCTTGAACTTTCAGAACCAACTTTTCTTCTACACTTGAAACATTTGCTCATGTGCAGCTGAAAGGAATAAAACCACTGACTGCCGTTATTCTAAAGCTTTCATGTCTGTTAGTTAATCGTCTGAATGTTGCAGTCGGATCTTGGATACGCTGTTAAACTGGGCTTCAGAGAAGAGTTCACAACCAGTGTTAACTGGTGAGTGTTGAGGAGACGGTGGGAGGACATCTGCTGCGTTCTGCTCCACCAGATGCAGAGCCTCTAAGCAATCGGGTTTTTACAGCCAAACACAGAATGGCTTTTCTGTTGCAGAATATTTTGCTATGAGGCTGTGCGGTCCAACACGTGAGAGCTCGTTCACATTATAGAGCTTCTGGCTGAAGCGTAAAACATGACGACTGAAAGTGTGCGCTGAGTGAATCATCACTTTACATAAAAAAACTTACAAAGATAGGCTCACTACATAAAAACACCTAAAATGTTTTTATTTAATATATATATATATATATATATATATATATATATTTGAGCTGGGAAACATTAGTCCTATCCAACAACTAAACTGGATGAAAAACTATCAGCATGCTTAACTTTATAAAGCATACTGTATCTTATTAGATAGAATTGATAATTTTCTAAGGCCTCTAAATTATAGACACGATTAAAACTGCTGAAAAACATTGAATTGAACACAAAACTAATGTCTTTCAGAATATGGGGTTTGTTTATTGCTTCGGGCCCCTCGGTTGAGATCCCTCAGGAACACTGTTGGGAAGTGAACTTTCATCAGATCCATGTACTGAATGTGCTCATGTGGCTTTAAGGAGATAGATTAGTAACAATGTTAGAAATGCAACTGTTATAAAAAGCCAATCAAATAACCGACTCTCTCTTTTATCTTTTATTGTGTTTTTACACCACTCTTCCAGATAAACATGCCCTGGTCCCTGGTGCTCTTTGCGTTTTGGTCAAAAATGACCAATAATTTTTTTTTTTTTTTTTAATGAAATGAATGTTACAAATTTTGAGTTCGATAATGTTTTTCATTTAATGTTTTGTATTTTTAGTGGATTTAATGGTACTAAATTATATTTACATTATAATTATAATCCATTTATTTACTTTTTGAGGATAGACCTGAAAATTAAATCTCCAACTTAAACTGTCGTAAATCTTGAATGCTTTAGAGCATTGGCAGATTGGCAGATTATTGCTGAAGTGAAAAATACAGAATTTTACGTTTATTGTTATGAAAAATGTGCAAAAATACTATTTAATTTATTATTTTTTTGACCGAAGAGCACCAGAGGGTGAAACCGATGAAAACTTATATATACCATAACCGTGACACTTATATATTAACATATTATATATGCATATACTATAGACATATTCAATGTATATGTCCCAGACTTACTTATATCACTTATGATATAGGATAATATACATGCTTTAGAGCATTGTCAAGGTAATGGCCATCTTCGATTCTCTTGTTCTTTGTTAATTTCACATAATCCTGTATTTCAGTTAGACGCATTGGCACTTTAGAGAAATAGCCGCGAACGAAACACATGTAAATGTTTATAGCAATCTAATTTGCACGTAACTTAAGCCCTTGCTCCTAGTACTTTAGATTTGACACATTTTGCCGTTATTGACTTAATTGCTCGAACGAAACAGCTGTACTCACTCAAGCGGTGAGAGCATTATCTGTATATCTGTGTAATTTGCACGCTGTCGCGGAAGCGTCAGCGGAAGCGTTCAGGCTCCTCGTGTGAAGACCGACTCGGGTAAAGACCAGCGACTCTACCTGCGCGACTCCACCGAGCAAGGACACCAGAAAGGCACTTACGTATCTCCTCTTCCCTTTTTCTTCCCTCTACTTATCTTATTGTTCACCTTAATCAACATGTGCTTTCAATACATTCCTGTTATCTCTTGGCAACGTCCTTTCATCACGCGCAATAGACAGCGCAATATTGCCAATCTGCGTCCCATCCTCACATACTCCTCTCTCTCTTTCCGTGGGTCTATGGAATTGTCGGTCAGCAGTCAATAAAGCTGACTTCATTCCAGCCTTTGCATCTCATTCTACTCTTAGTATCTTGGGGCTGACTGAGACCTGGATTCGTCCAGAAGACTCAGCAACCCCTGCTGCTCTCTCTAGCAATTTCTCCTTCTCCCACTCCCCTCGCCAGTCTGGGAGAGGTGGGGGTACAGGGCTTCTCGTTTCTAACAATTGCAAATACTCCACGCTCTCTTCTCTATGCAACAACAACTCATTTGAATATCATGCTATTACACTTACAACTCCCATTAAAATCCATATTGTAGTCATTTATCGCCCCCCAGGTCAGCTGGGTAACTTTGTAGATGAGCTGGATGTGCTGCTGTCCACTTTCCCTGAGGACGGCACCCCACTACTAGTCTTCGGTGACTTCAACATTCATCTCGAAAAGCCACATGCAACAGACTTCACCTCTCTCCTAGCCTCTTTCGATCTCAAACGACTCATCACCACAGGTACTCACAAATCAGGCAACCAACTGGACCTGGTTTACACACGCAACTGCACCACAGAAAACATCCTGGTGACACCTCTCCACGTTTCAGATCATTTCCTCATTACTTTCAGTCTACAACTCTCTACCCCTGCACCACCACCCCCACCACCAGTCACTTTCAGACGAAACCTGCGCTCACTTTCCCCCTCCCATCTTTCCTCTGCCGTATCATCCTCTCTTCCCCCACCCTCACAATTCTCATCTCTGGATGTGAATACCGCAACGGACACCTTATGCTCCACTCTAATCTCTTCTCTAGACATTATCTGCCCTCTCTCCTCCAGGCCAGCACGCGCTACTCCCTCTAACCCCTGGTTATCTGAGGTTCTTCGGGAACACCGGACCGAACTCAGGGCAGCGGAGAGGAAATGGCACAAATCAAAAGACGCATCTGACCTGAGTATGTATCAATCTCTCCTCTCCTCCTTTTCTGTTGATGTTCATGCTGCAAAATCTTCATACTTCCACAACAAGATCAACAGCTCCTCCAACACACGATTACTCTTCAAGACATTCAACTCTCTCCTCTGTCCACCTCCACCACCACCCGCCTCCTCCTTAACTGCTGACGATTTTGCGCACTTCTTCACCAACAAAACAACAGCTATCAGCAGTCAGTTTTCAGCTCCACACACACAGGAACCCAGACCGACCCCTTCCACAGCCAATACCCCTCTGTCCTCCTTTTCTTCGCTAACCGAGGAAGAAGTATCTACACTTCTCCTCTCCAGTCACCCTACCACCTGCCCGCTTGACCCCATCCCCTCACACCTTCTACAAGCCATCTCTCCCACACTTCTACCATCACTCACACACATCATCAACTCATCCCTCCATACTGGCACCTTCCCTACAGCATTCAAGCAGGCTCGGGTTACTCCACTGCTCAAAAAACCCACGCTAAACACATCATTTGTAGAGAATTACAGACCTATCTCTCTCCTACCATTCATTGCGAAGACACTTGAAAGAGCTGTCTTCAACCAACTAACATCCTTCTTGTCTCGAAACAACCAGCTGGATGTCAACCAATCTGGCTTCAAGAAAGGACATTCAACTGAGACTGCATTACTGTCAGTCACAGAAGCCCTACGGATCGCAAAAGCTGCTTCCAAATCTTCAGTCCTCATTCTCCTGGATCTGTCTGCTGCCTTCGACACGGTGAATCATCAGATCCTTATGTCCACCCTCTCATCACTGGGCATCACAGGAACTTCACTCCACTGGTTTGAGTCCTATCTCACAGGTAGGTCCTTCAAGGTCGCATGGAGAGGTGAGGTATCCAGAGCACATCAGCTGACCACAGGTGTTCCCCAGGGTTCAGTTCTTGGTCCCCTCCTCTTCTCCATCTACACCACATCACTGGGACACATCATACAGGCACACGGTTTTTCCTACCACTGCTATGCTGATGACACGCAGCTCTTCCTCTCTTCAACCAGATGATCCCACAGTAGCTGCACGGGTCTCAAGCTGTCTGGCGGACATCTCCACATGGATGAAGGAACATCACCTGCAGCTCAACCTGGCAAAGACTGAGCTTCTCGTCCTCCCTGCCAATCCGTCTCTACAGCACGACTTCACCATCCAGCTAGAGTCATCATTAATCACCCCATCAAGATCGGTCAGAAATCTTGGAGTAACGTTTGATGACCAGCTGACCTTCACAGATCACATTTCAAAGACAGCTCGATCATGCAGGTTTGCACTGCACAACATCAGGAAAATCAGGCCTTTCCTAACTGAGCATGCAACACAACTTATCGTCCAGGCCCTGGTCATCTCTAGGCTTGACTACTGCAATGCTCTTCTGGCTGGACTTCCAGCATGTGCAACCAAACCCCTACAGATGATCCAGAATGCTGCAGCTCATCTTGTCTTCAACGAGCCCAAGAGGGCCCACGTCACTCCTCTGTTCATCTCTCTGCACTGGCTACCTCTCGCTGCTCGCATCAAGTTCAAGGCACTGACGCTTGCTTACAGAACTATCACAGGCTCAGCTCCCTCCTACTTTCACTCACTCCTACGAGTCTACATCCCTACCAGACACCTACGATCGGTCAACGAGCGACGTCTCGTGGTTCCATCACAGAAAGCCACAAAATCACTTTCCAGAACATTCTCATTCACAGTTCCATGCTGGTGGAACGCTCTCCCCACCCTCATCCGGAATGCAGAATCCCTGACAACATTCAAAAGACAGCTGAAAACCAATCTCTTCCGTGAGCACTTAACCTTATAGAAAAAAAAAGAAAAAAAAGAAAAAAAAAGAAAAAAAAGAAGAAAAAAAAAATTTTCCTTTCCCTTTGAAACATCACTTATCAGGCTTATGCTACTCTGAATAATACCTGAACTTCGTATTTTGAGCACTTCTTGCGTTGTTGTTGCTTTTGCCTCTTTATGATGACTCGCTGAATTTTGTCCTAATTTGTAAGTCGCTTTGGACAAAGGCGTCTGCTAAATGACTAAATGTAAATGTAAATGTAAATATCATATATGACCTTGGACCACAAAACCAGTCCATTTGTGTTTGCGATTTTGCGGCATTCACTCACAAAAATATATTTACGGTAGGAAATTTACAAAATATCTTCATGGAACGTGATATTTACTTAATATCCTAATGATTTTTGGCATGAAATAAAAATCGATAATTTTGACTCATACAACGTATTGTTGGCTATTGCCACAAATAATGGCTAAAATATCTTAAATTGTACTCAATAAATCCAGTATTGAGTGACACTTGCACAGTTTGGGGTCTCAGGATTGTAAACAACAAACACAGTTGCCAGAAGTTTGGTGTTAGCTTTCTGAGCAAAGCACTATAAGCACCTGGAGACATATAACATCAAGCAATTATTAGTAAACTGCGGTCGACAGAAGCATATCGCATTTTGTTTTTCTCATTATGGCAGGGGTGGTGGGAGCAACTATGGAGGAGAGTAACAGACTGGTGTCAAAATTTGCGAATGAGTCAAAACACCTACCCTGACCCTGTGATTTGCTAATACCTCTCCTGGAGAAGAGAGACACGCATCTCGACTCCTAATTAGGCCAATGTCATGAAAGATTCTGTCATTTACTCTCCCTCATGTTGTTCCAAACCTGTATGACTTTCTTTTTTTCCTGTTGAAAACAAAAGCAGACATTTTGAAAAATGCACTGGTTGTTTTCCCCTTGCAGTTATAATTAATGAGGACCAAAGTGTTATGCTCTCGATGGCCGAGTTAAAGCCGAAAGCGGGGCATCCCGGACAGAGATTTCCTGCATAAATGCTATTAAGATGGCGCTGCTGATTTGCTGTGTGTGTGCTCTGTTTTTTTACGCTAAAGCCGGTGGCTTGTGTTGTGTTGATCGTCTTACCGCCGCATGTGCAAGCGGGCCTGCTCTTTAGTCATATTACTACAGGCTGCGTGTGAGTGTGTTAATTTGTTGTTTTCCTTTGTTTCGGCATTTGTTTCTATATTCAGTCGTTATGTTTTTCATTGTATGATTTTTGTTTATTGCATGTTGTTTGTTTCATTTTTACTGTAGTGCTTTGTTTTTTGTTTCAGTTTGATGCTGACTATTTTGTAATTTATTCAGTTGTAATTATTTTTGCTTTGTGATTTTTTTTTCTTTTCTTCATCAGCATCCTTGAATTATGTTTATTATTATTACTATTATTTGGTTCTAGTATAGTTTTTTCTGTTCAGTGTATTCATTGGTTAATTGTCTGTGTTTATTTTAGGCTGACGGACCTTGAGCTTTTCTTGCCTTCTGATGGTGGTAGTTCGAGCATGGAGTGTGGTTTGCCACTTATAATGTGTGTGTGTGTGTGGTTTTTGAATAAATCACCTTCCAGCTAGCCTACTCCGCTATGGGTAAGCCTCGGTTATTTCTTTTTTTGTTGCTTTTTTGTTGTTGTTTGTGTGTGTTGGGATGCTGAGCCGTATTGATGCTCATTAGAGCAATATTCCTGTATTGCAGTAACTTGAATGTTTTATCTATTTATGTGAAATCAATAAACTTTTTTGTATCAATATCCACCTCTCTCTATCCTTCATGGTACAAACCTGTGTGCCCTATTCGATTGGGTAGTCATTTCCCCTTTCTCTAAAAAGTAGTGGCATAGTCAGCTTGTTATATTATATTCCTAATAAGGATTTGGTATCTGTAGTGTCAACTATTGATCCCCCTACCACCATGCTACACTTACAAAAGATGTGTTAAGCAGAATAATGCATCATTCAATCGGTTGTCATGGTGAATGAGAATGTCTCTCTCCCTTTAAAGCTCATTTTGTGTGGCAAAACCATTTATTTGTAATGTAAAAATTGTTTTTATACTAGCAATAATTGTTTGCAGATTAATATTTGATCATTCAATTTGCCCTGAAGTAAATGCCCCTTTTTCTGTTTTCCTTTTCAGTTCAAAGAAAAGCAGTGGTCCTATTGATGACTTTCTTCTGCAGAGGAATTATTGTAGCCTACTCAGCAAGCCGCCACTATACAGAGTCAATTCTGAACGTGATTGTTAAAGAAATAAGACCTTTTTCCATAGTGGATGGACAAGGTTTTCGTGAAATGGTTTCTGCATTCAACCCTGGATATATCCATCCATCAAGAACGCACTGAAGACTACAATTTTTATCTACGATTTTTATCTAATATTGTTTTTAGTATTATTATTACTTTTATTAGTATTATTAATCAGTAGTATTATGTATCTGTGTTATAATTTTTATATACATTTATAATCATTTGTAATCATTGTATTTTGTGAATCATGGAGAAGAGACTTTGGGTGAGTGCGTGTTGAAGTTAGACTGAAATGTATGTGCAGTGTTTTCACCGAGCATAATATAAGGAGATACATTCATATGTTAATGGGAACCACATGTTTCTCTGGTGATGTACTGTTTTAGTCACATTATAATCATGTGTTTCACATCATGTGTTTTTCTGATAATGCAGTTTTCTGGTCAACATATACAATAACTGATAGTCTTTGTCTATGGCAGAGAGATGCTAATGGTATAAAAACGTACTCGGTTACTAACGTAACCTCGGTTCTCTCTAGAAGAGGGAACGAGTACTTGCGTAAGATATCTTACGCTGGGGAAAACCTCTTTTCCTCAAGAAATTGAAGCCAAAAATTATCCTTAATTTTGCAATAATGTAAAATGCATTGCAGCAGCATGCAGACATGGGCGAGACAGCTCGCGCGCCCATTGGCTGCTCTGCGGCAACTGCACCAGCCTATCGATAGAGGCTCCTCATGACGTCAGAACCAATGAGGGCGCTTCGCGCCCATTACGTCATGTCCCGCCGAAATCGGGTGGGGCCAGGGCTATAAATACGGCCCAGAGAGGCTGGTTTGGTCAGTTTTTCATCGCTGAAGCGAATCAGAACATGACGCATGCACGGCAAGATACGCAAGTACTCGTTCCCTCTTCTAGAGAGAACCGAGGTTACGTTAGTAGCCGAGTACGTTCTCTTACGAGAGGTCTCTCGTACTTGCGTAAGATATCTTACGCTAGGGGAACACAATGTAAAACGCCGTGCGTGCTTGAGACATAACACTAAAGTCCCAAGGGCAGGTGCCCGGGGCTCATACAGTGCCTAATCACAAGGGACTCACAGAGAATCCGGGAAGAGGGGCTAAAATAGCATCATTCCTGTAATATGGAGCTCTGATAAGAGCATGGTATATCAAGTGTTCCACACAGCCAGGGCGAACTCGGCCTGGACTGGTAAATATGGGGGACTTACGCACTGCCCACAGAAGTATACAGACGATCCGTGATCGACGCTCTAGCAGTTTCAGCATCCCGAGCCAATAGCATCGGGCGGGCAATACTGAAAAATTAAACCGAGAGCAACCTAGCTTGCAAAGCGGGAACCTCGAGGTTATAAAACCTTATAAATGTAGACGGGGAGGCCCAGCCTGCCGCCATACAGATATCTTGCAAGGCAATCCCACTGGACCAAGCCCACGACGAGGCCATGCCTCTTGTGGAGTGCGCTTTGACACCTATCGGGCATTGCAGGCCCCTGGATGTGTAAGCTAGCGCTATAGCATCAACTATCCATCTGGATAGACTCTGTTTTGACGCAGCTAGTCCCTTAGAACGTCCGCTGAACAAAAACAAAGAGCTGCTCTGTCTGTCTGAAAACAGATGAGCGAGACACATAGGCCCTTAACGCCCTAACCGGGCAAAGGAAGCCTGCGTCCCCTTCCTCTTCAGATACCGGCAGGGCCGACAGGGAGATCACCTGTGCCCTAAACGGTGTATTGAGGGATTTAGGAACATATCCGTGCTTTGGTTTGAGTATGACTCTCGAGTCATTCGGCCCAAACTCCATACACGTCGCGCTCACTGAGAGCGCTTGCAAATCCCCTATGCGCTTCACTGAAGCGAGAGCCAGAAGAAACACTGTTTTGAAAGACAAGAGTTTCAGGTCTATTGACTGTATTGGCTCGAATGGGGCACCTTTCATGGCTTCCAGAACCGTAGAAAGGTCCCAAACGGGAACTGAGGGAGGTCTGGGAGGGTTCAGCCTCTTAGCTCCTCTAAGGAAGCGAATGACCAGATCGTTCCTTCCTAATGACTGGCCAAGCGGTGGTTCAGCGAACGCTGCTATGGCCGCCACATAAACTTTGAGCGTGGATGGGGTTCTGCCCTTATCCAGAAGCTCTTGTAAAAAGGAGAGAACCTCCGGCACCCCACAGCGTGAGGGTGAAGTGCCACTCGCTGTACACCAGCTAGTGAACACAGACCATTTTGAGGAATAGAGCCGCCTCGTAGATGGAGCTCTAGCCTGCGTGATCGTGTTTAACACTCCCGCTGGGAGGTTAACGGGTACCCGCTGATGGCCCACACATGTAGGGACCAAAGCTCCGGGCGAGGATGCCAGATCGAGCCGTTCGCCTGCGAGAGGAGATCCCTCCTCACCGGTATCGGCCACGGGGCGGTACTCGTCAGCTGCATCAGGACTGGAAACCAGACTTGGTTTGTCCAAAATGGGGCGACGAGTAGCACTGGGCATCCGCTCTCCCTGATTCGCTCTAACACCTGGGGTAGGAGCGTGACAGGGGGAAACGCATAGAGCGGGCAGCGGGGCCAGACGTGAGCCAGCGCATCCCTGCTCTTGGAGAAGAATTCCTGACAATGAGCGTTCTCTTGAGACGCAAATAGGTCTATTTCCGCTCTGCCAAATGTCCTCCATAGCATTTTGACTGTCTGTGGATGTAAAGACCATTCTCCTGTCGCCAGATTGCTACTGGACAGTCTGTCTGGTCCCACATTCAGATGGCCGGGCACATGCGCTGCCCTGAGCGAGCGCAGATTGTGCTGAGCCCAGACCAGGAGGCGTTCCGTCAGCCTGTGAAGGATTCTGGATCTGATACCTCCTTGGTGATTTATATAAGCCACCACTGACATGTTGTCCGAACGGACCATGACGTGGTGTCTTTATCTGGGGACAAAAGCGCCTGTCCAAGGTTTCAGAGCTGCGACGCATTTCTGATCGACCTTGAGGTGCGCGAGACCGGAGGTCCAAGCTCTGCGCGGCGCGCGCTTTCAACCAATACTGCAGCGGGCGCATGCGAAGCAGACCCAGCTGAAGCACTGAGGATGCTGAAGCCATGAGACCCAGCATCCTTTGAAACTTTTTGAGCGGGACTAAAGCGCCGTGGCGAAAAATCTCTGTCAGGCGCTTGAATAATTAGACAGCGAGTCCAGATCTGTGCCCAGAAAAGATATTTTCTGACTGGGAGACAGTGAACTCTTTGCCCAATTGACTGTGAGACCTAAATTCTCGAGGTGATCGAGTAATATGGCCCTGTGTTCTATGAGCTCCGACTGTGATCGAGCTAGAACCAGCCAATCGTCCAAATAATTCAGCACTCGTATGCCTCGGAGCCTGAGGGGTGCGAGCGCTGCATCCATGCACATCATGAATACGCGAGGTGCCAGGGATAGGCCGAATGGCAGGACTGTGTACTGATATGCCTGGCCCTCGAAGGCGAATCTCAAAAATCGCCTGTGACGTGACGCTATTTGTATTTGAAAATAAGCGTCTTTCAGATCTATCGACATGAACCAGTCCCCTTGGCAAATTTGCGAGAGGATTTTCTTGGTCGTGAGCATTCTGAACCGTCGTTTCAGAAGTGCTTTGTTTAGTCGTCTTAGATCTAAAATGGGTCTGAGACCCGCGTCTCTTTTTTTTTTTTTTTTGGGTACCAGAAAATATCTGCTGTACATGCCCCCTTCGCTCTGAGCTTGTGATAGGGGTTCTATAGCCCCTTTGCTCAGTAACTTCGCTATTTCGGCCCGAAGTAGGTGTGCTACTTCCTTTTTCACCGTAGTATCGATTCGCGCCGCTTTGCGTTGCGGGCGTTGACCGAACTGTAGCGAATAGCCTCTTTCTATAATGTCTAGCACCCACTTCGAAACCCCGGGTAGCCTTGCCCATGCGTTTGCACGAATGGCTAGGGGTTGAATGCGAAGCGCGCTCTGGTCGCTCAGCGACAGAGGGGCTTCAGTGTGCTGCAACATAAGCGTCGCGCTTATGACATTTGAGGCAGGGGGCGCGCTGATAACAGCGGGCAGATTGCCCGCGCTCGACTCCTCTGCGGTGGTCAACCGAGAGGGGGAGGGCTGGGCGAGTCCCGTAAGACCTGTCACGTCTATGTGTGAATGTGGGCGTGGGATAGCGGGCACATTTACAACACTGAGAGCATTGTCTGCCTGAGCAGAGCGAATGCATGTTGGTTTCGTTTTACAGAAACCTTGAGACATGCAGAACGTAGTGTTTGTGGGCACTGGGCAGTGGGCACATTTACCACATTTAATGCGCAATCGATCTGGGTCGATTTCATGTGCGCGAGCCCTGTGCGACGGGCTGTGTTTCTGTGTAGGAATGAGCACTGGGCAGTGGGCATTTTGTTTATACTCATAACACCATCGGCCGTGGCCGGAACACCAGAAAATACACTCTATGGGATTTATCTGGGTAGCCGTAAAGCGGCGTTTGTGTGCAGGCAAGCGGGCTGTGTCGCCGACTTGTTTACTGCAGAATACACTGGAACAGTCGCATTTACTGGAACTGAACGAGCGAGAAGTTGCCATAGAAACAGAGAGCATCAACATGCTGGCGTTTGTTTGCAGGTGTGCGTGTATTACAATAGACTCGTCCACTGCAATATTGACATTTACAGAGAAATGTGTGAGAATGGAGGTAGTGACGCACGGAAACCATAGAAACGGTGCTTGGGTGCAGGCGAGCGGGTTGTACAACGCGCTCGTTGGCTGCAAAAATACACATCTGCAGTCGCCTTTTCAGGGAACTGACAGAGCGAGCATTGACGGCCAAAAATGTTTTTTGTTTTTTTTGCCGGTAGACCCGGGATCGAACATGGGTCTCTCGCGTGAAAACCTGAGAATCTGCCACTGGGCCACAGGGGAAGACACAAAGGCATTTATATAGCGCGAGTATTATAAGAGAAACCTGTGTTTCTGTGTAGGAATGAGCACTGGGCATTTTGTCTACACTCATAACACCATCGGCCGTGGCCGGAACACCAGAAAATACACACTATGGGATTTATCTGGGTAGCCGTCAAGCGGCGTTTGTGTGCAGGCAAGCGGGCTGTGTCGCCGACTTGTTTACTGCAGAATACACTGGAACAGTCGCATTTACTGGAACTGAACGAGCGAGAAGTTGCCATAGAAACAGAGAGCGTCAACATGCTGGCGTTTGTTTGCAGGCGCGTGCATTACAACAGGCTCGCTCACTGCAGTATGACATTTCCAGTCGCCCGAACTTCAGAGGGGAATGAGAAATTGAATTCGGCCCGGCCGCAGCGGGACATTAACACTCTTTTCTCCTTTCGCCAGTGACGCACGGGAACCATAGAAACGGTGTTTGGGTGCAGGCGAGCGGGTTGTACAACGCGCTCGTTGGCTGCAAAATGCACATCTGCAGTCGCCTTTCAGGGAACTGACAGAGCGAAGCATTGGAGGCATAATTAATCTGCCATTAGACCGAGATTCGAACACCGATCTCTCGTGTGAAAAACCAAAGATTCCGCCACTGAGCCACAGGGGGGAATACAAAGGCTTTCAGATGCACGAGCATATAAGAGCGTCAACATGTTTTCTTCGGCGTTTGCTTGCCGGCGCTGCAATATTTATATTTCCAGTCGCCTGATCAGGGAACTGAGAAATGTGTGAGAAAATTCAGGTCAGTCCAGCCTCGGCGGGACTAAAAACGCTATTTTCTCCTTTCGCTGGTGATTGACGCGTGAATGGGGCACAGAGGCAGGGTAGCTTTCTTGTACGTAAAGAAAAACTAACCCCGACCGTCCGCTTCCAGCCTCCCCTGTGAACGGCGCATTTTGCGCGGCTCGAACAGAGGGAGAGAGAAGGTATCATCCTCCAAGCAGGCAAGGCAAGCGGGCGCACCGGCGAGCTTTGCGGGTTGGAGGGGAAAGGGGCGTCTTGAAAAAGACGCCCGGCTCTTTTAGTGCAATGAGAGTGTGTGTCGCGGCGGCGAACACACACACATACACAAAACACAGTAGCAGAGAAAAGGATATGTGCGCCGGAAAGCGTCAGCAGAAACGGCGACTGAAGGCGGCGAGATGTCGACCAGCAGCTTCAGATGCACTAATCCCGCTGGGTGCTTGACTCAGACGGCGCGGCTTCCTCTCAGGATCCAGCGATGCGAAGGCCCGCTGAAGAGATGAAAAACTGACCAAACCAGCCTCTCTGGGCCGTATTTATAGCCCTGGCCCCACCCGATTTCGGCGGGACATGACGTAATGGGCGCGAAGCGCCCTCATTGGTTCTGACGTCATGAGGAGCCTCTATCGATAGGCTGGTGCAGTTGCCGCAGAGCAGCCAATGGGCGCGCGAGCTGTCTCGTCCATGTCTGCATGCTGCTGCAATGCGTTTTACATTATTGCAAAATTAAGGATAATTTTTGGCTTCAATATCTTGAGGAAAAGAGGTTTTCCCCAGCGTAAGATATCTTACGCAAGTACGAGAGACCTCTCGTAAGAGAACCAAGCCCTTCTGTCCGAAAATCAGGAAGAGATGGAAAGGCTGCTGAATCAAGACCTTCGTTTTATCCATTGTCTCTTCTTCCTATGTCTTATATAAAATAAATAAGAGATCTCTTGGCAAAATCACTGTTGTCTGTTTCCATGAAATCAAACAACAGGGGAAAGCAAGATTTTTAAATCTACACGCACTTTACAAGTTTAATGGAAAAGAAAATGAAAAAAAAAAAAACTGTCAAAAGGTATGCATACCGTCACGCTGGGACTTAAATGAGGACGATGAGGCAACGGGTACAAAGTAGGGATGGCTGACGCGAAACAGTCGTTCCGAAGCTTTGCGAGATCCCGAAGCGCAGATGTTTCGAAACACTGATCCGAAGCGTGATTCAAAACACCCATGTCACGTGACTATGGCCAAACGAAGCCTCGAAGTGTTTCACTAAGTGTTTCATCAGGTGTGGTCCGCCGAATCAGCGTTTGATTGACACGGTCGGGAACAGACCACACAATCGCACATCTGTATAAAAGTTAAATCAACGCATATTGACCTCGTGGGTTTTTGTGAGAGGAGTTTGATTTTGAGATAGTGCGATTTGATTAGTTATAGGCTATTTAGGCTTACATTTAAATTTACACAACACATTGACTGATAGGCTAGAGACAGAGTATACAGTGACACATTAATAGATACATAGATATAAATATATATAGCAAGCTAGATTAATAGATAGATACATATATAGATAGATTATAGATACATATATAAATACATAGATAGATTATAGATAGATAGATACTATAAGAAATGATGGTCTGTTCCCAACAACTTCCACTCCAATATATATATATATCAAAATGTTCCTTCACTTAAAAGAGCTTAATTATCATATAGAGACAATTACATCCAATCTCAGTAATATGTAAATAGTATCACAGAGGGCAACCAATAACCATCTTGATTACAGGGACTTCAAATAGCTTGTCACCTTAACATTTAACCCGTTCTATTTTAACAGAAGATCAAAGATGTGACCACTACAGATAGATCTTATCACCTTAACCTTTTGCTGTTCTGATTTCACAGAACATCAAAGATGTGGGCACAGAGGAAAGATCCTCAATTTACATTTAAGACAGAGTTTCAGCCTCATGTTGAGAGGGAAGACGAATCTGTTATTCTTAAATTACACTTAAAAACAGAGCTTCATTTACATGTAGAGGGGGAAGACAAACGAAATAGAGGATAAATGTTTGAGCTGAGAGGATGAGATTCATTCTGTGGGACTCCGCTGAATCCAAGGTGCTTTGTGTACCTTGCCACTGCTATGCTGTAATAAACTTCATTTTTGAGATCTTCGACGTCCACTTCATTTTTTCTTACAATACATATATACAGAGGTGGGTAGAGTACCCAAAAACTGTACTCAAGTAAAAGTACAAGTACTTATAGAAATATTTACTCAAAGTAAAAGTAAAAGTAATAATCTTAATAGTTACTTGAGTAAGAGTAAAAAAGTATCCAATGAAAAAACTACTCAAGTAGCGAGTAACTAGTTACTTCGGATCATATAGGCCTCTATTTTATATATATATATATATATATATATATATATATATATATATATATATATATATATATATATATATATATATTCATTTATATTTATACAATATATATATATATATATATATATATATATATATGAAGACTTCAGATGCAAAAGCCTCTTGAGTGCCATCTGAAACTTTCTTCTAAAACAAGCATTTTTATCAAGCTTGTATATTTAAGTTCAGTAATTTCACTTTTAATGACAATTAATAGGTACTTTTCATTGCCATTTAAGTGAAATAACTGAACATAAACATACAAACTTGATAAAAATGCTCTTTTAGAAGAAAATTTCAGATGGTACTTAGAGGCTTTTGCATCTGAAGTCGTCATATATATATATAAAATTATATTATTTCGATTTATTTATTTTTTTAAATGACTATTATTTTCATAAGTAGATTGGCTCTCTTTGCAACAAAAAACATTATTTCTGCCATCTGTAGCCCGAAAATCATTGCCTGTCCTTTGGTTTGTATAATAGTAACTTATACAACTACATTTGGATTATTAGACAATGTCGAAATGAAGTGAATCTGCAGAGTGTTACATTCAAAGGCATGTAATTGACACAGAGAAGAAAGAGTTAAAACTCTTCACATGTGCTCGCGCTCATGACTGCTACTGAACATCTGAACACAAAAAAAACAAACACAAGTACATCGACGGATCTTTTTCTGTCTGTTCTCCAAAATATAATCAAATGTATATTTCTGCAAGCATCTTAAACTGGTTAACTGTGTGTACGGCAGGCAAAGCCATTCGTTTTCAAGTCGAGTTCGTAAGCCGCTGCGCAACAATACACACAAACTACCGCAGGATGGCGGGTGTTCATAAACTGTGAACAATGGTAGCTTATTTAATGTAGAAATGAATGTATTATGTCCAAAAAACGGGTAATGTCATCCTTTCTAGTAGTGCTATCATGGCATAATAATCTGTTTGGTTGTAAAATGTATTACCTGAGTTAAATGAAATCGAATGTATCGTCCTGTGGAATCATTCATTCACAGACAGCTTACGAAGATGTTCAACTAATAAAGATCTTCATCGCTGGCAAATATATGATGCATTTGAAGATTTGCTCTCACTTGACTGTACTGTAGGTCCACGGCCACTTCATCCAACGCTCTTGATGTCCTTAAATCTTCCTGTTACGACTCCGAGTCGAGTGTGAATTGAAATCGCTTCAGACGATTCAGTGCGTGCAGGAACTGAACAGAATCAGGAACTGAATCATTCAAACTGATTCGCGAACCGATTTAGACAGATCTGCCAACTTGTTTGATGAAGTCTTTGAACAGAATCGACTCAAAAGAGTGATTCATTTGTGAATTGAGCATCGCTCAAGCCCAGAAAAAAAGATACAGCGCGCTTGGAATAAACTACGCATTTAACAACACATATTGCATTAAAATAAAGTAACGAGAAGGACGTCGCCCAACGTAACGAAGTAAAAGTACAGTTTTTTCATTAGAAATGTACTCGAGTAAAAGTAATAAGTACCCACATTCAAATCTACTCTTAAAAGTACAATTTTTCCAAAAAAATACTCAAGTAAATGTAACGAAGTAAATGTACTTCGTTACTACCCACCTCTGCATATATAGATACATAGATACATAGATAGATTATATCTAGATACATAGATAGATTATAGATATATATCTAGATACATAGATAGATTCATATAGATAGATACATAGATAGATAGATAAAATGGAGGCTCCCCAGAAGAGATGCCGTACATCTGTGGTGTGGGAGCATTTCCGTTTAGAAACCCCAAATAAAGTGAGATGTGTGTATTGTGATTGGCAGCTAGCCTACTGCAACAATACATCATCCATGATGCGCCATTTGAGGAGAATTTGAAATGTGCGTATTTGCCCAGAACTCATGATCCACTAACTTACTGGAAAGAGAGAGCATGCAGTAATCTTTCCTCATTTGTATGTCCTAGCTAAAAAATATCTTTGCATGCCAGCAACAAGTGTCCCTTGTAAGAGGATTTTTTCAAAGGCTGGAGAAATTATCTGTAAAAAAAGAAGTAGGCTAAGTCCTTCCACAGCAGAGAAATTAATATTTTTTTAATAAAAATCTCTAAAAAAGTGAGACATTGTGGCTTGATTTCTTTTATTAATATTCATTTTGCAGGACCAAAATAACATTATGCACAGTGAGGAGCCTATAGGTTACAAGCTTCACATATTAGAAAAATACAATAATAAAAAAACAACAAATTTTTTTAATGTCTCGTCAAGGTTGTTTCAGATCAACACCTGCAAGTGACCACAAGGTGTCACCGTTGAGACGGGTGTCGGATTGATTCGAAGCCTCGAAACAATATGAACCATTTGGTTCAACTGTTTCATTGCTTCACGAAGCCTCGATCTGCCCACCACTAGTACAAAGTAACAAAGATGTATTCACACAACGGTAGTATAATCCAAGAACGAAACAGCATGTGAAGCACATATAGCTAGTGATGGCAAAATCGAGGCCTCGTGAACCAATGAAACAGTTGAACCAAATGTGCCATATTGTTTCGAGGCTTCGAATCAATCCGACACCCGTCTCAACGGTGACACCTAGTGGTCACTTGCAGGTGTTGCTCTGAAACAACCTTGACGAGCCATTAAAAAAATGTGTTGTTTTTTTATTATTATAATGTTCTAATATGTGAAGCTTGTAACCTATAGGCTCCTCACTGTGCATAATGTTATTTTGGTCATGAAAAATGAATATTAATAAAAGAAATCAAGCCACAATGTCTCACTTTTTTAGAGATTTTTATTCAAAAATATTAATTTATCTGCTGTGGAAGGACTTAGCCTACTTCTTTTTTTACAGATAATTTCTCCAGCCTTTGAAAAAATCCTCTCACAAGGGACACTTGTTGCTGGCATACAAAGATATTTTTTTGCAAGGACATACAAATGAGGAAAGATTACTGCTCTCTCTTTCCAGTAAGTTAGTGGATCATGAGTTCTGGGCAAATACGCATCGTTGATGTATTTTTTCACTTCCACTGTGGCATCAGCTGTAGCATTGTGTATCATCCTGGTTTGATGGATGCGAGTATCAAAAAGTTCCCATAAACTGTCCTGTGTTTCTACTGGTGTTGATGGTGATGGTGATGGTGATGATGATGATGATGATGGGTGTGATGTTGACATTTCTGGGTCTGAATAAAAATGAAAACAGCAATTAGTAACAAATCCTAAACTGACGGCATATATGAAGGATATATTATATTACATGATTCAGATTACATAACATAACACAGACTGAAACTGCTCACCAGGATTTGTGTTTGAACGCATCAGCGAAGCACACTCCAGTGTGATGTGCTTTTCAGCTTCCTGGGCTTCAATTAGTGCACATCTATTAAAAGTATAGCCTACTGGTTCATTATTTGGAAACCTTCCAGTGTTTAAAATCAGTGCTTTATATAACTTATAAACTTTATAAACAGTGTCCCAAAAGGTTGTAATTATATTTCAATTATAATTATATTTCAAACAATGCATACCTTGCTTAGATGGCCCAGCAGAGTCAGTAGCAGGCCTAGGTACAGGGGGAATGCCATCCTCTGCACCCTGCAAAATGGCAGGATGAGTGCTCCTCAAATGGCACATCATGGATGATGTATTGTTGCAGTAGGCTAGCTGCCGATCACAATACACACATCTCACTTTATTTGGGGTTTCTAAATGGAAATGCTCCCACACCACTGATGTACGGCATCTCTTCTGGGGAGCCTCCATTTTATCTATCTATCCAAATCTATCTATCTATATATGAATCGATCTATGTATCTAGATATGTATCTATAATCTATGTATCTATATATGTATCGATCTATAATATATGTATTAATATATGTATCTATAATCTATCTATATATGTATCGATCTATAATATATGTATTTATATATGTATCTGTAATCTATCTATATATGTATCTATCTATTAATCTAGCTGTCTATATATATTTATATCTATGTATCTATTAATGTGTCACTATATGTATACTCTGTCTGTCTCTAGCCTATCAGTCAATGTGTTGTGTAAATTTAAATGTAAGTCTAAATTGCCTATAACTAATCAAATCGCACTATGTCACTATATCACCAAAAATCCGCTATCTCAAAGTCAAACTCCTCTCACAAAAACCCACGAGGTCAAAATGCGTTTATTTCACTTTTATACAGATGTGAGATTGTGTGGTCTGTTCCCGACCATTCCAATCAAACGCTGATTCGGCGGACCACACCTGATGAAACACTTAGTGAAACACTTCGAGGCTTCGTTTGGTCATAGTCACGTGACATGGGTGTTTCGAATCACGCTTCGGATCAGTGTTTCGACACATCTGCGCTTCGGGATCTCGCAAAGCTTCGGAACGACTGTTTCGCTTCAGCCATCCTTACATATAGCGTACACGTACACAAAATAATCACTGGCAAAGGACATGAAGGGAACTTAAATACACAGATGATAACGAGACAACAGCTGAAGACCATGATGACAATGATGACTGGCAGGTGCGGGTAATGGTAGAGGAGGTGCAGGTGTGGGCCAAGGAGGATCATGGGAACTGTAGTGCAGACAATGACGATGACAGTGACAGTGAAGAAGACGATGACAGTAACAATGAACGTGACAATGAACGTAATGGTGACACATACACCTAATGCAAATTCATGTTTTAGGAACAATCTAGAATTCAAACTGAACACCCTGTAAAGATGACTAAACAGAAATTGAAACACTAAGAGTTAAAATTGAGAATTGAGTTTTAAAGGTTAAAGAAACTTCAAAAAATAAGTTTCTATCCTGAATTTGGACATTTGAAGCTGATATTTGGTCTAGCCTTGCAAAATAAGCATACCTTGGAGTCATTTTATCAATAAAGACTTGAAAATTAAGACTCTCACACTAGCAACATTGCCTCTTGAAGAATGACATACTGGTGCCAACATTGCAACATCGATGGAAGAGGTTGTTGCAAGATTCAACATTCCAGTAAACAACATGAAAGCAGTCGTCCATTACAATGGATCCAATGTTGTGGCTGCAATGAAATTGCTGGCAGACAAACATATTTGGGCCTCTGTCCGCTGTACTGGACACACACTTCAGCTTATTGTGAACAATTCCCTTAAAGAGACCAGCATCTGCAAAGCTTTGGGAGCTGCAAGGACCTTATATGAACATTTTAAGAGAACCAGAGCATAAGGTGGTCCAAGATGTTAGTACCCGGTGGAACAGCACCAATCTTATGGTGGGGAGACTACTGGAGCGATGGCCCATTACTGCCACACTTTCTGATCTTGAAGTGACTCCATGGGACAAACATTACTTTGATTTGAAGCCTGATCAGTGTTCACTGCTTGAAGAGCTGGCCCTGGGCCTGCGGCCTTTTCAATGTGCCACTGAGTTTCATAGTGGTCAAGAGTATGCAACTTTGTCATGCCTTCCTCAACTTTTTTGTGGTTTCAATCTTTTTGGGAAATCACTTTTCAGAGATCTTTGATGCCAGAAATATTAGACTTTATTTTACAACAAAGCAGGAGATCACTCCAGCTCAGTGGCCAGCTTCTCACATATATACCTACATACCTTCCAAAGATGGTAATACATCTCATAGATATTTTGAGAAATATTTTGTACCATGTGACATACTGAAATATAATAATTTGTTGCACCTTTCTTTAAGCCCCCAAAGGTCAAACCAAAGTCACCCACACACACAGAGGAAATAATAGTGTACAAATATATAGCTAAATTGTCTACGATCTACGATTAGTCGTTTATTCATTTTAATAATAATCGTTAGATTAATTGATTATCAAAATAATCGTTTGTTGCAGCCGCAGGGCCCTATCTTACACCCGGCGCAATGCAGCGCCAAGCGCGATGCAAGTGTTTTTTGCTAATTTCAGTCTGACGCAGTTATCATTTTCACGTCCTGCGTCACGTTGTTTAAATAGCAAATGCATTTGCGCCCATTTGTGCGCCCATGGGCTGCTGGTCTGAAAACGAGGTGTGTTCTGGCGCATTGTTGGCGCGTTGCTATTTTGAGGCAACAGAAATAGACTACGCCATTGACCAACTGAAATCTGGTCTAAAGTCAATGGCGCACTATTTTTGGTTGTTATTTAAAGAGTGCGTTAGTAATGTGCGCCTATAGGCGGGTCCACAACACGCGTACATTCTGCTTATTAAACACACAGGGACGCACACCAGCACACAAACATGCCAAATATTAAAATGAAAAGGATTACAATGTAAAAGATTATTATTGTGTACATAAAGATATGAAGGAATCCGGCTTGTCCCGTAGATGGTCTGCTTGCGCACTTTTACCTCGCGCACGAGCAGTTCCGTTTGCGCTCTGGAGACGGCTTCGGTCTCTCCACTATCAAATTCCGTCATGTAAATAGCGAATCTGCCATGGCGCAAGCGCAACTGGCATTTAAAGGGAATGGTAGATGAGACTCTGATTGGTTTAACGCATGTAAATCCCAAAACATACCCATTACTCATTAAGAGAATAGGGACAACCCTTTTAGACCATGCGCCTGGTGCACCGACCATTTTTCCCGTCGTTAAACTAGCAAAAGTGGATTCGGACACGACCTAAGTGAACTTTCGCCCTGCACTTTAGACCATGCGCTTAGATCGTTAAAATAGGGCCCCTAGTATGTAAACATACTGTGAATGTCATCTGAATGAGAGTTTTATCATGGAACCACCAAGTAAATATATCAGAGCACTTTAAATGATCAAAAGACATGAAAAAGGCCAAGTATACTTTCTTAAACATTTCCAAATTATTATACGGATTTCACATGTCTCGTTATATGTGGTTTGATAGTGGAGGCTTCCATTTCTTCAGGCATCAAGGTCAATAGAGTTTCTCTGTCTTTGAACTTTGACCTGTGTGTTTTTTGTATCACGGTATAAAAGAAGGCCTTGGTGCCGGCAGGCTTTTGTGAATTTCTTGCCATGTGATAGAGCAGAATGATTGCTTCTGCTTGACCCTGACCTCTTATTATATAAGGTGAGCATCTTATGATAATGTGTTATTCTGTGTAACAGGATCTTACACACACACACACACACACACACACATGCATGCACACACACACACACACACATGCATGCACACACACACACACAAATTTAATTGCAGTATATATATTAACTAAATGCATTACTGTAGTGCAGTAATGGATTAAGAGAGCTATGAAAGATAATGAATATACAATTTTAGTGATTCATTTTCTGCAGATATAGACATACATAAGATACCTGAATCAGACACTTTAAAATCTAAAACAATTGTTTGGAGACAGCTGCAAAGCTCATGGTCATAAATAATTCTACTTATTTATCAAAATAGTGAAAAACATAAAGTTGGTCTGGTGTGAATTGTGTCATGATACATATTCAAGATGAATGTGTGGTTCATAAATATTATATCATGTGACGTGCTCATAGGCTTAACTAATATCTTGCTGAAATCAGATCAGTTTTAATTAGGTTACGTAATCGGATGGACCAGGAAGGTTACCTAGCAACATCATTTTGACCTAATTAATATTCGTTATTATTACCCAAGCTCTCATCATATAATGACATCACAACTAGCCAGTCTGTACTTCCCCCTTCAAAAACTGTTTTACTGGCATTACCTTCAAGTTTCTTGTTTGTGGTAAGACATAAGAAAAGAGCGGAAGAATAATCAGCAGAAGAATGATTTTCTTTAGACCAAAAACAAATCACTGCTTTCAAAGTGTCATCTTTACAAATTTCTTCTTCTAAAACATGTGCGGATCCTATTTGATTAGCCACGTCCCATCTTCAATTGATTTCATTCAGCCTAAGAGCACAAATGTGAGCTGCGGAGATTGACTGATTCTGACTACGTAGAATAGAGATGTTTAAAAGGGAGAGAACAAAAAGAGAAGAGAGAAAAGAAGGACACGGAAGAACGTCATATCAATGTACACTAAAAGTATTCCTACTAAAGAATCATTTTCTCATAGTGCTCTATTGAGGTCTGAAATTCATCAAATAATCCACAGAGATGCTGCAGGCAGAACTCTGTAGTCATATGAATAGTAACATATGAGTATCAAATAATAGTCTGCATAAAATAATGCCTGATAACAAAATGTAGAAAGATGTTAAAGAGGAACTAATAGGCTCTTTTACAAAGTCTTGTTTTTGTGGTCGACTGCGAGAATAGATTTTCATGCGTGGATGTTCAAAAAACAACAACATTGTTTCCCTAATTTTTTCCATAGTTGCAGCACCTCTCTTCCCAGTCTGTCAGTAATTCTCTGGGGTGCGTTTCCCCAAAAGTATCGTTAGCCAACTATGGTCGTGAATTCCGTTGGTAATGACGGAACATGCAAGCATATTTGGCTTTAGCAAATGCACCCCTGTTTAGTTCCTGTCTCTATGA
Source organism: Leuciscus leuciscus (assembly GCF_965113295.1). Classification (NCBI taxonomy): domain Eukaryota; kingdom Metazoa; phylum Chordata; class Actinopteri; order Cypriniformes; family Leuciscidae; genus Leuciscus; species Leuciscus leuciscus. The sequence goes on along the minus strand of NC_138725.1, from coordinate 70,047,368 downwards.
AGCCCCTCCTTCTAAAAAGCATAATGTGCTCTGATTGGTCGGCTGGACCAGTGTGTTGTGATTGGTCAAGTGCTTCGAGCGTGTTTGGAAAAATGTGGCATAACCGTGAGTTTCAACACTATACGTTTTACACGACAACGATATGCTTAAAACGGAGAAGTTTTTCCTTTGAGTTTTCCGCGTACAAAATGATCCCCATTCACACGGATCCACGAAAATGACTTAAAACCCTGTATTTTGCTGCCAGGCCATTAGATGGTGATGAAACACTATCAATTGAACATGCAATACACATGTGCATGACATCATCGTCTTCAGAGATTCACGTTTTTGTTGTTTACACGGAGACAAAAGAACCGTTTTCAAAAGTTTGCGTTTTCAGGCACCCAAAACGCAGTTGTCGTGTAAACAAACGACCAAAATGATAAAAAAGCGTACATTTTTAGTTGAAAACGGTGTTGTGTAAACAGACCCTAACTCAACTAGGCCACGCCCCATTATTTTTGCATGTGCCTTGGGTGGGAATTATTTAAATTAGGGATACTGTGATGCATGTTCCCAGAAGAAAACTCAAGACTACAATGGAGGTGTTTCAGGGAGTTCAGAAACAGTGCGCACTGATATAGAGAATAACTCCCAATGGAGGGACTTTGTTTGTGCTTTGTAACTTTGCAGACCTTTACACACTACATTACATTATACACTAGAGCAGTGGTTCCCAAACCTGTCCTGAAGGCACCCCAACACTGCACATTTTCTTTGTCTCCCTAATCAAACACACCTGATTCAACTCATCAGCTCATTAACCCATGTGATAATGAGCTGATGAGTTGAATCAGGTGTGTTTGATTAGGGAGACAAAGAAAACGTGCAGTGTTGGGGTGCCTTTTGGGAACCACTGCACTAGAGAGTTAAAAATGTAAAAAAAAAACAAAAAAAACATAATAGGTCTCTTTAAGGCTACATCCAAAATAACATACTTCCCTACTATATACAGCAGTATGTACAGTATATAGGAGGCTTTATACAATACTATGTAGTAGGGAAGGTGGACTACTGTATATAGCAGTACTATGTAGTAGTGAGTAATATGTCTGAATTCACAGTTGTCATAAAACAGTAGGTGAAAAGTAACCGGATGACCTACTAGTTACACAGAGATTCTGAATTTAAGTAGTTATAATGGTCGGGAATTAAGCACTCATTCAAAACAAGTACCTACTCGGAGAGGATGTAATTTCAGACGCAGCCTACAGTACATCCCATACCCACTTCAGCAGATGAGTCACCTCATTTAGTGTTTAGGATATGTTCACAAACTATTCAAAATAACTTTATATTATGGTAGAGATTAGGACATTGTTTATGTTTACACCAATAAATTACAAGGCAAGACACATGCATACTGTAGTGTGAATATAGTAGTGTGAACATGGTTAGACACAATGCATTTTAGCACAGCCTTGAGTGCCTTATTGCTTTTTAAAATGGTTACTTAATATTATGTATAAGTCATTTTCATTATTTTGAAAAGTACCAAAGAAATATCTTTTTTTGCCTGTTCATTGTAAGTCAATGGTGTCTAAAACTGTTTTGTTTCCCAATGTTCTTTATTTTTTCAAAAATGATAATATAAAATATGAACGATAACTATATTAGTATAAATAATGCTAGAATAAAACTGGAAACAACCCTTTATTATAGGTGTGAAAATGAATGTTTTAACTGTGTAAACCCATATTAATCAACCTAAAATCATTCTTTGAGGTTCAAAAGACAGAAAGAGATGAAATACACATGGCCTTTGTCACAGAAGTGATGTGAGGATGTCAGAATTGTAAAAGGATTCTTGCCTTTAATGTTTGATTTTGATGTGTTATGAAGTATTCTCCTTGTAGCACAGAACGCATCATTCAGTCTGCGGTGAAATGACTGAAGCGCAGGTGTGCAGAGCAGGTGTTTCTGCTTGCAAACCCCGTCCATAAACAAATCACAGTTTGACTAAATTAACCAATACACTGCTTTTGCATGCACAGCCTCACTCCATATGCGCTCGTGTTTTTGCGTTTGATCTCTCTGTCCGCCTCTCTCTCTCTCTCTGTGTGTGTGTGTGTGTGTGTGTGTGTGTATACGGATTGTATTTGAGCGTGTTTCCTGGGACTCAAACTCTCTGGAGGGAACGCTGCAACTAGAGCAGAAATACAAGACGAAATGAGATCATCGGACTGCGTGCTGATTGGCTGTCAAGACGACGGCCAGTTCCAAAGCCAGATCTTGCCTGATTCTCAATCTACAAACAATCCGCCACAAGGGAGTGCAGAGAGGTACAACAGAATGCCAAAGTGAGAAAGGCAAAGGATTCGGATTGATGTTTTATGTCTGGATATAGTCACAGGGCTACAGAAGCATGAAGCTGGAGGAATAACTTCACCTGTGCTGAAAAGTTGTGTTAAAAAATATATTTTCCCGAGTAGAAGGGCCCAGATCGCATCTCAGACTAACTGATCTTCTTCTCCCGGTGCCAGTCGATTGATCCGTGAGCCAGGCTCTCAGGACACAGCATGGGATTCTGAGGCCAGATCTGCTCTTCACAGGCGTTGCTTGCCAATGTCTGCCTTGAACCCTGGACTAACAAACCACAATTAATGATGTTCTTGTCAAATACACACGGCTGGATAACAAAAAAAAAAACACAAAAAAAACCCAAAAAAACACTGGATAACTGTTTTATTTATTTAAATGTTTTACAAAATGTTTTAATTTATTTTAACTGAAATCTGAGTTTAGATCTCGCAATCCTGACATTATTTCTTCTAAATCTGTTTACATCTCGCAATTCTGACTTTTTTTCTCCAGAATTCTAAATTTACAGTTCACAATTCAGAGTTGTTTTCTCAGGCCCTGTTTACACGAGAACGCTCGCGGGTGAAAACGTAAAAATATTTTATCAGATGTGCCTTTCGTTTAGACGGCGACGGCGTTTTTGGGGCTTAAAAACGCAAAAAAGTGAAACCACCCTCCAGAGTGGAAATCTTAAAAACGCTCCACCGTCGCGTTTCCGTCTAAACGGTAAAAACGCAAAAGTCTGCAAGACAGTGAAGGCACCGATCAGTGCTTCACATTGCCACCTAGCCGCCTGGAGTGCATACTACATCGAATTTCACACACTTTTGCGTCATCGTATGCGCGCAGATTTCCCCCCCATAATGCTCGTCTAAACGCAGAATAAAAAGTGATCACTTTTGCGTTTTCTCTTCAGATCGTTTCCGTGTAAACGTAGCCTCAGAATTCTGAGTTTAAATCTTGCAAATCGGACTTTATTTCTCATAATTCTGAGTTTACATCTCGCATTTCTGACTTTTTTCCATCCATTGACCTGACTGCATGCACATGCAAAATTGCGAGAAAAAGTTGAAAGTTGCGAGATTTAAATCCAGAATTCTGGTAAAAAGTCAGAATAGCAAGATGTAAACACCTGTGCAGATATAAACTCAACTCTGAGTTGTGAGATAAAAATTCACAATAACCTTTTATATTTTAACTCTGTGGCAGAAATACGTTTCTTCTGTAATGCATCAAGTCCAATGACGATGAATAAGATACAAAAGATCAAGTGGTATTGTATTTATTAAATAAAGTAGGTAATCCACAAAGATACAAAACAGCGTGCTAGACACAAACAATACTGGACAATGAATAAAAGGAAATGAGGAACTTAAATGCAGATGGTGTTGTACTCAAATATAGACAGGTGACAACTAATCAATCAAATGATGAGTAACCATAGTAACTAATGACAAACAGGAACACAGGAAACAAAGACAAGTGAACTAAAATTCCTTGGAAATGAAACTAAGACAAATAAAACTGAATGTAACACATATCCATTTCTCAATTAATACATTTTTCTATTTGTAATTGCGTATTATTTTTTATTTAATAAAAGTATATATTTTATTTTATACATTATTTTACTTATCTTTATCATCTTGTGGTAACATTGCAATGTAGTTAGAAATAAATTCAAATTTGGCTTATTTTCCTATTAGTTCCCCCCCACATGGGAATTCATGTCAAGGTTTAGTTTGGCTTGTTAACATGGTTCATGTTCTCAACAGAAGCTTCAATATCGTGTCACATCGGATTCCCGACAAGCAAAATTGAAAAACCGTTAAAGTAAGAAATGTTTCCCAAGATGACCTTGAAAGTTCAAGTTGTCTCGGGTTTCCGACACACTGATCAGTCATCAGACACCAATAGGGACAGATCAATGAGTGCCAGAAGAAAGCAGCAGAAGTCACTGACCTCCCCCCTGAGCCCTCGCATGAAGAACACATGACACCATCAATCCTGCTGACCTGGAGCCATCTTGCTGGAACATCCAGGCTGGCTTTTGTTTCTGTCGAGTATGAATAACTTCACCTGTGCTGAAAAGTTGTGTTAAAAATATATATTTTCCCGAGTAGAAGGGCCCAGATCGCATCTCAGACTAACTGATCTTCTTCTCCCGGTGCCAGTTGATTGATCCGTGAGCCAGGCTCTCAGGACACAGCATGGGATTCTGAGGCCAGATCTGCTCTTCACAGGCGTTGCTTGCCAATGTCTGCCTTGAACCCTGGACTAACAAACCACAATTAATGATGTTCTTGTCAAATACACACGGCTGGATAACAAAAAAAACAAAAAAAAAAAAAAAAAACTGGATAACTGTTTTTTATTTATTGAAATGTTTTACAAAATGTTTTAATTTATTTTAACTTTATTTTCAGTTTTATTTAATGCTGTTGGATGTAATTTTTATTACGCAACAAACATGTTAAACATGTTCAAAGTGCAATACAAAGAAAACAAAAATAAAGTAAAAATCCTCCATTTATGGAACCTTATTTCCGCAGTGAAATAAAAATATAAAAAAAGACTTTGAATTAAAAAAATATATATATCTCTCTCGTATTTCTGACTTTTTTCTCTGAAATCTGAGTTTAGATCTCGCAATCCTGACTTTATTTCTTCTAAATCTGTTTACATCTCCCAATCCTGACTTTATTTCTTCTAAATCTATTTACATCTCGCAATTCTGACTTTTTTTCTCCAGAATTCTAAATTTACAGTTCACAATTCTGACATTTTTTCTCAGACTTCTGTTTACATCTTACAAGTCTGACTTTTTCCTCGGAATTCTGAGTTTACATCTCGCAAATCTGACTTTTTTCCCCTTGTAATTCTAAGTTTACATCTTGCAATTCTGACTTTTTTTGAGAACGCTCGCGGGTGAAAACGTAAAAATATTTTATCAGATGTGCCTTTCGTTTAGACGGCGACGGTGTTTTTGGGGCTTAAAAACGCAAAAAGGTGAAACCACCCTCCAGAGTGGAAATCTTAAAAACGCTCCACCGTCGCGTTTCCGTCTAAACGGTAAAAACGCAAAAGTCTGCTAGACAGTGAAGGCTGTCTAGCAGACAGCCTTCTTCTGGCTGTCTAGCAGACAGAATACTTCTGTCGAGTATTGTATAGACTAATGCACTCGTTTAGCTATACTGAAACGGCTTTGCTTTTGATCAGAGGCTCAGCTTCATAGGCTCAGCTTCAGAGGCTCAGCCTCATTCAAACCACAACTGATGCAAAGAGCTGCAATACATTTATATATTATATAGTGAACTCTGAAAGTCCACACTCACAAATCTGAGATTCAAAACAGAAATCTAGAAAAAAAACTATATTTTTAGGAGTTTGTATACACACACACACACACACACACACACACACACACACACACACACACACACACACACACACACACACACACACACACACACACACACACACACACACAAGTGGATAAAATAATTATTTGATCCCCTGATGATTTTATAAGTTTGCACAAAGAAATAAAGTGTCTATAATTTGTATGGTAGGTTTATATAAAACACATTATATAAAGTTTATACATTGATTAGCATTTGATAGAGTAAAATAAGTATTTGGTCCCCTACCAACCAGCAATAATTCTGCCTCACACAGATTGGTTATGTGCCCGTGTGAAACACAGATTAGTCCTGTCACTTTAAGAAAGTACTCCTAATGTCAGAGTTGTGATGTGTATAAAAGACACCTGTCCACAGACTCTGTATCTTCCATTCCAACCTCTCCACCACCATGGGCAAGACCAAAGAGCTGTCAAAGGACATCAGGAACAAGATTGTAGACCTGCACACGGCTGGAATGAACTACAAGACCATCAGCAAGAAGCTTGGACAGAAGGAGACAACTGTTGGTGCCATTATTTGGAAATTGAAGAAATACTAAATAACTATCAATCGCCCCCGGTGTGGAGCTCTACGCAAGATCTGGCCTCATGGGGTAAAGATGATCATGAGAAAGGTGAGGGATCAGCCCAGAACTACACGGGATGAGCTTGTTAATGATATCAAGGCAGGTGGGACCACAGTTACCAAGCAAACAAATGGTAACACACTACGCCGCAATGGATTGGAATCCTGCAGCACCCGCAAGGTCCTGGAGTTTGCCAATGAACATCTAAATATTCCAAGAAGGCTTGGGAGAAAGTGCTGTGGTCAGATGAGACCAAAATTGAGCTCTTTGGCATCAACTCAACTTGTTGTGTTTGGAGGAAGAGAAATGCTGACTATTACACCATGAACACCATCCCTACAGTTAAGCACGGAGGTGGGAACATTATGCTCTGCGGCTGTTTCTCTGCTAAGGGTACAGGACGAGTTCACCGTATTGAGGGGCGGATGGATGGGGCCATGTACCGTAAAATCTTGGACGAGAACCTCCTTCCTTCAGCCAGAACACTGAAGATGGGTTGTGGATGGGTCTTCCAGCATGACAATGACCCAAGGCAACAAAGTAGTGGCTCAAGAAGAAGCACATTAAGGTCTTGGAGTGGCCTAGCCAGTCTCCAGACCTTAATCCTATAGAAAATCTGTGGAGGGAGCTGAAACTTCGAGTTGCACAGAGACAGCCAAGAAACCTTAAGGATTTAGAGAGGATATGTACAGAGGAATGGACTAAAATCCCTCCTGAGATGTGTGCAAACCTGGTGACAAGAAACGTCTTACCTCTGTGCTTGCCAACAAGGGTTTCTCCACCAAGTACTAAAAGATGTTTTGCTTGGGGATCAAATACTTATTTTACTCACTGAAATGCAAATTAATTTATATGTACATAATGTGTTCTTTCTGGATTGTTTGGTTAATATTATGTCTCTATCCGTTAAAATAAACCTACCATAAAAGTGGGCAAACTTACACAATCATCAGGGGATCAAAAAGAGGTCACTTAAGGGCACTTAAAGAAAGCACACTTTCATGACTATTTCTAAACACATTTAAGTACACTTTTAAAAAGTGTCTATATGATGTGGAACAAACTGTCCTGCAGAGTTTCATTGCAAACCTGATCAAACACATGTGTGTATTAGTTAGAATGATGTTGCATTAGGTGCCGAATTAAAAGTTGGCAATCTAAGGACTGACTTTTTGGGTTATAAAAGTTTAGCCCGACTATACGATCATATGTTCTGAAGAAGCCACTGCATTATGAACGCAGCAAAAAGGTTGAAATGCTTTCCATCTCAACTGTACAAAGCAGGTATTCACATTAAGTCCATGGTCATTAAATAAATCTGATTGAGCATTTCAAAAGTGCTTGGCAGATACGTGAATCTGTAGGCATTGAAAATCATTTCTGCACAAACACAAAGTCACCTTCAGCAAGCTTTTCTTTGCTACTGTAGTAACAACAGTGTAGTGCGTTAAATATTTATAGTCTGCGAGCTTTAGTAGCTCAATTTAAATTCTTTTTAACTCCCATTACTCACGACACAAAGCTTTGTTTTTTGTTGCGCCTGAGGCCAGAATGCACAAATAATGAGGAATTATTTTTATTTTGCCTTTGAGTATTAATAGTGTATTTTAGATTACATGACTCCTAATTTTTCCTCATCAATAGAAACTTAAAGTCTAATTCTCATTCCTCTCAAGCAAGAAAGGAGTGGCTTTATACAGCTGCTTTTTCTGTGACGTGACAAGACAAATGTCTTTCAGTCACCAAGGCCACATTGTGCAGCCCTCAGCACACGTTTGTGTTGATTTTACCTTTACTGCTTAGAATTCAGACATGTTGTATGGTGTAAATTAATACTACACTACGTGAAGTATGAAGCGTAGTATGCCCTTTTTTAATATGCATGGAAAACCTGGAGGACAAAATGTGCAGTTTACAACCCAATACTGTGACCCACAATGCAAAAAGAAGTGAAAAAGAAGTACACTTTAGCATACTTTTACATTAAAAAGAGTACTTGTTATGAAAATAATATGGTTTAATAGAATATGCTTAAGTGTGAACTGAATGTAATGTTTTCAGACACTTGAAAATGAAATTAATTAGAGTTTACATTTTATTAATTGAAGTACATCTTCATATGTAATATTTATAATTACTTCTGTTGTCTTTAAAATTAACTGCCGAATGTACTGACAAGCATGTATGATAAACTAAAATATACTTTGATGTAATTTCTATTGAAACTTGAATTTAAATATTTGTAATAACATATTTGCATAAAGTTGCATTTAAAAGGTAGTTGAAATGTAATATCAAATAACACGTTCAAATGATAATCAAGTACTTTACATGAGCTTTAGTAGGTTAATATAAGTGTACTTCATTAAAACATGACAAAAACATTGATTTAGAATGTACTTTAAGGTAAAACCTTTAATTTGACATTATGTGGCCTTTTTAAGTCTACTTAAGTGTGTAAAAAACAAAAGTGTACTCTCTTTAAGCGCACTTAAGTGACCTTAATTAATTTTATATTGTCTGCAAGTACAGTTTATTTAAATACTTTTAAGATTTGAAGTACACTACAATGGCACATTCAATACAATTAAGTGCACTTCTTTTTCAGGGTTGATCTTCTGCATAAATGGGGAATGAACAAGTTAAGAAATTTCTACATAAAATATAAATGGACAACACATTACCTGTATTATAGTTATTATTACATTGTTTGTAAGAAACATTGTAATGTTTCCAGAAACACAAAATACATACAAATTGTATAGTCAGCATTAAAGATTATAACTTATTATGATCAATAATAATTTGCTTCCATCAAATTGGGTTTATTTTACAAAAGTCTTGACACTGTAATGCTGTGACATTTCTAGCAATCCACAGTTAGGACACTCGTTTGACAAGCTTTGACAGTGCTGACATTAACAACTAACACTTTAAAATGGCGGAGAGGGTTTAAACACGCAGGGGGCGCAGGTCAAACGCAGAAGCGCTTCATCTGAGCATGAGCGCCTGAATCCTCTCGGGGATCCATAATCCAGGTAATGTCCTTATCTGTCCCCAACCATTTCTGATGAGTTCTCATCTAGAAAATCACACAGCAGCCGGATTCCACATCCGGCAATCAGGATTAATGTCAGTCAGACTCAGAATATCAAAACGGACTATGATACTTTTAGCTGTGTGCTATTTGTGGAGAAGTGGTCTTGTGACAGCTATGACTGAAGCATGAAACGCAACAGCTGTGACGAAATCAGGCTCTGATTAAAGACTCTATTAGAGTACATGTTATTTATATAATAAATTATACAATTTTAGTATAATCATATTATTTATATAATAAGATGTTTTGCATTATTTTACATTATTTTCATGGCAATTATGTTGAGTTTCATTGTGTTTTCGTTCATGTGCCTGTTATCTTTCAGTTTAGGGTATGTTTGCATGACAACAATGTACTAAAAATTGAAACATTTATTTTGCGTTTTTGCAAGGTTTTGCATCAAGATGATTTTTTTTTGCATTCACACGGATCCATGAAACCGACTAAAAACTCTGTATTATTCGTGCCAGGCCAGTAGTTGGCCGTACCACTTTTTAAAGAAACACTATGCGCCTATAGACTGAACACGTAATATGCATGCGCTTGATTATCACCATTTTCACAAATTAGTATTTTTTGTAGTTTACAAAGAGACGATAATGATATAGTTTTCAAAACGGCGTTGTCGTGTAAATGTACGGCCAAAACGCATAACATTTTTTTCGTTTTTAGATGTGTTGTGTTGTGTAAATGCCCCCTTAAGCCCTATTCTGAGCCCTATTTTCTAAACACCATTTTGTTTTTGGTTAGTTCTTTGGCTAGTGTGCTTAGCAATATTATTACTCCTGCCATTCTCATGAATGTCACGAATGAATGCGTGTTGGAATTCCACCACATCGGTGACAGAATGACAACCTAGATAAGATGATTGTAATTGACTGTTACCTGCAGAACATCCTCTTGCTGGTGGTATGTCCCGCTCTCTCTGTCCCGAGGCCGGAGCTGATCACCATATCCATCTCGGAGTCTGCGGCGTCAGGACAGTCCACCCAATTTCCAGTCAAATAAGAATTTCCGGCATGGGAGGCAACAAGAATGCTAAATTCCGCAGCCTCTAGCATCAGGTGCTAGAGCGCTTCTTGAGGCCAGGGGAGTGAGGTTTACACGCACGGGTCTTACTAGCTTGCCTCCGTTACACTCACCTCCTTAAACCATACTCACATCCTGGTCACGGCACAAATGTAACCCCTCCTGTCCTACTCACGCTGCTCCAAGCGGGATTCAAACCGACCTTTCCAGAGTGGGAGGCAGGCGCACTAACAAGGATGCTAAAGGCCACAGCCTCTAGTGTCAGTCGCTAGTGCACCTTATAAGGCCAGGAGAGTGAGGTTTACACGCACAGCTCTTATTGGCCGATGTCCGGTACACTCACTCCCCTAAAACGTACTCCCATCCTGGTAACGGCACCAATGTAACTCCTCCGGTTCTACTCACATCGCTCCAAGCGGGATTTAAACCAGTGTTTCCGGCATGGGAGGCGGATGCACTAACAAGGACGCTAAAGTGTCAGTTTAAAGTGTCAGTTGCTAGTGCACCTCAAGGGGAGTGAGGTTTACTCACACAGCTCTTACTAGCTGGCCTCCGTTACTCCAGAGCCAGATGAGGAGCAATGGCTCCATGATTTTACTGCGGAGCCAGCTCTCACCCATGTCCCCAACTCTCTCCTCCTCAGCCTGCTTCAGGTAATGTCCTTGATGTCTTGGCTCTGCCTGTTATTCTTCCCACCCGCTCTGCCCTCACTGCTGATTTCGTACAACTCGCCGACTTCGCCTCAGGCCCAGATCCCCTTGGCTACACCTCGGGCCTCTAGGCCCATGTCTCCACTTCTGCCTGTCAGCCCTTCAGCTCTGCCTTAGCTCTGCACTCCCTCAGATCCGCCGTGTGTCCACCATCACTAAGGCTCCACCGGGCTCCCTCATCCCTCGGCTCAACCTTGGTCTCGCGTCATCCTGGTTTCGCTGCAGACGTCCGGGCCTATAGCTACATCTCAGCTTTAACCCCAGGATCAAAACCAAATAATGCAAATGAAACTGAAAAAAAGGAAAAGAAAATGAAGCCAGTTTTATGAAATGTTTCAGTTTCATTTGCATTGTTTGATATTGATTCTGGGGTTAAAACTGACGTGGTCATGTGTTTGTGAGATTTACCATAAACTGTTATATATATGATCTAAATCTAAACTGGGTTGACTTGATGCTCTGAGGGTGAATTGAACATGAAACAGAATAGTAACTACACAAGCTGTTTTTAAACAGAACACCTAGGGTAAGCAACAAACTTCAAAAACATAAATTATGTAATGAAAGAAAATAAACAGCAAAGATGACGTTTTTGGAGAAGCTGGTTAACGAAGAAAGGATGAGCAAGAACACTTCGTGGGCTGTGAAGAAGGGGTTGTGGGGAAAGGGAGGATATGACATTCAGGTTTCATAATTTAATGAGAGATGCTCAGCTGAAAGGGCTTTTGTGAGTAGTTTTTTTAATGGAACAGGATAGTGGAGTGGAGACTCAATGTGCCTGAAAGAGGTCATCCTCCTGTTCCACATTCTCTCTGACTGTAATTACAGAGAAACACATGTTAGCTGGCCAGATTTTCCCTCACAGATCTTTGTCTGAGGGCAGAACTGAAACTGTGGCATTTTAATTTGCCCCCACAACTGTAAAACTTGCCCTTTTCCTAATGGATACAGAAACACTGTGTGCTAATTACTAGTTCATACTCAGCTACTCTCTCAGCTTCTCCAGCTTGAACACAACCTCAAGGCAACAGCGACAACTTGTGCTCCTTCTTCATGCTGTTAAGTCCCGCTTAGGGAATCCATAATGAAGGTAAAATATGATTAAAACTCAGAAATTTTTGCAGACCATAATTTTATTTTTAACCTTACCATATGTGCCCAGTGTAGAGTGGATATCAAATTTTTTTTCTGCGTTTATCACAGAAATGACCAAATCTGTTGTGTTTCGAATATACTTACTGTAGGTGCGAACTGAATGTAAAATGAATATGTCTTTAAATTCACTGGCCATTATGTATGTCACTGGCCACAGTTTGAGATATTGTTAAGATCTCGTCTGAAGCACTAGAGGAGACACTCCACAGTAATGAATGATTGCTAGGGGTTTTTACTCAGGATAAATATCTGAGATTAATGTGAATTAAGCATTAATAAGACTCTCAATTTTACATAATTTAGGACAAAACCTTAGATAATATAAAGTATCTAATTTGTGAGTTTTCTTTCTTTTTGCAGCTGAACCTAACAATAGTGTTGTCAGATACTTCATATCATTCTTGTTTTGTTATTTTATATGTAATTCTGCCATGTTTAAAGCACTAAAACAACTACACAGTGACGCCTTGGGAAAAGGAAATCCATGAATTAACGCCAATGACAACCCCGAGAGTGCAAATTAAAACAGAGAGCTCCGGAAAAGCACGACCTACATTGCTCTGCTCATAATCTGCAGATTTTTTTCATTTCCACCTGGCAGATTGCCAAGGCGAGGATTTTGCTGGAAGCAATTTGATCCACAACAGAGGACTGGGGAAAGAAAAGTCATTTATGTCTATACAAGGCTTGTGGAGATTCAAACAAAACAGCACTACATCTCACTTCCATTATGAGAAGAAAATCAACACAATGACTTCCCAGAAAACCCATCGTCTGTGTGATCTGAAGTGATGCGTCAGATAACACGGATTGTCTAGACATGTCAAGAATAGAGAAACCTACATGGTCCACAAAACAATTTCATTACAGGTTGTTCCTGGGCTCCGGTAACAATTCACTCCGTCAGACTTTGTAAGGTGCTTTACCAAAGCACAACCATTCATTAAAAGTTAAAAGACAAAAGAGGTGAAAACAAGAATAGGATTTGAATCCCAAACCTTTGGGGTTTTACCCAACAACACCTACAGCTATGCCAGCTGTCAAAGAGACATTCCAGTTTGAGACCGATAGTTAATGATACACTTTATGATACGAGGCTATCAATACATTTAAATGATCTTGAATTTAGCATGAGGAGATTAGACCAGAGGGCTTAAAACATATAAGCAAAATAAATTACCCCAAAATGTATCAGAGGACTATTCAAGCCCCTAATTAGTGTGTCGTATTTCAACATATAAATATATATATATATATATATAGCTGCATTGAAACTGCAATTTGGACCTTCAACCTGTTGGTTCCCGTTGAAGTCCACTATATGGAGAAATATCCTGGAATGTTTTCCCCAAAAACCTTAAAGTCCCTGTAAAGGCAAAAAAAAATAAAAAAATCTAAACACATTATACATGTTAGAAATGTATTGCTAAAATACATTACAAAGACTGAACTGTGAAGTACTGAATTGTGGAGTTAGACCGTTAAACAGTTTTTCATCGCTGCTGTGTTCCGGATTTTTTGGGCGGGGCTAAAACGGTGGCTCGATGACGCACTGGAGCCACTGAGGCTGGCCCCTCCCCTAACAATTTAACTAGAGCACATTCGCATCAGTTCGCCGATCAATTGCAAGTTACTGTCAGTACTATAAAGCCCTTTTCACACAGAGATTCCGGAAAATACACGGATAATGTGTCCCGGGATCGGTTGATTTTGGTTCATTCACACTGCCAGTGATTTTCCGGAATCTGTACGTGCGTTCACATGCATCACGTAAAGACACGTGACATCGATGTGACATGTAATGTCTCAGCAGCGTCTTAAGTTTGCTTATGAGCTGCGATTTCTCTCTCAAGAAACCACGCTTGTGCATCTTTTCTGATTCGATCATAAACTAGCGCACCACGTACCGTTTCACAAGCTGGCGAACAATTTGAGCTTCAGCGTCATCACTACGACACACCCCTTACGGCATTGTTTATGGCGTACACACAGAAGGTACTCTAGCAATAGGCTTGTTTGAGATGAGCAAAATCTGCGCAGAACCGATGATCAGCGCGAGATGCATGCCGGTTAGAAATGTGTCCGAGTGTGATCTGCCTCTGATGTCATGCTGACGTATGTCAAAAAACTATTGCGAGCGCAAGGCGCACGTGTCGGATTCTGCAGTCGGGCGCAGTTGCTCTCCACTGACTGCGCTAATCAAAAGCACGATGGGAAACGACTTGCTTGACGACACAGCTTAATGATCATTGGCTTAAACAACCGTGATGTATTGTTCTTTAAAAAAAAAAAAAGATTTTAAAACTCTGATATCATGTTTTATGTGTATACGTTATGTGTGAATATTCCCAAACTATCTGACAGTGCGATCTCTATGGGTTATGCATTATAATTTTTATTTAAAAATAAAACACATATGTCTGTATTAAAGAAAAAAATTATTGATAAACATGTATTTGGAATGGAATTAAATAAGTACTTTGGGTGTCTTGTTCATATTTATTTTCATATAAAAGCAACAGAACTTAAATTACATCCAGTTTTTTTTAGCAACACTGTGCACGAGCGTGAATCCTGAGATATCCATCTTTGATCTCACAGGTGTTAGATCCACTGTGAGAAGAGAGAACTGTCCGGCTTGCCTGCACTTCTTTCACTCCTCCTCTCACTGCAGCCGCCTACTCTCGCATACATTTCAGGCGAGGCAAGGCGCATCTCAAACAAGCCTAATTTTATGGCAATTTCTCAAACAAGCCTAATTTTAAGGCAATTTCCTGGGATCAACATGCTGTGTGTGTGAAAGGGGTTTCCATCGAGTGGGCGGGGTTTCAGCGCAGCCAGTGGACACGCCCCCAGCGTCTGAGAGCAGAGAATACTGCTCATTTTTTCAAGATTTTGATAGCTTATTTTATTTACTTGGCAGCTTTTTAATCATTAAAATTTGGCTGGGTGGCTAATAACACATTTTTCTGTGGTGTGACAAACTCAGACCACATACTTAATTTTGAGTTTACAGGGACTTTCATTTCTTTTTGACTGAAGAAAGAAAGACATGAATATCTTGGATGACGTGGGGGTGAGTAAATTATCAGGAAATTTTCATTCTGAAGTGAACTAATCCTTTAATGTGTACATTCAACCGCGTAGTGTTCAACCCTGTCGTCCTAGTTTCAACCCAAACACATGACAGATTTGGATAAATAAAATGGGTAAACAATTAATTATGAACTTCATGCTTGCTGAGGTCAGACTGACAGATTAGGTGCAATCAAATTTAGAAAAAAAGGTATATTTTTATTTTACGTATAAAAATGATGAGACCAATGATTAATTTAGTCAGTAAAGTACTTTTTGTGTAGCTTTTCATTTCTTAAACAACCATGTAGGAAGACACATCATGGCCATACCCTTACGAAAAAAAAGTATACTTCAAGTTCATTTTATGAAGTATACTTGAGTAATGTTCAAGTATATTTTTAAGTATACTTTATGTAGTAAGTATACTAATGTCAATATGTACTAGTAGTAAACTTGTAAGTGTACTATTTTAATACCGCTTGGGACTAAATTGGCCCACTTGAAGTATATAAAAAGTATATGTTTAAGTGTACTATAAGTGTAACAGTAGTAAACTTAAAGTGCACAACTAGTTCATAATTATGTTTCTCATTTGTTCTGCAAGTGAACTTATGAGTATACTAGTAGTTTACTATTTTAATACTTGTAGCAACTTTGAAGTATACTCTCAGTAAACTACTAGTTTAGTAGTTTTATACTACAAGTTTTATTTTAATGTACTCTCAGTAAACTACTAGTTTAGTAGTTTTATACTACAAGTTTTCTTTAAGTGAACTTAACATCATACTTATAGTTTACCATTTATATATTATTTTTACTATTTTAGTGTACTCTCAGTAAACTACTAGTTTAGAAGTTTTATTCTACAAGTTTTATTTAAGTGAACTTAACATTATACTTATAGTTTACTATTTATATACAATTTTTGCAGTTGCAGTAGGCCTATACTACTGTGTTCAAATGTAATTTTTTTATACTTGAAAAATACCTTTAACTCTACTTTAATTTTAAAAACATTTTATCAGCTTCATGCATCCTTTTTTATCAACACTTGAATGTCAGTAAGTTTCATAAAGGCAACATTTTAAACAAAATAGTTGTGAAAATCACATTTTTGTCAAAGACTACGCCTTGATTAGATCCAGAACGATGATCAAAACACAGGTGGAGTAGATCAAGTCCAACACCCCCAAAGCTTCACAGTCGTTTTCTCTTCATGGGTTAGGCCTACGCTTCATTTCATTTGGAAACATTAAGCAGTTTTGATTTACAAGCTGTTTAATGTTTGATATTACATTATTTTACATTTGAGTGAGCAATCTTCTATCACTTGTTTCAGCTTATTCTTCTCCTGTGTTTTGATCCAGAGATTCTGTACTAGAAGATGTGTCATAGCGCCCCCTAACGTATACCAGTGAAAACATGGATAGCTGGAAAATTCAGTCAATGGTGGGGAAAAGTTAAATTAAAGTAAATATGTACACTACCAGTGGACTAGCCTACACAAAAATTCAGATACGCAGAATTAGAAACATATCTGTTTTATATCAATATTTTAATAAATATTTTCAAACAAAGTTTCATAAGACTGTATATGAAAAACAATGTAAAAAAAAGTATATTTAATAGGCTACTCGATCAAAAGAGTTAACACAACTACAAGCCAAGTATACTTTGAATAATTCAATAATAATTTAATAATAATTTTAAGTATATCTCGATCAAAAGATTGAGTACAAGTATAGGCCAAATATACTTGGACTTTTCTCTCAGTATAAGTCAAGTACACTTAAGTGTAATTAAGTATATTTTTGAGAAGTATATAAAATGTAGACTGAAAGTATGCTTTCTTCTTTTTAGTTGAAAAGAAGTATACTAATAGAACACTTGAATAAACTTATTTTCCATGCTTATTTTATTTACTCTATAAGCTATTCCACCCGAAAGTTTGTTACTATATAAAGCTGAACATGTTAGTTTATAAGACGGTGTGTAATATTATGTTTTAAAAAT
This sequence comes from Leuciscus leuciscus, assembly GCF_965113295.1. NCBI lineage: Eukaryota > Metazoa > Chordata > Actinopteri > Cypriniformes > Leuciscidae > Leuciscus > Leuciscus leuciscus. Next base: position 70,029,950 of record NC_138725.1, on the reverse strand, counting down.
ATATATTTAATAAGCTACTCAATCAAAATAGTAAACACAAGTACAAGCCAAGAATACTTAGAATACTTAATTATACTTTTAAGTATATCTCGATCAACAAGTATAGGCCAAATATACTTAAACTTTTCTGTCAGTATAAGTCAAGTATACTTAAGTGCAATTTGAAGTATATTTCTGAGAAGTACATAAAGTATATTTCTGAGAAGTATATAAAAAGTAGACTGAAAGTATACTTTCTTATTTTTAGTTTAAAAGAAGTATACTAATAACACTTGAATAAACTTCTTGTTCGTAAGGGTATTCCAAGATGACAACGTCTAGATTCATCAGGCTCAAATTGTGAAAGAATGGTTGGTAAGAATCATGAATAATCATTTTCACACATGAATTGAGTCCAGACCTAAATTCACTGAAAGTCTTTGGGATGTGCTGAAGTAGACTTTATAGAGTGCTTGTCAATTCAAGGCACTGACCAGCAATTGATGGACCTTTTGATGGATATAAATGTTGTCATTTCCATCAAGAGGTGCATAAATTTTTGGCCGGGCAGTGTATTTGTAGGCACTTCTTTAGTTTGGAGATTTATTTATTTATTTATTTATTTATTTATTTAAGTAAGAAATGTATACTTTTATTGTATCAATTTCTTAAATAAATAAATAAATAAATCTCCAAACGAAAGAAGTGCCTACAAATACACTGCCCGGCCAAAAATTGCGATTCACTGCCTGCAAGTGTGTTCAAACTGTAAAAGATTCAAATATTCCCAGAGGCAGAAGTCTGATATGTGGTTTTCAGTTGCATTTATTGGGTGAAGAAGGACATTCAACTGTTCCTCCATGCTGAACAACATACCCAAGTTGCTCTGTATGTGAGAAAAGAGAGATTCAACATTAAATCACCTCTTACATTAGGTGTTGAACCCTTGAAAAACCCAGAAAGCACAATTGGTGCTCAGAAAAGGCCATTCATTTTTGGACAAAACTATCATGTTACAATCTGAAACAAAATCAGATCAGTTTATAAACAAGTAATCGTTTTGCCCTAATGCTGCCTTCAAGTCCTCCCGGGAAGTTTCAACATGTGTGTTTGGAAATCGGTCAGAATAACATGGACGCATTGGACTATTTGAAGTTTCTTTCTCTTTTTCAATTCCTGATAAACACAGGAAGCTAATGAAGCGCAAATGTGGCACATTAGGTGTCTAATTGATGCTTAATCGGTTCACTTCTGTGCTGCCACAGAGAATGATGGGAATTTTGCATCAGATGGGAATACATTACCCAAACTTCATCGCTGTTCTTCATCAACAAAATTATACACACGCAGTGCAGTCAACATTTACAATTACTTATCATGGCCAACATCAATTAGCTTCCACCATGATTCTTTAATTTACACCCACTGAAAATTAGGAGGTTCCCATTACGACATCATTATGTCATTACGCACATACATCACTTAACATATTATGATTTTAACAAGACCTGAAGGCAGCATAACAGATCAAAATGCATTTACATAAGAGATGTTTGTTTCTCTAGGTACATTTATGACACAAAGTAGCAGTAGATTACATTCAAATGAAAGAAACTGAGTATTCAAAACTGTTTTATATAATTCCAGTGCATTTCGGTAGAGCAGTAGAGCTCTTGTAGCCCAAATACAAACAAGTGTCAACAAGGGAAACACACTAATGCATTATTAGTGTCTATTGTGTAAGAACGCTGCACCACAGTGAATGTCACAGACTTTGATCTGGCCTTTGTGCACAAGAAGTTGGAAGATGAAATGAAAACATCCATGTAACACAGCGAGACGGAGTGAGACCGACAGGCCCAGAGGTGCATTTAGATGTGAAAACACAGAAAAGATACAGAGGACCACATTTACATAAAGGGTCCCATATATATTGCACTGCTCTACTTCAACACAAATGCACAATTTGAAGAAATCGTCATTAATAGATCAAGCACAAAGAAAATCAGTAAAGAATCAAACATCTCCAGGTCAAAACAGCCTGTTTTCAGGACCTTTACCCCTTTTTTCTTTCTTTTTTTTTTCTTTCTTTCTTTCTTTCTTTCTTTCTTTCTTTCTTTCTTTCTTTCTTTCTTTCTTTCTATTTTTATGATATTAAGCACATTTCCCATTTTCAGATGTTTTACTTATGATTTTTTTATTTTTTATTCTTATTTTCAAGGGTGATTCTCTTTATTGGAATTATATATATATATATATTTATATATAGCCATGGTTATGTCCTCGTAGAACTCGCAAGTACAGCTTGTAAACTGGACATTTCTGGGAGCTCCTACTTGTACCATGTGACCGCCGTTGATTCATTTGGTCGTTGACAGTAGCTACGTTTACGTGGACACCTTTTGGTTCAATCGGAATGAAATCAATACGATTGATGAATCCGAACACGGTGTTTACATGAACGATAAATAAAGTAATTGGGTTGATGTGCGCGTTTATATGTCACAAGTTTCAAATCGGAATATATTTTTTGACATGCGCACACTGCACAAATATACAGAGTTTCCCGCTGTTCGCGCATAACTATTCTCCTCTATTGGTTCTTTATTTGTTTTAAACAGCAGACGTAATATTAATCCGTCTCTGGTCATGATTTGGAGACAATGAGCATATTAACCGTTTTGCCGTGCTGCTTATATTTATCACACAGTAAAAAAATGCCCCTCCCCGCGGCCAAAACCTCGTCTGTGGATGAGAATCCAAAACAAGGACTGGTGAGATGTTGTCCTGCTTCACTTCACAGACGCTGAGTGAAATGAGAATTTTAGAATGACGGGACACTTATTTATATGACACTTTATTCAACAGGAAGAACAGCTCGTTCCGCGCATCATACGTCATTACGCTATTTAACGTCATTGCACATGCGCAGTCCTTTCAGTTTAGGTTTTCAATCCGATCAAGTGTTTACATGTTCTCTCGATCGGATTACAAAAGGAATAAACCACCCCTTTCAATCCAATCGAAATTTTATTCGGATCGAGCTCAATCGGATCGATTAAAATCGGTAAAAAAAAATCGATTAAATCGATTAAAGCCGTCAATCCGATTATAAGTGTCCATGTAAACACAGCTACTGATGCCATAGAAAGGCATAAGGTTCGACTTCGGCTGAGGCTGGATGTAACCGATTGGCGAGAGTCGATGCTTTAAACTTGATACAGACTTAAATACAGACGTTTCAAATGCTGTCATGTAGCAGCAGCAACACTTTACACTCAGTAATTTGTGTAGTGTTCAAAATTAAAAATGTAAAATGATTTGAAGTCAATTTTATCCCGTAAAACTCATCTTTGATTTCCAAAATGTATTTTTACTTACGTTTAAAACATATTTAAACGTTATTTTTCCTGTGAAAAAAAATCTAACCGGCATGCACTGCTTCAAATCAGACACCGATCGGTTTGCGAACACACTTAAATTCCCAGGCTGCATACGAAAAAACATACGTCCGTTCTATATAGTAGGCAAAAAACAGTATGTGACAAAAGAAGTACAGTATGTCCGAATTCACAGTACTCATAAAAGAGTAGGCAAAAAGAACCCACATGACCTACTTCTTCCTGCGAGATTCTGAAGTGCGCATATGATGAACACTTCACTATCCCATGAGGCCACAGGAAAGGATTTGTGAATGACAGTGTAGTGACGCTGGTATAAATACATTCGTTACCAGATTACATTCATACTACGTACATTCATACTTTATATAACATACTTTTTTAGCAGCCGTGAACTCAATTATTCACAATAAGTACCTTAAGAGAGTATGCGATTTGGGACGCAGCCCCAGTCCAAGGACATGAAGAGCTTCGAGTAGAACGTCATGTCTCATCATCTCGAAATTACGGTAAGTCTGACATGGCGTGAACAGAATATGTATTAGTTTCTACAATTTCGTATCGCTGTCACCTGTGTCTAGTTTAGTTCCTTTGTTTGCCCTGTGCATTTATACTCACAGTTTAGTTCAGACCCTTGTCAATTATCATTTACATATAGTGTGGTCCTTTGTTTCTGCTCTTTATCCTGTTTATTCCAAGGTTTTTTGGTTAATAAATAAAATTTGCACTGTGTCTTCACCGGTCACGAGTGGGGCGATGCGACAAAAGCAAACAGAACCCATTACAATCAGCGATGCTGTCTACACTGGATGCGGCACGATGAATCAAGACAAATTCCCAACAGTAAACTGAAGCTCTGTTCTATTTCTGACATAATTCAAGCGCTTATGCTTAATTGTCATGAGAATAATTTTATAATGCAAAAAAATGTGCTTAATCAAAATAAAAATGAAAGAAATATAACTTTCTTATGCAAAATATAATTTCTCTTTTTTGTTCTTTTGATTTCGGAAGGAAAGATGGCCTTGGCATGTTTTTGACATGTTTCGTGAGATTCACTCATTTGTAGCATCAGACTGTCAGATAAATCAAACTTCCCGACATTTATGCGCTTTAAACAAGTGCAAGCGCTGTCAACCTCATTAGTGCCTATCCGTATTTCTGTTTCATCTCCACAGAAAATAGCCTCACACCCCAGAGCTTTGTGCGAGGGTCTAAACAGGTAATTTACAAAACCCTAACACAATAAAACATTATTAAAAACGTATAACACACATTTCCCATACAGTTCTCATATAGTTCATCTCATTACGCTATGTTCTGAATGTCAAAATCCTTCACACATATTTCAAAGACACCACATGTTAAATCTGTAATTCAGAATCAAACAAGCTTCATAAGGTGAAGCCCTTCAGCCAGACCGCCCTGTCCCGCAGTCAGATCTTCCCCTGGGGGCTTCTGAGAGCTGCGGGTCAGACCTCGGCAGATTTGCTACTTTAAGGTTTCTGGATGGCAGATCTGCTCAAAATGTCAGAAGATTTTAACTAATCTTTGGATTACAGATTCCGTCTGAGTGCCTCTCCATATGGGCAAAGTCATAGACTAGCTCCTTCATTCATGTTTCATAAAGCTCATGATGAAACTATGCAGTTTATTTTTACAGTGAAGGGCATCAACATATACACAACATGACAAAAGCTCAAAGCAAAAATGGCAACAAATCCATATTTCACTGTTTATCTTAAAATACCCATGTGTTTGTGGAGAGCAAAAGTTTTTGAAGGACGCAACACCGAGAAAAGCATAAATATATCAACAAGAAATGTTTGCTTCAGCTAGATTCGCAAATACTCTATTCTGACCTTGAATGTGCACTGATTTTTTTTTTCTTTTTTTTTTCTTTTTTTTTCACACAGTCAGTCATTTTAGTTATTGGTCAGGCTGACAGCAAAGTCTCAACAAACATAAAGCAGAATAGAGAACGAAATAATCCATTATGTGAAAATATGTAAACATGTGTTTCTGTCTTTGTCTCTCTGTAAGTTCGCAGAGCAATATCGGGATGCGTGTTACCTCTATAACGAGAACGCTTCCAAACCGACAGACGTGTCCTTAGGAATCAAAGAGACGGTCTTCACAAATCTCCAATGCTGCTTTTGTGGCACCGCCAAATACCTCCACGTTGGCATCGACCCACGGCACCACGTTGCCAGGCATGTAGGCTGAGCAGTTGGCCATAGCTGAGATGTCTATAGGACGCAGTACTCTGTCCCACATGTTGAAGTGGCTTAACTCTCCTACGAAAGCTTGAGTGGCATCAAATCTCCCACCTACGATGTCCTGTGGAATAACAGCACACTAGTTAACCACAAGTAGTGATTAGTGAAGTCAAATTGGTTAGCTAGATTTGAAATATATATATATATATATATATATATATATATATATATATATATATATATATATAATTATATATATATATATATTAACCTAGATTTACCTTATTTGATAATTTTTTACATACACATAGGCAAGGCAAGGCAAGTTTATTTATATAGCACATTTCATACACAATGGCAATTCAAAGTGCTTTACATAGAAGAAATTAAAATAATAAAAAGAAATAAGAATAATTAAAACAGTTTAGAAAAATAAAATGAAATACAGTACAGTACAGTCGGACGAACAGCGGCACAGTGCTCATTCAGTAAATGCATAGCTAAACAGAAGTGTTTTGAGTCTGGATTTGAATGTGACCACTGTAGGAGCACATCTGATCTCTTCTGGAAGCTGGTTCCAGCTGTGGCTGGCATAATAGCTAAAAGCAGACTCGCCATGTTTAGAGTGAACCCTTGGTATTTCTAGCTGATATGATCCTAATGATCTGAGTGATCTGTTGGGTTTATATTCAGTGAGCATATCTGCAATGTATTGAGGTCCTAGGCCATTGAATGATTTATATACCAGTAATAATACTTTGAAATCAATCCTAAATCTAACTGGGAGCCAGTGTAAAGACCTGAGGACTGGTGTGATATGTTCATATTTTCTGGTTCTGCTCAGAATCCTAGCGGCAGCGTTCTGTATGAGCTGCAACTGTCTTATGGTCTTTTTGGGAAGGCCAGTGAGGAGTCCATTACAATAATCCACCCTGCTGGTGATGAAAGCATGCACAAGTTTCTCTAAGTCTTGTCTGGAAACAAAGCATCTAATTCTTGCAATATTTTTTAGATGATAGTATGCTGATTTAGTTATTGCTTTGACATGACTACTGAAACTAAGGTCTGACTCTAGTGTCACACCAAGATTCCTGACTTGATTTTTAGTTGTTTGACCCCTAGAGTGAAGGTATGCGTTCACCTTGAGAACTTCATCTTTGTTTCCAAATGCAATGACTTCAGTTTTATATTTGTTTAACTGAAGAAAGTTTTGGCACATCCAACTGTTGACTTCATCAATGCATTGGCACAGGGAGTCAATGGGGCTGTAATCGTTAGGCGATAGAGCTAAGTACAGCTGTGTATCGTCTGCATAGCTGTGGTAAGCGATTTGGTTCTTTCTCATTATTTGGCTCATTGGGAGCATATACAGGTTGAACAGGAGTGGCGCAAGAATTGAGCCTTGAGGGACTCCGCATGTCATGGATGTCCACTCAGACTTATGGTCTCCTATACTCACATAATAACCTCTCCCATCTAAGTATGACCTGAACCATTTTAGGACTATCCCAGAAAGCCCCACCCAGTTTTCCAGCCTGTCAAGAAGTATGTTATGATCGACAGTGTCAAATGCAGCACTGAGGTCGAGTAGTACCAGCACTGATAATTTGCCTGAATCAGTATTTAAGCGAATATCGTTTATTATCTTTATGAGCGCTGTCTCTGTGTTGTGGTGCGGTCGGAAACCAGATTGAAAATTGTCAAAGTATCCATTCGAGCTTAAGAATTTGTTCATCTGATTGAAGATAACTTTTTCAATGATCTTGCCTATGAAAGGAAGATTTGAGATCGGTCTATAGTTGCTTAATATGGTCTTATCCAGATTGCTCTTTTTCAGGAGGGGCTTGACAACTACAGTTTTCAGGGAGTTTGGAAAACTCCCAGAGAGAAGTGAGGCATTTACCACTTCTAGAAGATCTGCTTCTAAACTGTTTAACACACTTTTGAAAAAAGATGTGGGAAGTGTGTCAAGAGCGCATGTTGATGTTTTAAGGTGCTGTACGGTTTCTACCAAAATTTTGCTATCAATTTTTTTGACATACTACCAATTCTGAAGTTTAGGTTTGTTTTCAAAATCACTTGAGCGGTGACTGGTGAGCGGAAACTGAAAAAGCCGAATGGCGATTGAGATGAATGATTAAAAACGTATTAAATTCAGAGGGTAAAATCCTGTAGATTTGTTATAATACACAGTTTGTTCAAGGCTTTCAGTCTGTGCATTTCTTGGCGATACTCAAAGCCTGATGCTTTGGCTGTAGTGGGACTATTTTTGTTGGTGGAGAAAAACAATACACAAAACTAGCTGCATTTTTTAGAGTGTGTAGTTTAGTAGAATATGGTAAGAAATACCAAGGACATAGGATCAATCCTCAGGGGTCTGAATGAAATGGATTGTATAAATGTAGCTTGTATGGACTGCCAAAAGCAGTAAAAGTATAACAAATTATTTTATGAATTCTGTGATGATGTGTGGTATTAATTGGTTGGTTTCACTCTAAAACAATATTTTTTTTTTGAGGAACAAATTACAGAAATCTGAATGATAATGTAAAATGTAAAAAAATGGTTACACAAATATCTAAAAATGAACTTTTGCATGTAAGCAAACTGCCAAACCCTAAGAACAATGAAGTTAGTGTATGGTTACTATTAAAAATAAAGGTGTTTTATAAACATGTTCTTCAAGAAATAAATGGTTCTTTTAAGAACTTTCAGGAGCTATGTTTCCATCAACCTATTTTTCAAAAAACGCTGAATGGAAACGCCAAAGTGCTTAAAAAATGTGAAAAATGTGCATAAAAAACATATTCGCTCAATTGAGTCGGTTAAACTTTTTATCCGATAAGAAAACATGCGCATGAACTACGATGAAAACACATTTACCGAATAAATTCCTCGATGCGCATCAAAAAAGACATGTGACTTTGCGATGGGACGGCATAACCAGTGAAACGATTTCGTTGCACAGCATCTGAAATTCTGTTTTGGTTGTTCTGAAATGCCTGGGCAAAGTCTGTCATCAGAGTGGTTCAGTACAATTACCTAAAACTGTCTTACACGAATGCATTCACAAACAGCAGCATCCGCCTCCGAAAGCAAGATAACTTTATTGTGTTTTGTCTGCGCGCTCTGAGGCACTCCTACTGCACCAACTTTATTTTTTCTTAGTGACATTTAGTGCCAGTTTTTCAGGAAGTGACGATTTTGTTCTCTTCGGATCACTGGATGGAAACAGTGCATTATTTGCAAATGTTTTATGCATTTCCAATTTTGCGCACAAGTTAAATTTGCCACTTTGGATGGAAACAGCTCCTGAAAGGTTCTTTGTAAAAAAATAAATAATAATAATAATAATCAAATATTATTTAGATTTTAAAACACACTAAGAAATAAATGGTTCTTAAGAACTGTTCACTGAAATATTTTTGACACCTTTATTTTTAAAAGTGTTTTATAGAAATATGTAACTTACAATACAAGCATATTATTTCTTGTAAGTTAAAGAGCTCCAATTTTACTGTGCAACAGGAATGAGACCTGCTAGTTAATATTCATTAGATTATCGATTTGACTGCACTGACTCAAATCGATTAAAATCGATATTGGATGAAAACAAAACTTGAAATGAATTAAGTGAGATAACAACACTAACTTTGCAACTTTGACACTGTTATTGAACTGTACTGAATCAACATCGAACTAACTTGAGAAGAATAATGAATTGAACTTGTGTCAGTGTTGCAAAGTTCATCAATTATTAAATGTTTTGAACTTAACTGAAACAACATTGAACAAATTGAACTGAATAATGTTAATTATTGAACTGAATTTAATTAGTTTCATTATTGATTCATTCTACAACATTAACGGTTATTTTCCTGTTTATTACTGTGAAGCTGCTTTGAAACAATCTACATAATCTGTACAATCTGTACGAAGTGCTACATATAAAATAAAATGTGACGAAGAGCAATTATTCTATCACTTTTAGCTATTTAGGTCACAGATTGTGCCTTTTCAAGCGCTGTTAAGCACTGTGAATGCACTCAATTATCAGAGTAGTTCAGTGTAGGTAAGCAGCAGATTATTGTCACATGTAGATTTTGTGTGCCTGCTATTTGTGTCACATGTACCACATCTCTCAAGAAGTCCCTGAGCTCTCAGAGCTGCTGAGAGGTGACGTCTTCACATCATCGCGTGTGAAGACTTATTATTATCGTTGCATGTGTTCCTCGCGAGGGATCAGCTCTTTTACGTCCTCTCTCTCACCTGTTCTTGGCCCAGGATAATGACTCCTCCAGGTTTAATTGGGTGCCAGGGGGCCAAGTTCTCTCCGGTCCCTAGTCTCTCTCCATCCTGATAGGCCTCCCAGAAGCCATCTCTGGTTGTCCAGGTGATGCAGATGTGATGCCAGCGGCCGTCACTCACGGACAGCGGAAGCTGAGCAACCTGTGACAGAACGGATGAAGCCATAGGGTGTTATTACAGTGAAAATTGATCCTAAAAAGTGCTTATTCTAGAGGAAGTAACCACAGTAATCAACGATCACTACGGATCAACGATTGCTTCCAAGGTTCATATGCAGTAGGGTGTCCTTTGTGGTGGATAAAGTTGTTCTGGGTGGTTGTCTATGTTGAGTCCAACACTCAAGTCTATACTTGTGGTATTCGTCACTAGATATGGCTTAGTCCATGCTTAAATGCAAGTCTATAGGTGCGTCCCAAATCGAGTACTTGTGCACTATTCTAAGTCATTTTGTTGTATAATAGTGCGAGTAGTGCGTTCACACTGAAAATTCTAAAAAGAAAAGTGCACTTTAAGTACCCGGATGATGCACTTATTTAATTGAAAAAACTAAGTGTGGAACATTGGACACTTCAAGCACTCAACTGTCGCAGCTTTAATTACGTAGTGGAGGGGGAGGGGCTATCAGACTTAATAAACATATAAAGTTCATACACTACACGGTTGAGTACATAGTGCATAAGTACATAGAGTATGAGTCTGATTGCTTAGAACTGCAATATCACATCTTTCCTCAACAAGGTGTTGCGCACCAAATTTAATACCCAGGTTTGTTCAAATCCAGTAGTTTCAATAGGAATCCACGCAATCTGGACTTTTGTATGAGGGGGAAAAGTTCCGCACACAGATTTCGCAACAGGTTATTTTCTTGTTTATTAAGCTGACAGCTGCTTTAAAACAATACGGATTAAGTTACACACAACACAACTTGTATAAAGTAAGCTTATAATGAGGGGTATAGCAACCACTATAGTAGGGATGGGACGATTACCGGTTTCACAATAAACCACGATAAAATGTACTGACGGTTAGTAATATCGTTTAAAATTTAATTATCATTAAAACAGTGTTTGATTATCGCGATTTTAGATCCTGTTCAGCCAGCAACAGTCTGACGCAGGCGCAGCGCGCAATGTTGTTGTTTTTTATTCAAGAAAGAATTGCGGAAGGCAGTGACCGTGCTCGGGACATAGACCGTATAAGATTTTTTCTTAGATCGGGAGATTTTTCAGCCTTTTAAGAGAACCAATTCTGAGGTGTGGTCATATTTTGGCTTTAACAAAAGTCCTGAGGGAAACTTAATCGAGGATGGTCACCCTGTCAGCAGAACATGCACAAGAAAAAGTCGCTTCAATAGGGATCTGCCGAGTCTTGTGTGACCATTACCCACTGTTGTATAGCGAACGCAAGGCAAGTTAACTTTGACCTCAATACCAAAACTACGTCTGGGAAATGATTGGGCATAAAATGTTGTTTTAAATTGAACTATTTTATATCAATCACTTGAAATAAATGTGAAGCTTCCGCAAAGAAAAGTTCGCAGCAAGTGGCTTTGAGCCAAAGACGAACGAACAAGTTCCAACAAGACTATTAAGAGTGACATTTAAGGGATAATCATTTATAACGTTGTTCATTATACACTTATTACACCGATTTCTTTTTTACCACATAATTACGGGGACATTGAATTGAGATTAATGTTTTAAATCTTACCCGTTTATAAATCCATTATGTACAGCTTACAAAACAATCGTTCAGACAAGATGATCACAACAATATTATCAAACTCTGTAAACAATAAATCAACTCTGATTTAATTTTCAATAGCAGTACAATTAAAAACGGAGACGCAAGACGGCAAAGTTGTATTTGAATGAAACGAGAGTGTCCATTGTGATAAGTTACATGGTGTAACGTCTGTCAGAGAGTTTGAAGTCTGCCCAGATGAAGAATACAAGACAGTGCAAATGAACTAGTAGTTCCACGAGACTTTTATATATGTTTTCTCTCAGTTAAGCACACTCTTCACATACATGTCGAAGAGCGAATGTTAAAAGGGAAAAGAAAACACTCTAAAACACGCTACAAATCAAAGTGGAAGTAAACATTTTATAATAAAACAACGGCCAGCAGTAGAGCGGTCATCTTCCTCTTAGCGCGAGCAATCTCACTCTCACTGTGCGTGCGCGCTCACATAAAAACAGCAAGCATACAATAACGTACGCCATAGAAGAAGTTATCTTAAAGGCACATCAACATTCATGTCATGAACACTACTTAACACTAGATGGCCATTACAATGGATGTGCGCCGGTGTTATACTGCGTTGCTATTGACGACCGTCATTATAAGGAAGGAAATGCCACAGAATAGAATCTTGCTTTAAAAAGTGCATAGAGCTGCTTGTTTTATTTGTTGTTTGTTGATTTTCGCGATAATTTTGGTCACTATAATCGTGATATTAAATTTTCATACAGTCCCATCCCTACACTATAGTATGCATTTTAAAACTCTTTTGGCGAATACAGTTGCATCAAATCATTCATGAACGCCCTCCGGTATTACTAGCGCACCATGCTATCTTCTTGTGGTTTTGCTTCTCTGCGTTGGTCGTAATTTCTTCTATGGGGGTTTAAAAGATTAGGGTCCAATAAACGACTCTTTTCATCACTAATACAAGGACAAACTGCACATTGTACCCAGTTTCAGAAAATTGCTTGGTGCGATACAATTCCAAATTTAGGTGAGCCATATGGAGGACCAAGCTTGTAAGAGTAAGGAAGGATATGGAGTGTCTCGATGAATCATCATAACAAACTCCCCGCTATAAAGTTGTATCTGAAGCTCAACAAACTTTAAAATAATTTATATATTCAAACTCCAAGCTAGACGCACATTGAGTTTGACAACTACCGCACCTTGAGACCGAGGCTTTAATGCACTTAAGTGGAGAAGTATGCAAGTATAGAAACAACATTCAGAGAGAAGTTACAAAGCACTGAGGTGTGATATATTCACTGGAGTGAGAAAAAGCACTGAAGACACACTCGACAGGTAATCAGATTCAGCATGGCAGTATCTCACTCGATCCTCGTCACTTTCTTGTTCTTTCCTGCTTGACGTACACACACACACACACACACACGCGCGTACACGCACACACTGTACATGTATAATGCATGTTGTGCAGGGCTGCGGGGCAAGATGCCTCTCTCAATAAGCGAGATGCCAAACTGACACTTCCTGAGTGAGGTATCAGGGGAATTAGCAGGGCAGCGGAGCTTATTCGTTCTCTCGCTCTCTCAAGACCCTCAGGTTACACTCAACAAAAGCCAGCGACGGCAATAACTCACAATCTGCTCCACGAGGATCTAGAGATACAGCATCCATGGTTACTGAGACATGCTAACCTCATTTACCAATGTGATACTGGAAGCTAATTTTCCCCAAAGAAAAGCAGCTCAGCTTCATATTCTTGATTTAGAACCACTGAGGACATATTTAATTCATTTGTGTGTGCTTTAATGCTAAACTTTGAAATCATCAAGGGTCTTGTGCAACAACAGCCTCTAAAAACTAATCATCTAACATTCAATTTTATTGAAAGTGCATTGGAAAACCTTTTGTGGAGAAAACATTGTGAGTGTGTGTTTATCTTTGGTCAAAACCATTCAGAGATATTTAAGGGAATTTTTACGAAAAGGCTTTGTCGCAAGTTGTACAAAACAATCTAATTGCAAAAATATAATTTCTAAGTCCTGATGCATTTTAAAAATATCCAATATTAATAATATCCAAATATCCAATATTAATAATATGACATCTTACGTAATCTAATTCTTTTTAAGCTATATTAATTTTTTATTTTTTTTTTGCGTATCTTTATACAGTATTGTACATATGATGGATGTATAAACTGGGTATTCAAATTTTTTTTACACTTTCTAGAAAATAAAAGTATCTGTTACATTCTGGTCCCTCCTTTCAAAAGTCTGATCACTTAATAAATGCATTATGGGATGAGTTATGTGCTGACGTTTAACAATTAGAGTTAAATGTTTTTAAAAACCTTCTAGTACATCTAGCTAGTGGTCGACAAATATATTGCCATATGTCTTTCTGTTTGGCCAATAAGTGTCTTAACCCTCTGAGGTCTGAGCTGTTTTCTGGGCCTGGAGGTGTTCTGACATGCTCTGACATTTGTGTTTTTTTCTGTTACTAGTGACATTTTCATGGCTAAAGTCTAATTACACTGTATTCAGCACAAACTCTGCTACAATAATATATCAGCAGCATGTATGTAAAAGTTTGTAGTTTTGAGATAATGACATTTATGCGTGGTTTGTGAAAATACAAAAAAAAATTCTCACTGAAATAAGGCCATGAAACCCATACTGATTATTTCTTCACAAGACTTTTGAAAATTGTATGACGTAGCCTAGAATATTTGCTCCAAAACTATGTGAAAATCACCCTGACTGCTCATTCAGATAAGACAATATATTGATTTAAAATTTCTAAGACGTGTTTTGTGTGACAAAGCCATATTCGAAGAGGCGTGATCATCTCATGAATATGTAAGCCTTCAACACCTGAGAAAGACAAAGACACTCCCCTAACTGCCCTATTAGGAGCGATCAGGCCCTGTCATTCAGAGCAACCTTGCACAAAGAATGAGGAGATTTAAAAAAGAATGGCTTTTAGATTGTTTGGATTTATTTACAACACAACACAATCCAAAAATACAAATGACAAAAGAGCACATTGAAAACAATGATCCAAAGACAGAGACCTTTGTGCCATTCCTAAAAACATTGTACATACCATTTCCAAGGTGTTTGATTTTCACTTTACCATGTTCATGTACAGAGACTCATGTGAATGTTGAAGTCAGCAGGACTCAGTTGCATCTGGTCCCTGAAAGAAAAGAAAAAAGTGAACATACTGGTATCAAGAGAAACTAGGCCTGCACGATTTTGGGAATACATTTGAGATTTTTCTGGTTAAAATTGCTTTTTAAAATTCACAGAATACACACACACACACACACACACACACACACACACACACACACACAAATGTTTCCAACAATATATAATATAAAGAACACCATATTTGTTGTGCCTTGTAGGCATAAGCTATGTGCAGTACTGCATAAAATAATTTTATTTTACAAAGCAGCCTATAAATCTTCCAAAAGATTTCAGTAACAATGCTAGAGAAAAATATATTGATTATCTTATGTTACTTAAAATGTTTCCATTCGTTATGATGATATGAAATGAGATAATAGTAAAAACATAAAGCCTAATGTTTGGTGCATTTTTCCTTTCAAACGCAATCGCGCTCCAAAATATGATACATTCAAACCCACAGCGTGCTCCAAAATATGATACATTCAAACGCCATCGCGCTCCAAAATATTAAACATTATGGTTATACATATCTATGCTTGAGCAGATATCCACAAACAGTATTTAACAGTAAACACGGGTCTAAATAGTATAATATTCACCATATATCTAGCAACAGTTCAACTGCAATGTGAAGTTTATGCAACAATACCATAAACTAATAAGTAAGAATTTCTTACCTTACATCTTTCTTGTCTTCAAATCGCGTTCTTCTTCTTCTGATGTAAATCCAATGTAAGCTCAGACGCGTCTTCCAAACTCGACGAAAAGCAGAGACTTGTGAAGTGTTTTGGTGTTTTGTGTTTGAGGTAACGAGGGGGTTCGCGTTCCATGTGGAGATTTGCATGTGAATCTCTTTTGCGCGAGTGGGCGTGTCGAATTAAAAGTAATTAGCAAGCGTTTGAGATACTGGACATCCTGTTGGTTTTATACAAATTACTTAAACAGAGAATATTTGTTTTCAGTTTGAATCCGATCATTTAAAAGTACACACTTAAATGTGTATAAAGGTGTATGGCTCATAAATGTGTGAGAAGGATTCGCTGAGTTTTGTTTCAGTTTATAGACGTGCTCAAGAAAAAAAAGTTCACCGCGACGGAGAGGCAGAACGCACACCCTGTTTATTTTCTTTATTTTACAAAAGCACAATGTTTTGATTTGATTGTAAGTGGACACATACAAAAGTAGAAATATCACAGATTCTTTTTTTATATTTCTTTTTTCTGTATAACCATAAATGACGGCGTAATTTAAGTTTATTGTACTACAATGTGAAGAAAATCCAGCAAAACGCGGGGGCGCGTTTTCCGACCTCAGAGGGTTAAAAGGGCCAAAAATTAGAATTTTCATGTATTAATCGTTTTTTATTGCCAATGTGTGAACAGCTTGTAATGAAACTTCAAAAACGAGACCTTCCCCAACTTCCTAGGTTGTCTATGAAAGCCTGTAGACTGATTTTACGTGAAGGACTCTAGATGTTTTTGCCTGGAAAATCCCAGAATCCCTTTAGAGGGACCGAGGACTTTTTTATTGCCAATGTGTGAACAGCTTGTAATGAAACCCACCACAGTTGAACAATACTCTTGTGGGAAAACACTAGACAGTTTTATGTGGACAGACCCTTGACCCTTCAATTTTGACAGAGGGATCGAGTCTACTTAACATGTACACTTCAGTCAGATCCATAGACCACAATTTATCCACAAGTGATCGAGGGTTTAGGTCATTCCATTTAAACCCATTGCAAGGGTTCCGGAAGTAGTGGACACTAGTATAACGTAAGCAATGACGTACATCCGAGTGAATGAGACGGAAGGAAGTTGTGATGGAAGGGCAGAACAAATTGCCCTACTTCTAGCATTACATCTATCTCTAGCAGCCATGACTCATCCATTCAGCTTTTGGATTTGTGAAGATAAGCAGAACTGGGCACTTTGTTATGATTATATATGCTATATTTTTCACATCTTAATCCCTGTTCACATGTCAAGAAACTCAACAAAGTTGAGAGCATTTTAACTTCAATCAAATGCTGAGTGATTCTGTGCAGCGACTACCGGCTGGAGTGAAGACAGTGGAGCTCATGTGACGCGTCTCTTGTCATCTACTGTAGATAAAGTTAATCCTCTGAGTGAGCGATTTACAATGTCTCTAAACACAAGTTTGAACACAATCAGTTCACATTCGTTCATTTTTAAATGGTCCTGTGCTAAGACAAATTAATTTTTAAAAGTACAAATATTCCATGTAGTCTCAATTAACACAAGGTCATGAAAACTACACAATAAATGTAATACATTTGAAAAATGCTGTTTAAAATGGTTTGAGATGGAATATAACATCTCACTGTGCAGGGCTGTTGTTTAATTAGCTTTTGATCTTCAAGCCCCTTCATGTAAAAGCATTCAAATAGAAATCCGGCTGTGAAAACATTTTATTTGAGGAACCCTTTAAGGACCATAACTACCATTAATCATATTTAGTGTTATTTCCAAGAAAAAGGAAACAATACAATTCCATTGATTTTTTATCTGATGTCACCAAAGATATTATTTATGTTATGAGATATATTAGTGTTATTATATCTGAACAATGTGTGTGCATGCTACTGATGTTGGACTGAATAGTAATGCTTGGTATTGTCTTTTGTTTCATGTAACTGTTGAATTGATCTACCTCCTGTGGATTCAACCTCGGTCCTTCTTATGTGACACCCTTTTGTTTACTGAATTTCTTGCATTATGGTTCCAATTGTATAATGAGGAAAATGTGATGTGCTTTTTGAGACAGTTATAACATGTCAGAGCTATGATGTGTCTTAGGTTTAGGGTAATGGTGTAAGCTGCATAGTAGCTCAATGGTTTTGAGCATTTGTTTTTTGCTTGTTTGTGTGGTTTTTTTTGTTTTTGTTTTTTTGTTGTTGTTGTTTTATGTCTATGTGTACTTGGACCCTCTTGAAAATGAGATGTTGCATCTCAAGGGGCTATCCATTAATAAATTGAAATGAAAATTGAAAATATATTACCTTGGTATATATTGACTTCACTGTCAGAAAATGTTAAGGGCTACAACAGCTTGTCACTGGGGCGGTACCCTTAAAAGGACAACTTCGTACCTCTGAAAGGTCCAGTACTTTAGGGTAGTGATAGGTACTACTAGGGGTATAACAATATATATTGTGTCACAATATATCGCATTTCAAAAATGCAACAATATTTATCATTGATAGTAACAATCTGTATTGTGGATAGTTCACCCAAAATAATCACTGTGTGAGAAAAAAAAAAAGTTTTCAGAGTTTTAGTGTCAGTACTACATTAAACTGCTATAATGTTGAATATAATGTATAACAATGCAATGTGGGAATATTTATGGGTCCTGATAATGCCAAATGTCTCATTTTACCAGTAAAAAGTGGCCTACATTATTTTAAATATATCTAATCAGTGATCGAGTGCAAGCATATTCGTCTAAAATATTTCTGTATTTTCAGAATCATGAATATTTTTGGTCACCATTGTCCTGTACATTGGGTTACCAGCACCAAGTCCAAGCCTATTCATTTACACCCACAATGTAAAACCAAATTTAACATTTTAATTAAATACATTTTTGTTAACCTTTTACCATATGTCTTGGAGTATCGTATCGTGAGTTCAATATTGTGATAAGTATCGAATCGTGACATGAGGGTATCGTTACACCCCTAGGTACTACTGTTACATAAATGGGTAAATAAAGTACAAAGAAGTCCCTTTTTTATGGGTACTGCCCTAGTGGCAAGCTGTTGTATCCCTAAAGGTACAAGTTTAAAAAAAAAAAATTCTGAGAGTGTTGGGGCATAATAGGGAAAGCTGACATTGTTTCAAGCAAACACAATCAATAAAAACCATGGATAGCTTTGCATCTGTAGCTCATAAAGGCTCACCTTATCATTGACGAGGAGCTCCATGGGGCTGTTTCCCCACTCTATCAGCACAATCTCATTGGCTTGTCCCGGGACTCCATAAGAGAACGGGGTTCCAATTCCAGGGCTGGCGCTGGACTTGAGCCACATGCAGACGGTGAAGGCGTACATCTCTGGCAGACTCTTCTTTATGCGGCCGTACAGGTAGTTGGTGCGCAGAGGCAGAGACACCTTAAAGTCTTCTGGAGATTTGAATGCATTGTTACCTTTGAAGAGAATCGAGAGAGAGGTTTGCATTGAAGGACAGGAAGAAGATGCAAAGTGCTGACCAGAGATGGTGTTAATTTGATTTCAGCAAATTGAATTTGGGTAATGCTTTCAAGTTCGATTAATGAAATGAGTGATCCACACAGGCTCATGTAATTATCTTAATATGAAATGGCATGCTGGGGGAATGTAAGGTGAAAGATGCTGATGATGCATTGGCGCTAATCATTCGTTAATCGTTCGCTTTGCAAATTGTGCTGGCGCTGCTCTGAATTCTGAATACAGCAGAACGATGTGTCCATCCAATGCTAACAGATGGGGCTTGCATAAATCCCACATCTAAAAAGGCCAAAAGGAGCGATAAAGGCAAACAAATGATTGTAAATAGCAAGTTCATTCACATGCAGATATTCTTCCACCAAATAAAAATGCCACAGCCAACAAAACCTGCCTCAGTGTCACCTTTGTTTCATCCTACAACATTTTCTGCATGAAAATGGCCCAAATGCAGTGAAGCATTAGTTAAAGGTTTCCCCTGGCGCTGCGTCGAGCGCTGGTCAAGTTTTCAAAGTTTCTACGTTGACCTTTCAAAGTGCAGCCAGTGCTTTCCAAGCGCTCTGCATGATGCATGCTATTTCTGTCTTTGAAATGACTGCACCAACTTTGCACCAGAGTTGAATTTCAGACATATTGATGTACACTACAGTTAAAAAGTTTGGATTAATTAAGATTTTGATCATTTTTAAATACATTTATAATGTATTCTATAAATAAATGCTGTTCATTTGAACTTTGGACTAATCAAAAAAGGCTGAAAAAAAATCAAGGTTTTCTAAAAAATATGAAGCAGCACAACTGTTTTCAACACTGATAATAATCAGAAATGTTTCTTGAGCAGCAAATCATCATATTCTAAAGGATCATGTGACACTGAAAACTGGAGTAATGATGCTGAAAATGCACTTTGATTACAGGAATAAAATACATTTAGCATACATTACAATAAAAAAAAACAGTTATTTTAAATTGTAATAATTGTACTGTTTTTACTGCATTTTTGATCAAATATTTGCTGCTTTGGTGAGAATAAGAGATGTCTTTCAAAAAATTCTTGCTGACCTCAAAGTTTTAAACATATATATATATATATATATATAATTTTTTTTATTTTTTTTTATGTATTGTTTGTTTTATTTTCAATACTTTTAGTTTGCTGTCATGCGATGTTTATTAAGGATGCTTTCCATTCAAGGACTGCTTTTGTTCTGTGATATATCAAAACAATTAGCATTGACTGTATTCTCATCCAAGCTCAAATGCATATTTTCACTGTGAATCTGTGTATACCTCATGCTCCCTTTTTTTATAAGCTCGTTTTCCTTCGGTGACGCTTTCTGCAATGTTTTTTTCATGTGGAGTTCAAAGCGGTGCATGGCGCTCGCATTGAGCGTGAAAGGTTTTCGACTAGTGTTCCTATCCTATACTATACTTTACCAAAATTTTGAATTCTGTCTCATTTGACGTGACGGATTGAATAATTCATCAGTGAGAATGCCGTACTTTTCTCCAGCTCGGTGATCCTCTCCAGCAGTGAGTTGAGGGTGTTCTCGGTGCGCTGGCGGTGTGCGGTCGTCTCGTTGTACAGCTGGCTCTTTTCGTCCTCGAGTTCGGCCACTCTGGTCAGCAGCTGGCTCTCCAGGTCACTCAGACGCCGCTTCAGCAGGTCTCTCAGCTCGCTGGGAAATGGCCCACCTGATGTGTTGGTACGCAGCTGCTGCTGCAGGACAAAGGAAACCAAAATATTCATCTGCATCAATTTGCAAATGGTTTATTCTGTTGTAGCCAAAAATCCTTTCAAAAATTAAATTGCTGGGGATTTGTGAGATGCTGAATTAGTGGAGAATGCCTTAAAGGAGTAGGCTATACATTGACTATATACATCTTAGTAGTTCAATAGGTAGGTCCATGGTCCAAAACATTACTAATTGTTTTATTGGTCCAGTTTTACTGTGTGCTCACATAAATAAATAAATTGTCTACTGTGTACTCACATAAATAAATAAATGGTCACACTTGGTATTAGGTGTCTTTAACTACTGTGTATTCAAATAAATAAATAAATAAATAAATAGTCACATTTTGTATTAGGTGTCTTTATTATGTACTCACATCAAAGAAAATAAACTAATAAAAAACAACTGCTTATATTGCCATGTTCATGTGGGATACGGGTAAGATTAGGCACAGGATTTGGTATGTAGGGTTAAGGGTGGGTTAACAGGTAAGAGAAGGGTCATTTAACGATTAAAGCAATTAAAGCCTAATATAAAGTGGGTCAGTTATATTTAACGAGTTTAATAAGTGTTTAGAGTTAAGTGATTTATGTAAAATCACTGTTTCATATGATGTCGAGTTACCAAGGTGGAAGCTAGCATTCCTTATGACCCAATTATTACCCTCTATGAAGTTTTTCTTGTTGATTTTTGAATGCGATCAATATATTGGTCGGGGTAATAAATAATGTATATCAACTTATTTACATAAGTGGTGTGTCAGTTGAGTAATAGCCTATACCAAAATCTTCCAATGGCTTTGTCAATTGGTGCATTTAATTTAAGCAATTCTGTGTATAATTTGCTATAATTGTATGTTGTAGCCTATGCAAAATTTCGCGCGTCTATAAAATTTTTTTTTTTTTAACCTGAAGTTCAATAAGTTCAAATCAGTATCCTACATAATATTTGCTGAACGTGTTTCTATTCACAGCTTTCCATCGAGCTCATTATTAATATTTAGTTAAAAAGAAAAAGATAACGTGAAGTCAAATAGGAAAAGCCTCTCCCTCCACATACTGTAACATGGCTCATTTTACCTTGTTTTGACAAATCATGCATCCCTAATTCGCAAGACCAAATTTCACAGATCATTACAGCTCAGTTTTCCTCACAAATAGCTCTTAAGTGGCCATTTATCCCTCATAAGCCTAAACTCTCACCTCCAGGTTGCCCAGTCGGTCTTTCAGGCTCTGCATGGTCTTTCCCAGTTGCTCCACGGTCTCGGTGGGGTCACGCGGCAGATCGCCCATCGTGTTTTTACTATAATCCTTCCTGCGCGCGCTGCCTCGCGACTTGGCTTCAGCCTCGCAGCGCGCGAGTTTGGAGTTGAGCTCTTTGATGGTGCCCTGCTGACTGACGATAGTTTCCTTCTGCTGCAGGATGGTCTCTCGAAGTTGGATGATAGTATTCCGTAACTCTTCCTCCTGCGGACTGGTGCTTTGGACCCGGTTGGTCGTTTCAACCGGGCAACTGAGGTCGGCGCCCGCGGGCACTGCAGTGCACACGAAGCGGCTCCCTTTCGCGCCAGCCACTTCCCCGCTCCCTGACGCGTATACAAGCAGCAGTGCCACGAAGATAACTCTCATTACGGCCGTTTCTCTTTCCAAAACGCAAAAAAAAAAAAAAACTAAAAACTAAAAAAACGTGAGTCAATTCAGTTAGTTGGACTAAAAATGACGTTTAGTGTCAAAAGAACGCAATTCCAAAATAGAACCAGATCTTTGAAAGTGTATTCGAGTGTTATTTTAATAAAAAAATCAGTTAGAGCTCCACGACACGCTCATAAAAATCACTCAAAAACAAATCTAAACCGAAACAACAGAGAATTGCTGTAATGGCCTGAAAACCCAAAGCTTTTTCCAGTAAAAAAGCGAGTGCGCGCGCTTCTGCTCTCTTCACACAGTCAGTGAGTATGTTTAACAAACTGTTGGATTCCTTCTAACAGACGAGTCGAACTGTCACTTTAACAATATATCACTCAAAAAAACAAAACAAGTATCTGTCCAAATGAAGAGCGATTTCCAGAGGATTCTGCCGTTAAATGCATGAACTCTCTTCACACAGTCAGTGGTGCTGAACGGACAGCGGCGCTTTAACGGATTAATATAGAGACTCCGGCGCGCGCAGTTTGGCTCCGCTGGAGGAGCGCGCGGATTGACTGAGCTTCATCTACGTCACTTACTCGCGCTTGATGCGAGTCACGCTGGTAAATTATATTGCCGAGGATTTTTTTTTTTCTTTCTTCTGGCCTTCCGTGAATGTCGGGTTGAATAAACAGTGGGCTGAGTAGATGCAGAGCTCTTTAATAAACCATCAATAACTTGGTTTATTAAAAACCACCAATCATTTAATCATTATATCCCTCTGAGTTTGAAGAACGGTCTCCCTTACAGCCAATTTCTTCGAATCAAGAGAATTTGTAGGAACACTGCTGGTTTTTGAATGTGATGAGATGTACAAACAGTTCCTTCTTAGAGGATATCTTGAAAAATGGCTTAAGCAAGTAATTGTAAAAGGAAAATCTACATCAGCAAAGTTGCAATCTCAAAAGTTATAAATTACCTCAAAGACCATGACAATGGATACAAAATCTCCAAGGAGTCTCCCCTTTTTTCACATTATAGGAGACATAAGAGATTATTTGGTAATCTCGGATACTTTCATTAAGGAGAACAAACATGTGACTTTGGATCACTCTAGTGGCTTTTTTCCATGTAAAATTTGTTCAGCTGTAATGTTTCTTATGAATTATATTCTTGTTACACCAAAGTACAGTTGTCATTCTCTAATTTGATGTAAGCTATCTATTTGGTGATACTAACATACATATATTGTGAGATATAATTTTGTATACACATTTTTATGGGTTTATATTTATTAATAAAATAAAATAATTAGTATGTTGATTTTTTTCTCTTGATGTTGCATTCTTTTCATGTAGCATGTATACAACATTTAAGGTGTGTTCGACATCGGCTGCGGCTGGATGTAACCGATCGGCGAGAGTAGCCGCGTGCAGGCAGGGAGGAGCTGCAAACGGAGACGTGAAGTCGGACACTTTCTGGTTCCCGTAGTGACTGCTCACGTGGTGTTTGCATACTTTACCACAGCTGAAGTGAAATAAATGCAATATTTGCCAAATAATACACAGATGTTTCAGAGACATTTTCATTCAATACTTTATGTACTGCTTCATAGAGCGTCTGTTTGAACAAGAATAAAGTTCAACATAAGCTACTATCAATGAAGTGGAGTCTACGTTTTTTAAGCAGTTTTAATTTGATAAACATGACACAATATAACATGACAACGACATGAAAAGAGTGTTCACTGTTATAATAAACTGATTTGAGAGCTTTAGAGGAACTAAAGGTGTTCGAATAAACACGAAACACACGTGATCGTTGTCATGCGGTGAATCTGGCCAATCGTGGGACAGCTGTGTCGTCATCAGCCCTCCTGCAGCCCAGTGCAGCCGCTCTTGAGAAGCTGCGCTGGCTGAGTTCTCCGGCTACTCTCGAATCGCTCTCGCGGTACTTTGATGGCATATGTCACAGTCACGTGGCGTCGGCGCTGTATCAAGTCGGACAAAATTTCTAACCGGCATGCACTGCTTCAAGTCAGCCGCCGATCGGTCTGCGCAGAGCTGCATGAAGTCGAACAAGCCTTTAGTTTGGATTTGTTATTGTCTGGCTTGGTTGATCATGTGATCTATGTAATCATGTGACTCCTTAAATTAAGATGGCTCCTGCACTTAGCATTGTAAGCTTGAGATTGACAAAGGTCACATGTGACCGAAACGTTTGCCCTTTTTTCAGTAAAGTATTGATTTTATCTCGCACTTGATGACTTATTCTTTGGTAGAGTGTGCAGACTCTCTTGAAGTGTTTCGCTATTTGTCATTTTTTGTCTACGCTCCTCATTTGGACTAGTTTGAAGGCACAGTGAGTTCCTGACTATTCTTCTCCTTAATAAACTGCAATTTCACCCAATAACTGCTTCTCAGGCTTTTTAACCCTCATGACTGTTGAGATAACGTTCTTTATCTGATGTTTGGGTCCAGAGGCACGTTTGATACTTCTTTGTTGAAAGTCAATTTAAAAAATGACATCAATAAGTTATGAAAACATGTTTTCACATTGCTTTAACTTATCTTTTTTTAAGTTATACAAGATTCAACAATTTTTTTAAGTCAGTTTAATCTAATTTAAGTTGAAATGACTTAAATATCCAAGTTGATTGTACTTATTGTGGACTCGTAGAAAGACGAGTGCTTAGTGTGCTATTTGGGACAGGGTCTATAAGTAACCTAACCCTAACCCTAACCCTATGTCATTTGAATCTACTAACCAAACCCTAACCTAATACAAACATTCAGATGGACTAGTTTGATCATGACAAATCATGAATTTCTTTTTCTACAGTGCAATGGTAATGTATGCAGGAATAATGAATACATCTGTATGTAACAAATTAGAACAAAGGCATGTTCAGACCAAAGAAAATAACTAGGCCTATAATCATAATGATACACATTTAGTTTTGAAATTTAAAGGAATAGCTTTAGAAAAGAGTAACGGCACAGAAGAACGATTTAATTGGAAATCAACTTTCAAAAGTGATATTCTCCAGCTGACAAACGATAGAAACATTGACAGCCAATCAGAATCCATCCTGCTTTTAAGGAGGTGGCGCGTTTAAAGAGGCAGGCAACAAAATTGCAGCTCGTGCTTAGAATAAAAATAACTTTTGTGTTTTGTGAAGAAAGCAAATCATAGCTTTGGGACGTCATGAGGTTTAGGATGAACTTTTTTTTTACGTGTACACATTTTTGCGGGCGGTGCATTGAGATTCTTTGGAAACTTTTGACGCTCCTTACGTACGGTTTGTTTTCTTCACACCTAGTTTATATGTGGCCACTGTCTTCCTCCTGCGGCATCGGTGGCAGAGAGTTAATGGTCTGTTGCTGGCAGTAATACTGTGAGGGGCGGCTAGGGTCACAGGTTTGGTGACAGTTTCTATGTTAGTTTAGACACACGCAGCGGGAGGCTGTCACCTCTCATGTGACTCCACCCAAATTGGAAAACACATTTGAGTTTCTCTCTCGCTTTCTGATCCAGGTGGCTGCAGTAAGCTTTGTATTCAGCACAGCTTATTCTCCATAGCCCCCAAAAAAAGGACACAAAGTCTTTTAGTCTGTGCCAAAAACTGCATGTTAAATGCAATGCAGCAACAATTAATTGTAATTCATGTGTAAGAATTAGCCCCAATGGCACAGCTTAGCATAAATATATTATTTACCCCCAACTCAGTTCTGTTTAGAAATTTGCTCAGTTTCAATTTCTGTATTATTTTTAAAGGGATATTTCTTTATGATGAAATTATGGATCATTTAAACTTTAAAAATAAAAGTTCTTTATTGGCACCGATGGTTCCATGAAGAACCTTTAACATCCACGGAACCTTTTGATTCCACAAATGGTTCTTCATAGTCTTTAGATTTTGAAAATGCTCTTTACACTAATCCTTTTTTTTTTTTTTTTTAAGAACTGTTCATTAAATGGTTCTTTGGGGAACCAAAAAATTGCTCTTCTATGGCGTCACTACAAAAACCCTCTTTTGAAACCTTGATTTTTAAAAGTGTATTCACCCTCATGTTATTCTAAACCAGTTTTTTTTTTTTTTTTTTTGACTGACAGCCTCAGCCACCCTAATGTTGTCAAAACCTGTATTGCTTTCATTCTTCTGTGCACAAACCAATATATTTTGCAGAAAAACTGTCCCAAAACTGCTGAAACTCTTGATATTCCAATTCTTCTGAAGACATACAGTAGATTTGTGTGTTTAAAAGACATACATTTAAGTCATTATTCACTGAAAATGTGCTCCTCCACAGCTCTTATATTTCATTCACATTCACATTCATTCAATGATGGTCCTTCATCGATTCTGGTGATATAAGTTGCAATTTTAAATAAGCTGTTACTTTAATAAATCGAATGTTTGCTTGATATTAGCCTACAATAATTTAAAAAAGATTTTAAGCGCATAGCATCTAAAGTTAGCGATGCGGCTCTGGAAAAGCGTCCCTAAGGACTTCCATCTGACATCACATCTGAGGCATTACTCTGTTGGTATTCAGCTGTGTCATAAAACAGCCCTGTTGTGTCGCGTGCGTATTGTCACGACCTATGATGATCACCGCTCTGCGTCACAAGTGTGTGACTCAGGACTCACAGTACACACAGATGCACAGCCTGCTGATGCTTTGTCATTTACAGAATGATGTCCCCTTGAGCAAAAATCATCCAAACTCTGACAGGTAGACAGGCATGAACTCCTGTCGGATTATTACATTTTTTGCCATTCATCTTCCCCTTGGCAGCTGTACTGCCAATTTTATTAGGTATAAATACTCAAGCGACAGTCTCGTCTTTTAAAAGATGCTGATTTGTATTCAAAGATTCCTTCTTGGCTTTTTTCACTGAGGCTCTTAAGATGAACTCCTACAATATAGATATGGATTTGCTCGAGGTTATTTGAGAAAGAACAAGATCAAATAACCCTTTGGTTCCTGAGGGTGCTGCTGTTCTGCAAACGGCTGTATGTTTCGAGTGAGATTTGGATTAGAGACCAAGAGATCTCAATAAAGGCATGATGCAATGCTTTTGGGCACAGTGTGTCAAGCTTGGTTGAGGAAAGTGCGTGTGTTTGAGCGCATGTGCGTGTGTGAGAGAAAATGACTCTCGCAACAGCATGCTAACATGGTCACTGTGATATTGCCAAGTAAGACATGTTCCTGGGTCAACATATTTATTGATTCTGGAACAAAATTCCTGTCTGAAAATGTAGTCCTAACCGTGTCCCTACCCCTAAACCTAAACCTAACCATATCTTTTCCCTAAAATCAGAGGGAAATGATGGTGAACAACACTGATTGTAAGCCTAAACTTGACATAAACTGTAAACTTGACCCTCTAATCTGATTGGTTAATTGGAATTTTGTTCCACACTGTAAAAATAAAAGGTGCCTGGAGGAACCTTTTGGGGTTCTTCACTTTGCCACACCGGCGGAACCGTCTGTAGATCCTCTAGGCACCCTTTAAAAAGGGGCGGTTCTCTGAGGAACCACACAGGTTTCCTGAGGAACTCTTATATAAGGCACTGTGTGGAACCACTGTGGGTGCCTCCAGGAACCAAATTTATATTTAATTTTATTTGTATTAAATTAATTTAATGTTGTTACTATGGTTACCACCATTAACTTCTATTATAATAAACAAACAACCAAATACAAAATAAGAATTGTTTATTACATATTTTAGATCCATTTTAATACATACACTTCCATGCACTTGAAAAAAAAAGCTAGTAATAGATTAATATCAATGAATACACACACACACACACAAAATAGTAAAGTAACATGAATAATCAACCATGTGTATACAATAGGCTACACAAGAAAAGACATCTCAACAAAATGCATGGAAAACACATGTTCCATGTAATAAATCAATGTAAAAAATTACAATTTTGACTAATTAAAAATGTCCATCTTCACTTAATTTTAAAACATGTGTTTCAGTCCGCTTGTTAAGTCTGACGTCACTGTTTCCAAGTCCAAAAGCTCTATCAGATGCCAAAAACCAACAGTGCTAATATACACTCATGGTGCTGTAATATTCCTGAAAATTAGGATCCTAACCTTTATCTCTATTCCGAAATCTCAGATGGTTAGTTATTCAGCTATTTTGAATCATAAAATGTTGAAGTCTGGGATGCCGTGAGACTGGAGACTGAAATGTACACTATGCCTTTTGAAAAGCTTAAATGTGTGACTTGAATCAACAGTTCCCATAAATGGTTGTTGAGTATTCTCAATATCTAGAAACAAGATAGAGGAAGTAGAAGAAGAGGCTTCGACCTGGAAACAGTATTCCTTATGTCACAACAAGCAGAAAACATTTTCCAGTTTAACAGAGTTAAGGTGCAGTAAAATGATCTGTTGTTCTGTGAATGTTCACTGGTGAATTCAGTCATTTCAATAAGAATCCACACGATCAGCAATTTTGTCTTTTTGCCTGTGTAATTTCAAGAAATTCACAAATGTGATGCACCTTTACTCGCTGCAACATAAAATGCAATCAATTATAAAATCTTCACAAGGGACACGTGAGGTACTTAACGAGTTAGAAAAGTGAAAAGGTGCAGCAGATTCGTTTTCTGTTTGCTTTTCCTCTTTTCTGGTGGATGGTCCAGGCACTTCAGTGATTTTCAGGTCTACAGGAGGATTTTTATTCTTGATCAAACTTGTATTTCAGCTTACCGAGATCCCTGCAAAGTACAAAATTTACTGTTAGTAAGGTTATTAAAGTTATTAAATAATTTCCTCAGCCTTGTGACGTTCCAAACCTGTTTGACTTTCTGTCTGTGGAACCCGAAAGCAGATCTCAGGCATAATGCAACCCGTCACCATTCAATATCACTGCATGAAACACAAGCATACATTTTTTTTGTAATTCATTCAAACTATTCTTATGTACACTTGTCTAGTTCAATTCAATGCAACAATTTATGTAAAAAATAGTTAAGCTCCAAAAATGTCCCAGAAAAGATCCTAAAAATAGTCAATGAGTTCACAACTCATGTGTTATGGGTTGTGTTGTAAGTCTTCTTAAGTCATATAATAGCTTTTTCCTTTTTTTTTGTCGAAAAAGACAAAACTTTAAGTTATAATTCAGAGTTCAAATGTCTTATATTCAAATGCATATGATTAAGGTATAGCCTATAAAAAATGCATAGCATTATTAGCTCCAAACCTGTGATATTATTTTTCTGAGTAACATGAATGAGATTTGAGAGCATGAGGGAAGATTTTCAGAGAATAACTTATTAAAAAAGTACACAGTCAAACAATACAATTTCACACAGAGAAAGTTCATAGTAATAAGGTACTTGCATGTGGTGTATAGGTAACTTACTGTAATTCAATGTTGCCTCTGAAATGTTCAGATTATTTTAGAAATGTACTGGTTGTTCTGGGGAAACAAAAGAACAAAGCTGATTATTCACAACATAATATTTATTGACCAGTAAATGGCTTTAAAATGGTATTTGAGAGAATGAGGGCACCTGTAGTAAGTAAAGTTAGGCTAAACAAAAACAGACCAAACTATATTAACCTGCTTTTGTTATTCATAACAAACGCCAATGAGGACAGCAAGAATCAGCTAAATTAGTTAGGCTATATCAGCAATTTGAAGACACAGTTTTACAGAATATGTTGAATTGAATGACTAAATCAATCTAAGACAATAAGTCAATAATTTCCATTTGTTCATTAACTTACGTTAGATCAACGTAGTTAGCATCGCGGCTAAAACCTTCCTACCAGATACTGTGCAATAAACGAGTGGTAAACACTGTAAAAAAAGTAGTAATGTATAATCAATTTAGTTTATATATATGTGTGTTTGAATATATAGTGAGTAGACTCTGTATTTATATTTATTTGGCGAGTTTACAAACCTTGTAACGGAGAGCCGATCAAACGGCGGAAGCTTTGATGAGAGGACGGAGCCGTTACCCGATGACGTCGATCAGCTGAGCTTTGTTGCGCGCGAGTTGCGCGAGGAACTGAAGCGACGACAGCAGAGGAATAGCAGCAGTTTCGTGACAGAATAAAACTTTTCTCCTCCTAGTTCTTCTTCTTCAAATAATAATTTATGAAGAAGTAGGTAAAAATTATTATTTTATTACTATTATTTATTCAATAATAATTAATGAATTCTTCTTATTAATATTATTATAATTTAGTGTTGTTGTTTAAGGTTTAAATTAATCAACAAAATAGGCCTATAGATACTAAATAAATGTAAGCTACCCAGGTGAAAAAGACGTAGGCTACTGTTAAATGTATTAAAAATGCATTAAAGTATATTTGTATTGTAGGCCTACTAAAAACACACTCAAGTACATTTTTAATAGTACGTCTTTTTTCACCTGGGTATGTAGGCTAAACTGAATCAAACTTAAGTAGCCTATAATAATAATAATAGGATAATAATATTCTCATTTTGGCCTCACAGAACCATTGGGTTCCTCCAGATGCTGGCTTTAACATAAGAGATCTTCCAGGAACCACTTAAATGTTAAAAGATCTTCCAATAACCCTTTTATCGCATTCAAGTTCCTCTATTTTCCCCCAAAGCACTTCAAGGTCTCATGGTAATGAAAAGGTGACTCCAGAACCTCTGAACTAAATACAAAGTGCTTAAAGGATCCCATAAGTTCCAGCAAGAACCTCAAAGAATGTCAATGCTCCTCCAGTAACCCTACTATAGGAGAAAGAGCTTTGAGGCACTTAAATTACATTTTGAAGTTCCTTGAGTATCCGACAGGATATTTGAGGCTCCTTTAGTTTTTACAGTGCAGGATCAACAAAGATAGTGATCCAGGAACATGTTGTAAATGTTTACAAAATGTCCAATAAATGCTTTTCGTTTGAACTTTCTATTCATCAAAGAGTTCAGAAATGTTGGTAACACTTTAAATCATGTAAATCCAACACTATTTTGAAGTGTAATACACACACACACACACACACACACACACACAAAATAAATGATTTACAGGGACATAAATATAGATGCAGTCAAATACATGTACAAAATCATGGACCAGTGGCATACAGCAGATCTTCATAATATTTAGCGTCACTCAGTTGTTATGGATACAAGTAACACCGTCTCCACCAGATATGATGGCTGCCTAATAGCAGACAGAGCACAGAACTTTTCTAGCCGTTTAGCCCTCTTTTTGGGCATCTCAAGTTGTTGAAGCCTTCTTACAACCAGCCTGTGTGTGTGTCAAGCTGCCAAATATGAACACACGTAGTCGGCTCTGATAACCTAATTCTGAGATGATGTTTAGGAGTGGTTGATATTTAATAATCTTAGTCATAAAGGTTTCTTCCACACTAGAGTCAAAGGTACATGCAACCTCCAAAACACACACCTCACTGATCTCCTCATTAACCACAACAACATCTGGTGTATAGCAAACAAATGTGAAAAGGTTTCAGAGTTATTACAATACTGAAACATGGATGGTTTTACACAAGAATGTTTGTACATTTTTACTGAAGATGAGATATGTCATTCACTATAAGGTCCACTATTCTGTCATGGTGTGCGATGTACATTCCTTTATAGGCATGACAGCCATTCAAGATATGTGTCAGTGTTTCAGTGATCTGTTCTGTAGTGTGATGCAAACAATGAGGAACCTGAACTGAAACCAGATAGAAAGGTTGAGTCTGGTTGGAAGAGCTTGTAGTCTGGCTTTTACTGTAAAAATAACAATGTCCTCACCCCGTTTACATGTAGCATTGTATTCCGATTATAACCAGTTTAAAAGTCCAATCAGAATGAAAATGCTCCATGTCAACACCTCAATCGGAATAAAAATGCTCAAACCGATTGAAATTTCAGTCGGATTGAAGGGGGTGGAATAAACCTTTTCGTGAACCGATCAAATGAAAGATTACACCATGTAAACGATCTGATCCGATTACTTTGAGTGTACGTCTTTCTGCGCATGCCATTTGCGCCAGATCATTCTGTCAGCTAACATAATGCCTTCTGTTTGTGACCAGATGCAAAAAACTATGCACGCTAACCATTACCACAGTAAACATGGTAAATATGAACGCTTAGAAATCAGCGAAATCAGACAAATCAAGAAATTAGACAAATCATATAGGTTATCATAATCCTGATTTATTTGATCTGTCAGTAGCCTACGTCTCGTCTCTTTATACCGGACTATCCTCTTTATCTCTGACTGAAAATATAACTGTATCCTTCTGGGAGAGAGAGAGTGCTAAAGCTCCTCAGGTAATATTTTTGGTGGCATATTTGCAGAAATTATCGTTCTTTCTAAATGTGATGTAAATATGTGCTGTAAGCTACCAAATAAACAGAAACACGAGACTGAATAAGTTGCGTGTCCTCTTTCTTTTGTGAAATAGACGTTCACAAACGTCATAAACGGTAAACCACTTTATTTCTGTGTGACTAATGTGCAATTTTGACACAAATTAATTCATTATGATCAATGTGTCGCTTTTTATTGTAAACCTGTGGTAAAACATCGATGCTTGGGTTTTAAATATTCAATTAAACAACAAAATTAAATTAAATTAAATATTTTGGGGATATTTAATTAAATTTTATCAATCAATAAATTCCTCTTGAAACAAACTTTGTTTTATTATTTTAATTTAATACTGTGAAGCAGGCGCGGAGTTTGCGGGGGGGCAGGGGGAGCATTGCCCCCCCTGGTGAAACGGGTAATTGCATTTAAAAAAAAAAAAAAAAAAAAAAAAAAAAAAAATTGCATTGTTTAAAAAAAAAGATATATTATAAATATTTTAAATAACACAAAACAACTAAATGGTGGTAGGTAATACATCTGATTTCATATAGGCCTACTGCTTTAGTAAAAAAAAAAAAAGATTCGGGGCTCTGGGTCATGTGACTTCACATCGAAAGCGACATTACGGCCAAGCTCTCACCCCTATGCTCTCACCTGAGACCATTATCGACGCATATGCAGGACGCAAAAAACGAAAATTACTGTTGCACTAGTCTGGACAATGTCTAGGTCTGTAAGTTTTATTTCTCTGCCAAATAACTGCTTAAGCTGGAGAAACTCAACACACTGTTTTCAATATGCTGTTCAATATGTTTCAAAAGTGGAGAGTATTGTGTTCATTTTTCCCTCTCAAAATGTTTTAAATGTTTCATGAAGTACAACAAAATGCGAAATATAACTTGTTTTTTAATCACTCTCATTGCCACAATGTGTTTTGAAAAAAGGAAAGAAAAACCTTAAAAATCTTTTCGTTTTGGTTGAAGATAATATTTTAACAGTGCAAAAGTGGTCCACATTTCATTGATCCCAATTGTGTCCGAACGAAGATGCGATGCGAAGTCAAGTGGCGAAGTTCTACCTGTTTACAAATATGATTGTATTGTTGTACTGTTTTTTCTTGGGTTAAAAATAAATATGTGTTTATTTAGCATGTTTGTTTTGTCCATACAGTATGTGCTAGTGCTGAGTTCCCCAATTGATAGGCTATGCAGGTCCCTATGGAAGCTTGTTTCCGCCACAAAATAAAACATTTTAAAAGATAATTGCGACTTTTTATCTCACAATTGCGACATCTCGCAATTCTGACTTTATTTCTCAGAGATATAAAGTCAGAATTGCGTGAAATAAAGTCGCAATTGCGTGTTATAAAGTCAGAATTCTGATTTTTTTTTAGCTATTAGCCTGGCATGGCCCGTTTAAAGCCCTGGCTCGCACTGGCCCGACAGTGGAAACGCGGATAATGCCTACAACTAACGCGACGATTAAGTGATGCAGATCCGGCAGACAAGTGTGCGCATGTCACAAAATGATTTCGATTGAAAGCGTCAGCACATGTAAACACCAGATCGGTTTAGATAACATCCCATGTAAACAGTCAACCGGAATCCGTCAATCAGAACGATCTTAATCAGAATAGCAAAAAAGTGTGCATGTAAACGGGGCTACTGAGTGAAGTATTCTTAAGAAATGAGTGAGAAACAGAGTGATCAGCAGAGGAGAGACGCGCAAGTTTTCTCTCTCACACACACACACACACACACACACACACACACACACACACACACACACACACACACGCACGCACGCATGCACGCACGCACACACACACCCCTGAACCCCACATAGCTTCAATGTAGTTGGCTACTTTTTGTCAGTAGAAAAGATATATAAATATAGATGGAGTAAATTGGTTTTCTTCTACAGTTGTAATGATGGGTTCACGCTGTCCTGACTTAGCTCTTTCTACAAGTTCTGTGATATTTGGCCTTGGTTGTGAAATGGATTCTGGTCTCTGTGACTCTAATCACCCTCTGCCTTTAAAGACACAGAATTGAGCTCAAGCTCATGTTGGTTTGCTCAGCATTTGGACAGATCGATCAAAAACGCAGTTTGCTGAGTGTTTTATCTCTGTATAAGTCTGGGATCTTTGCTCAAAGAGGGGTGAGTAAATGATGACGGCATTCTCATGTTGTTTGAATTTCTTTTTTTCATTTTGTCCTCTGGAAGACAACAAGAGAGAGAGGTTTAGCAGAATGTCCAAGCATCTCTTTTCCATGCAGTGAAAGCATATAATATACAGTAGTGACCATGGCTTGTAAAGGCAAAATAATCCATGCACTATATTCATGTTTATATCGTAAGTCTTCTAATCGTAAAGTTATATGACAACTTTGTGTAAGGAACAGATCAAAAGTAAAGTTGATTCTCACTGAAAATCATCTCTGCTGTTATATCTCTGAAATCTCCTTTGTAAATGCGCTCATTCATACTTGCAGTGACCAACTACTGTACTTTTTTACTAGATTGGTTTATTAAAGTATTTTTCTCATTACTTTTTTCTCCACAAATGTATTGTCTTTAAAAAAAAAAAAAAACTCTAATAAAGTGTTTTTAAAAGGGTCAGGACATGGGAAATCTAATTTGCCCTGATCTTTTGACATATCCTGTAAGAAGTCACTGTACCATTAAAACATCCTGCAAGTTCCATAATATTCATAGTGTTCAGTCGATTAATGGCTGAAATTTTCCTACATTGGATGTGAGCGTCTCGTCATGTCAAAAGCAAATCCAACCCATTATAATCACTGCCACTGTCTACACTGGATACAGTCAACATATGTGCATTTAGTTTCTGACAGAGTCCACGCACTTGACTTTGCTCACAACAGGACAAATGGAAGAGTGAAAGAAAACGTCCAGTTTGAACAGCTCTTTGCATCTCTATACAGACTTCAGAACGATACCAGCATCAGGAACGAGTAGATGCTTTATTTTAATGCCGTCCCGGATCACGTCGGAAGATTATGTGTGTGTTCGGAGCGTTTCGTTTTGTAAACTAGGCACAGTGCAATAGAGAGTTTGCAAAGAAACTTTTGTTGGAAGATGAAGCAGCCAACTATATTGGATCTGACAGCAGCGGCATCACGAACCGTAAGTAAAAAGGATTTCATAATGCTTTGTCTGTAAATGACGGTTTTATATGGATAATGTTTTCAAAACACTTACTCAAGTGCAATAACGAGTGGGCGTTGATACTGTGTTAGGAGATATCAGACTCGAGAGAGAGAGATGAATGGATAACAATACAAAGCTTTATTGAGCGTGTCCAAAACAGGTGAGTATAGACCACTAATACACACACACACACACACACACACACACACACACACACACACACACACACACACACACACACACACACACACACACACACACACACACACACACACACACACACACACACACACACACACACACACACACACACACACACATCATGACCCCTTTAAGTCATGAATCACACCAACCAGCTCCAAGATGAAACACAACATTTGATTTGAAGCGAGAAAGTACTTACTATTCTGAAAAAAGATAGTTGACTCAAAGTCTTAACCCATCAACCAATGCAATACAATATACAACTAAAATATAAAATACCATGCAGTATTTTGTAATTTCTTTTACCAAAGTATATTTTAACAATCTCTTAAGCCTGTATTGAAAGATCAATACACAATTCCCTGTGGAGAAAATTAATAGGATCTTATCTTTGGAACCCTACTGTTGCACCCTATTGGTTGTCGTTTGTCTCATAACCAGACAAACCACAGTTTCAATATTTGATGTTGTGAATAAGGTGTGTTCCTCGGAAGAAAGAAAGTCATACGGTTCCGAACGACAGGATGGTGGATAAATAATGACAGGAATTACATTTTGGTTGAACTAACCCTTCAGAGTGGCCTATGCTGTCAGAATATTGGCCAACAAAGCAACCCAGAAATTTCATATAAATATTTTATAAGGCACCGGTGCCACTGGAGTCATGCTGAGATTTTTCTTTTCTGCGAAATCAGAGTATTGTGCACAGTAAATCACTGAAGGAAAATAAGTGGGAGGGCAGATGAAATGCATTGCAGAAATATAGGACTTCAAGAGATTACCTGCAGTATTTCATCTCAAGAAAACACACAGCTTAAACCTATTTAAATGAGAAATTCTTCAGATGAACACAGCAGATTCGGACGTGACAAAAGTGTGCATCTTGTTTCTGTCATAAACTTCATAACCATGGTCCACCTGTGAATCTTGATTCTCGTTCCTAAGATAAAATAACATGAGAGGTAGCAGTGTACTTAGATGAAATCAAAATGACGTTTCAAAAGCATGAGGAATCCAGTACTCTTTGATGTGAAGTGTTCCGTCAATAAAGAAGCTTCAGTATTACCAATTTCTCTGAGTACAAGGCAAAAAACACAGTCTTTCATATACTTGCAGAGGCCCTGAAAATGTGAAATATCGTCCTCAGAGGCGCATGTGGATGCTGACATTTATGTCACTGACTCTGTGGTTTACATCAAATATTGATGTCTGTCTGCACACCACAAGTCATGACCTACAGTCAACTAAACAACAGAGCATGAGTTCTCCTCTGCATAATCTAAAGTAGTCCAAGTAAAAAAAGAAAAAAAAGAAAAGAAAAAAGAATATATATATATTAGACCAGAATCCATTTCACAACCACGGCCAAATATCACAGAACTTGTAAAAAGAGCTAAGTCAGGACAGCGTGAACTCATCATTACAACTGTAGAAGAAAACCAATTTACTACATCTATATATATATATATATATATATATTCTCCATTCACAGAAGCGCCACCGTGATGTGTCGATGTATCCTCATGTTCTGTTGTTTATGCTGCTATTTGCACATGTATATATATACACACACACACACACACACACACACACACACACACACACACACACATATATATTTTAAAGGAATAAATATATGAGAAATTTCTTTCACTTAAATACAGATTAACAAACAAAAGAAAAAACTGTGCGACGAGTAGAAGCCTATATGCTGAGTTTCGATTCATTTTTGTGACGCGCTCCTCAACTTCACGGAAAAGAAACTGAGACGGCAGTAAGCGGCATCCAGGATCCAAAAGCACAATGTTTTGTTTTTATTGTGAGTTTACACTAATAAAAAAGACACTTTACAGTTTTGAATGATGTCTTACTCTTATCTGTATGACCATAAATATAATATTTGAAGTAGGAGTATTTGAAGTTGTTTCTGCTGTAATAATGAGACAAAATCATTTGGCAGTATGCCGATTTGTGTCATGGAAGTCTCACTGGTCCAGTGATGAAATATGCGTGTCCTGGAAATTATCCTAGCAATAACAACCTCACCTACGTCAGTACCAGAATGTCACAGAGATATGGATAGGCTCAAAATGAAAAAAGAACTCCAATATCCTGGCAGCAGGTTTTGCACCAACAAGCGTTGCTGATATTTTCGTCAAAAATTCCAACATCTAGTTTATAGTTTATTCCTTCTTGTCCTATCAGTTTTCAGTTTTTCTTTTCAATCAGTCTGTGCTTGTAGGTCCATTTTGTTCCCACTCCCGCTTTCATAATTGATCAGTCCAACATGACCTCTGCCGGTAATCGCTCAGGTCTCTGGCGGCTCACTGTGAAACACGTGTTTTCAGCATTCCTTCATGGCAACTGCTCAATGCATGTTTTCAAAAAGTGTTGCTCAGTTGTGCTGCTTCATCAAATGCCCATATTATGGCTTCTCCACACTCTTACAATGGCCCTAACAGCTTGTTGTTATACAATGTTGGTGGAGATATTGAGTAACACGGGCGCTGACGTCCCACACAACACATGTCTGGGCGTTAGGTGTTGGCGGTGGTGCAGTCTGGAGGCGTGAGCGTGTGGTCATTATCGTGTGATCAAATTCATGTGCCGTGCTATGACTATTTAACACTGCTGACTCACTGTGTGGCAAGTCTTCTCAATTCTGTGTATTATATGTAATAAACATTTGAATGTGAGATTATAATGCCACCCGCAGTCCACTGACCTACTCGTGAATTCAGTATGTACTTTTAATGAGCTCTTGCATTAGAGTCTCATTATTAATGCTCACTTATAATCTCCCCAGGTAAAAAATTAATAAATTAAATGCTAAGTATACTCACAGCCAGACTAATTATAAGTATGCTTCAAGTGTGTTAATGATTAGTTAACTTGAAGTGTGCTATTTTGGAGCAACTAATTTTGTACTACATTTAAGTTTTAATTGAATTGTAGTAAAGCATAACTTTAAGTGTATTTAGTGTACTATTGCGTGCTAAATTGGACCAACTTCAAATATACTTAGTATAATTTAAGTATAAGCCTGTGTAGGGACTAATTACATGCTTGATTAGTGATATTAAAGTGTACTTTATTTGTATTACAAGGTCATTACAAATTCATTACAAGTGTCTTCAAAACATGTAAGCAATACACCATAAGTGTATTATTTGAGTAAAAAGTATATGCTCAGTAATACCTTTGGATTATTTCAAATACTACAAATTGCACACTTTGTCTTCAATAACAAATGCACATTAATAAACAAATATTACTTAGCTATACTTTGTACAATATACTATTGTATCCTATAATGTATTTTGAAAGTATACTTTCAATGCATTGTTACAATGATCATTTTCAGCACACAGTTAAAAATATACCTAAAATATATTTTTAATAAAGTGCAATTAAATACACTTTAAAAAAAATAAATAAACAGAATTTTCAATTCAATATATTTGGCTAAAATATATTTTTAGAAAATATTCTAAAGTACAAAGATTTTAAAGTGTGTTAAAATTTGTATTGTGAAAACAGGTAAAAGCATGATGCTAATATACTTTTAATATATTTAAACATAGTAAAAAAAAAATGTGTTAGTGTATTTGCAATGTACTATTGAAAAAGGTAATATATTTCAAATATAATAAAGTATACTTTTTTACACTAGGGTCCCTTTCAAATAAGCAGTAAATGAAGACAAACCAAACATGCTTTGCATGAATATCTTTTGGAATAACTGTCATGTCATTGACGATACAAATAAATGTGTACCTAAGATATTGGCATGGCATAGTGCATATAATTACTCTGTCAGTGCGCTAGAAGTGATTTAGAACAAATTGGATTATTTATCTTGCACGTGACCGTCTAAATGGCATGCATTGACCTCTAGTTCACTAAACTTTCACAAACTGTACTGTTGCACAAGGGCACTGCCAAACAAAAATGAACTGCGGTTGGATGCTCTTCATGTTGAAGCAGCCAACTCTTGGACAAAATGAACAGCAAAGTGATTTCGAATTTATGGTGCCTTTAATGTTGCAGATGCTCATATTTTCAGTCCCTTAGTATTTATATGCAAATCAAATAATATTGGCGACACACATATTTATGAAATGAGCTTCACATCTAGAAAACAATGTGAATACAAACTAAATACTGTCATGTTTTATTTATGTTATCCATATTTACATGCGGTTTACAGAGAGTAAGCACCGAATGAAATACCATTATGGAGCAATATGTGTTGTGGTTAAATGAAAGCATTATACATGATTAAAAATGCATAAGCAAGGCCATAAGTCTTTGTGTAAGCTGATACCCATTTCAGTGTGGTGACAGCAGAGATTTCATGAAAGCCTGAATAATACCCACCATTATTCAGAGTGGAGACTGGTGCCTACAAATCTTGTTTTTATCAAGGTAAAGTGCCTCTTCACATTAACCACTGAGGACAACGATTGAGCCAAATAGTCTGGGTCACTGTTTCACTTGATTGTTGTGAAACTGTGCAGTGATTTATGTGCTTATGAGAGACTGAGTGAAGTATACCAGAGCTGCCATCAGATCTGTGTCTACTCTGTGCCTCTTCAGATTTACAAATTGCTCTACAAATTTGCCCTGTTTTCCAGTGTAAATGTCTAAAAATCCTTCAAAACAAGGTTAATTTTAAAAGAAAAATTAAGATATTATAAGATAAGTTACTATGATAATGTGCCAAATCAGGGCAGGCAAAGGAAGAGGAGCAGAGGATCTAACTGCAACTTTTCTTTATTAAAAAACGAAATATTTTGTGAAAAACAAATGCAATAGCTTTACATCAAAACGTAAAGACAATACTTGCCAATGAACGACCGAGATCATTAAATACAAAAGTAAATGAGAAACTAAAGACACAGGTGCTGATGATTAGTAACAAAGGAAAAAAACTAGGGGGCCGTTTACCATGACGCCATTTTTATTTATTTTTTTGCTCGTTCATTTAGGCTACACGACAACGCCATTTTAGGGGCCTGAAAACGCAAAGTTCAAAGTGCAAGTTTTTGAAAACAATACCATTATTGTCTCTGTGTAAACTGTTATGGATACGCTTGACCTGAGACAAATATCGCCATGCTTTAGTAGTAAATACTTCTTAGCAAACTTTTTGTCATAATGGTGTCGACTTGTATTGTTCCCTTGTGCAAGAATACAAAGAGTAAATGTTTAGCGGGAGTGAGTTTCGGTTTCCAGTGCAGGATCCAGCGCTTTGTAGGCAGTGACTAAAGGCTGCAAAGAATCGTAAATACAGAGAGAATTCCGCAACGGAACATCTGAAAAATCTCAGTGTTTTTAGTCAACAATTCAAACTGGATGACTACAGTGTTTTAGGACAAAACGGGAAAAACTGAAAGAAACTGCCACTCTGTCAGTTCTGTGACCGAAACACAGAACGTTCAGGTAAGAAAACTCTTGCCATAAAGTAAAATCTTTACCATAATGCTATTTAAAGAATAGACATAGTACAATACAATTTTCAGTGATAAACCAACCCTTACAATAACAGTTATGTTAATAATCCTTTGTAAATCCGACTGTTCATGGGCGTGTGGATACAAATATGCTCTGTAGTGTTCATTACATTCCCTGGAGCTGACAGAAGTTTTGCGTCATCCAGCGAATGTGAATTTATCTGACCAGGTAACACAGAGAAAGATAAAACATTAGTAGAATATCCTATACCTTGTGTCAGAATGTTGTTTTGTGACCTAATTTATGTCCATCTGTCACTCAAACTGACGTCAGTGGTTGTCAAATATGTTTTATGGGGGAATCCATGAGGGCTGTCACCATGATTGGCAGGCCAGTGGCAGTCAATGGTTGTTTTTATGGTTAGATGTATAACTCAGTGTCTCAGATTGGCAGGTCATGAGTGTCAATGAGATATAGGGTCAGATGGATGTATAGTTAGATATATGGGTATATTTATGGGGGTTATATCTCACCCCAGATTGGCATTTTTATGACATTTGAATCCAGGGTATCTGGCCATATTTTCCTTTGATTGCTGGATGCTCAAGCAGGTTTGACACCTCATTGTCAAAATCATTGCTGTTCAATCTAAAATATTGTTGGTAGAGACCTGTACCCCAGGACTCTCTCCCATCTTATATCATGCTGAGCGAGGAAGGTGGCTATGTGTTTACCTTCCAGGAGAAGAAAGACCATGTTTGCATTTGAGCAAGATCAGTGACAAGACACCAGAGCCCGTTGTTTCTCTTCTATCAATTTCCTACTGTGATGTTGTCGACGTGTCTGATAGAATGTGTTTTAAAATGTTAGTTAACAGTCATGTTGCAGATGTTAGGTCTATTGAGACACTTATAAAATGATTCCTTGCCCATATTAAGAATATAAAGAAAGAATTTATTCATGGGGTCCTTAAAATACTATACTTGCTTATGATTTAACCATTTAAAAATGTTACATGCTTATTTAAAACTGTTTGAAAAATAAATCATATAAATATGTCTTTATTATTCCTTATTATAATTATTCTTTAAATTCTTTACATCTATGTTCAATTGAACCATATAAATAAAAAAAGAATCATTCATGCTATATACACAAATTTGTTAAACATTTGTTAAACTGATCCTTAGATAGTGAACAAAAAACACTACACTTTAGACTTTCTAAGTAAGATAAAATACACATGTGATTTTAAAATCTTTAAACATTTTATGCAGATCATGGTATCAATATGTTTGCTTAATAGGTGATATGACGTTCTGTGTGCAGAACTCTGATTATGCCGAGGTTGTGAATGAATTTATAGCACTGAACCTTGTGGGTATGATTTAACTATAAT
The DNA here is from genome assembly GCF_965113295.1 of Leuciscus leuciscus. Classification (NCBI taxonomy): domain Eukaryota; kingdom Metazoa; phylum Chordata; class Actinopteri; order Cypriniformes; family Leuciscidae; genus Leuciscus; species Leuciscus leuciscus. Next base: position 69,986,950 of record NC_138725.1, on the reverse strand, counting down.
ATCCTTTTTCAACTTTATACATATCAAAGTGTATAATGGAATGTGTTATGATTCTGGTTTTTAAATATTTTTTCCCTCAGGCGGTCCGGAGGCCTTAGGTTTCGGTGTCTTATGTGAGTCAAATTCATACTGATAACGGATCTCCGCTCGGTCTGTTTAGGTCCCTGTTTTTATTGTTTGTTTATAATGATTTTATCACATAGTAAAAAGAGGGAATAAACTTAATGTATGATTTTACTAGAGTGTATGAGAAGCATCAGGAACCAGAAACACCCGTCCAGGCAAGAAGGCTGGGAGGCAATTGAAAGTAAAGGCCCAATTGGTAATTGGTTCAGCGCATTGTTGGTTAATATATATTTATCTCATGTTGGTTGTTAAAAATTAAAATCACTCAAGTCAAGTCACCTTTATTTATATAGCTCTTTTTAAAATACAGATTGTTTCAAAGCAGCTTTACAATGATAACAGGAAAATAATGCAACAAAGTTTGTTCCTGCTGGACAGCAGATCTAGAAGAAAATAGCATCATAGCAGTTTAAAGGGACAGTTCACCCAAAAATGAAAATTAGCGCATGGTTTATTCACCCTCAAGTCATCCTGGGAGTATGTGATACTCGAACTTGACACACAACGTAATGACGGACGTGGTTGCCCAGTCCTGTGTGTTTGAACCGCGAGAGGCGTCAACTGCCGTCATTACGTTGTGCTCCAAGTTCAAGGGTTACTCTTTTGGCGTAAATCGATGCGTACGGCCGTCTGCCGGAAGCTAGTTATTTTAGTCGATAAAGTTTTAAATATGGATATTTTTCTTACACAAACGCATCGCTTCACTTCAGAAGGCATTTATTAACCCCCGGAGAGCCGTTTCTAGCACTTTAATCATGAATAGATTCACTTTGATGGACTTCCAAAGTCAGTCATTCACTGCCATTATCAAGCTTGGAAGAGCCAGGATTGTTTTTTTATATATATAACTCCGATTGTATTCGTCTGAAAGTAGAATGTCATATACACCTAGGATGACTTCAGGGTGAGTAAATCATGGGCTTGGGCCCTAACCCTTTGCATTTATCTCTCTGACCAAAACAACTATATCATCATAATATCGGGGCTTTAGTTTGTAAAGCACATTTGATATGTTTTGCTGTTGATGACGATCTCAATCTCTTTGCCTTCAGCATGGTATTCAGCTTCTCGCCAGTTCTCGCCGTTGTTTCACCATTGTTGAGCGTGAACATGGCATCTTCCTCATTAAATGTGTACCACGACAACGGATGTTCAAATTCAGCCAACCCAACTTCCCATTTTCCGTTTAGGTTTATAATTCTCGCTAGCATAGTTGTTTAACTGGATTTATACCATGGTCTGGGTGAATACTCGATTCTGATTGGCTGCAGGGTGTCCATTAAAAAGTGATAGAGGACACCTAGTAAAGGAGTTCTGGTGAAACTGACTGTTTACCGTTCGAAATTAATAAATAAATGCGCTGGCTACATCAGCTGTGAGTAACCATAGCAACAGGCAGTAAACTGAAGGGTTCTACGAGCTGAGCGGACTATAAATATCTCCGGTTGCTAAATAAACCGTCAGGCGTAACCAGGGAAACCAAGTTATTGTTTGTAAAAACTTTAGATTTCGATTGTAAAACTAATTAAAATATAAACTAATGTTTTAAAAATGTGTTATTTGGCAAGTGACCATGGTATAAGCGGGTTAATGCCCTTCGAGGTGTCCATTGTCAGGTGTTAATGGACTTCGGCGGAGGCAACCGTCCGACGCGCACCGTCGTCCATAATTAATACCTGACAATGGACATCTCATCGTGCATTAACCCTTACATAAACATAATTTTAATTGCACCGTGACATAAAATCCGTCCTCGGCCATGAGAGTGCTGAGGCCAGTGGGCTTGAGATCGCAGGCCTTGGGATGCTGGCTGCTCGCGCTGTCATCAGCGGTGGATCCGCCATCCTGGATATTAGTCTTGTGCGCTTGTATCACCTGTGTATCGTTATGTTTACCATGTATATATATACAGTACACTCCCGTTTCAGTTCTTTGTTGATTCTCATTTATGTATCATGTTAGTTTGCTATTTCTCCTATGTTTCTCCTGGGATCTCCTGAGTGTTACATATTCTAAATAAAGATTCTTTATTTTGCTACCCCTACGTCTTGTTGTACATGCTGCAAGCCAACCCCTGACACAGATGAGCAGCTATCTGGATTAAATGTGTGAACTAGCCTGTTTGATTAAATCAGCAAACCGGCCTGCCAGGTAAGATTAACCCTGCATTTGTTCTGTCCTACATTTACTTATCAGTGTGTCTACAAACTACGCAAATGAGGTGAAAATAAATGTAAAAAAAAAAGAAAGAAAAGTGGATTAGATGTTGGATTTATATTCCATTTAAATCATCTTAGGGAATGATTAGGCAGATGTGGGATGAGCAGATGGAGTTATGTGGCCATTACAATTCCATTATCATAGGTTAAGAAATCACATTTATTTTCATATTAAACATTTAAAAGGTAATTTATTAATCCAAACCTAGGGCATTTGAGTATCTTAAATTGTACAATTTGAATTAAATTAAATGTATTTTTATATTTACACATCTGGATGTATTAAACATATATTTATACATATGAAAATACTGTTGTTTATATTTATATACTGTACATGAGTACATTATGTCATCCGACTCAAAGCTCTTAATCTGTGTGATTTAGACTTGTTTGTGGCTGATGACGTGGCAGGATAGTCCACATGAATGAATTTTGTCCACTGAAGTGAGCTTCTATAAATAACCCCTGCTCAGTATTTAGGGAGCAATGAACACTAGGGACCCTGTGAACTGCAACACAGTTTTAGACTTTCAGAATGATTAAATGCATTTAACTGAGAAATTATTTTCAATTTTACGTAATTTTGATATGTACTGACGTTTTTTGATATTACAGTTTTTTTCAGTTGCTAACAAGCGTTTGTCCAACCAGTTGTCACATTTTCAAAACTCTAAACACAATTAACACAGGATCTGTCTTTTGTGGCCATACCATTCACACATTTCATGTTGTTTTCACACAATATGCAGTCGGTGAACACATTTCCACAATGCTTACATTTTCTTAACAGACAAGCTATTCATCATTCGCAACAAGCAATAACAACATGGTTTGAAGTCCACCCAAGACTGGTAAGTCTCTTCCTTCCACCCTATTCACCTTTCCTCAACCCCATAGAGGAGTTCTTTTCTGCATGGAGATGGAAGGTTTATGACCATCAGCCACATGACCAGATGTCCCTCCTTGAAGCCATGGATGCTGGCTGCAGGGACATCACAGTTCATGATTGCCAAGGGTGGATCCGACATACCAAGCGGTTTTATCCCAGGTGCATCGCCTTGGATAATATCAGATGTGATGTTGATGAAAACGTGTGGCCTAACCCTGAAGATCGCGGAGATTAGATACAGTAATTTTGTGCTCTTTTTTTTGTTCAGAATGCTCTTGTGTGTTTCATGGATATTTTGTTCACTGTAAGCAATACTGTAAAACTTTTTATATTCTATCATAATGTGTTTTTACTGTACCTCCTGTAGTAAACCGGAATTTTTTTTTGGGCTTTTTACTGGAATGCTTTTGAATGTGAACATTACTGTACATGTGGATATACAGTTCCCAACCAATACATTTAGTGTAAAAACGGTGGATTGCATGTTTTGCATGCAAATACCAGTAAAACTGAAACATAAAAGTCTATGCAGTTTTTGTAATGTCAACAATAGGCAGTATTTTGAAACCTGGTGAACTTTGATTGACTGCATGTACCTTGTGAAGTGAAAACAAGTGTTATTCTTTGACAGAATAATTTCATTTTGAGTCAGATTTCCAGTGTTTTGGTAAAGTTAGTGTGTGCAGAGAACGATGTGTTCTATTTTGAAATGAAGAGTTAGTATATATTTAACAAAATGTGTTTTTGAGAAGAAAATTATCCATTTGGCCAATTGTGTTTTGTAGGTGTGAGTCTGTGTTAAGAGTTTAGAAAAAATATCTGAAGAATGGGTAAGCACTTGTTAGCGATTGAAAAAAACTGTAACTTCTATTTTTTTTATTTAGATAAGTGGCGACTTATAGTCATTTAAAGAGTCTGGTACAAACTGTCATTATGTTGAAAGGCACAGCATGTGATATTGTGTCTGATCTATTGCCTAACTGATGGTGGAAATCAATGGAGAGAGAGAGAGAGAGAGAGAGAGAGAGAGAGAGAGAGAGAGAGAGAGAGAGAGAGAGAGAGAGAGAGAGAGAGAGAGAGAGAGAGAATAAGAGAATAAGATTGTTGCCTCCTAAACAGAGTTGCCAAATGTTCTCATATAACTCACAAACTTTGGAAGATTTTTGGCCTTTTTTTAGAGAGAACTCAGTTGGATGCATTTGTTGCGTAACTACTTTAAGCACAGTGATGAGTCACAAAGCAACCAAAAACATGTTGTGTCGGCTAATTTGAAGTCACTCAACTGGATCCTGTTAAATATCCTGCCTTTGCACTTAAATTAATTGAATTCACACTTCATTACACTTGTGCTTACTTCAAATTTTACAAGTATAATTTTCAAAAAATTTACTTGCAGATTATATAATATAAATTAAATAAAAGCTCACTTAAGTGTACTTAGAGAGCACATTTTCATGACTATCCATCTTACACACTTAAGTAGACTTTTAAAAAGTGCACTTTGTAATGATGTCCAAATAAAAGTTTATTATTATAGCATTTATGTATAATGCATTATAAAAGTTTTTTTTTTTTTTTTTTTTATGCAGAAATTCTGCCTTTCAATGAACTTCATAATGCATTGTATGGTCTCATGAAAAATGTTAACCACAGTTATAATACATTATAATACTTATCTATTTATTCTTACACCTTTAGAAAGTATTAAAACACATGACAAACAACCAATTTCAGAGTCTGCTAATATTATAATGCATTTATGCACCAACTTTGCATTGGTTACAATTACTTATGAAAATATTATTATCCTTTATAATGTAAATTTTATGAATACCTTTACAATGCATTATACATAAAGGCTTTAAATAAAGTGTTACCAAACGTTTTACTTTAAAGTGCATTTTAAATCATTATGATTTAATAATCGTTTGCCGTGCTTTAAAGAAGTGCACTTACTTTGATGTGTTGCCTAACATAAAGCACATGCAAAGTACTTGATCATAATTTTAACTGTAGTGTGTATTTAAGTATTACATTTAAAGTTAATATATTTTAAATGCTCTAAACTGCAACTTCATCAAATGCGTAATTACACATATATTTAAAAACATGACATACAAATTTCAAAAGAAATTACATTCATGTATATTTTAGTTTCCCAGAAATGCTTGCCAGAACATGCAGTACAAACCATATTAGACAATAAAAGCAATTGTGAAATTGCATATAAATATGTATTTAAGTCCTACTTAAGTGACCCAAAAGAGCAAAAACTAATTGCATTTAATATAAATTTAAACTATAATACATTTTCATTTAATTCTTAATTCTTTTAAACAATGTTATTTCCGAACTATTCTTACAAGACTGCAAAAGTGTGCTTCTTTTTCACAAGGGTGGCAGCCTGAGTATCAAAGAGTCAGTGCATTAAAAAAAAAGCTTTAAGTACTAGTATCCTGTGAGTGTAAAACTTCTAAAGGGAATTGAGGCAGACACCTGGGAAGACACCAGCACGGAGGGATAACAACCGTGGAGCTTCAGCGCTCTTGTCCCGCTCTGCTGCTCTGCAGATTGAGTATGACAGATTGCTCGCCCCCGACGTTGCTGCTGCAATGATGACTATAAAGCACTTTTCGGTTTAATGTGATGCTCACAGTTACATGTAAACAGCACCTGCCAGACTCTGCGAAAGAAGGCGGGCTGATTATGTAATCTGGTCATTTGCAAACAAAAACACCAGAGCTAATGCTGTGGGTCACATGAAAGAAAAACCCTCAACGGTAAAAGCGAGGCACGTTCCGCTTCCGCCATGCAGAGTCACACATGGCATGGGCACCTGTGCCAGTCCACATCTGCCACTGGCAAATCCATCAGAGCATTACTAGATCTGCTCTAACGTCTTGTATTTCAACGGCATTTGACCGCAAACTCACCATCAGTTAATCTTCTTTGGGATGTAAGGTGCACTCTGACATGAAGAATGAATTGCGTTAGAGTTGCGTAAGAATGAGAGAATTGTTTATTTGCACTGTGTGCATTGTTTAAACAAGGTATTGATAATGATAAGAAATGGATCTTGAGCATCAGATCAGCATATTTGAATGATTTCTGAAGGATCATGTGACACTTCAGACTGGAGTATGATGCTGAAAATTCAGCTTTGATCAAAGGAATAAATATATTAAAATGTATTTAAATTGAAAATAATTATTTTCAATTGTAATAATATTTCAATATCGCTTTGTTTTACTGTAGAAGTAGATTTAGGCAAAATGTTGAAATCCAAATCATTGAAATTATTATTCATGACAAAAGTGAGACTGAACAATACACTTGCATGTACTTACAGTGTACTTATATAAGAAAGTACTGGTTAATATAATATAAGTTAACTGCATGGTTTAAGGTTAGGTTTAGGAGTAGGTTCATTTTTAGTTCCTAGTTATTATTACCCAGTTATTGTAATTACTATAATAAGTACAAAGTATGTACATGGGGAACAGCACTATAAAATAAAGTGCTACCCTTAGTTCTGTCTGTTCATTTTTCTTTATCATTTGTGCTTAACGTGGTTGTGTATTCTCCTAAGATTTCCTGTTCCAGTTGGATTTATTGATTACTGTAATGACTTGTTGTGTTTACTGAGTCGTGTGATTATTGCTACAACCCGTTTGCTTACAAATGAAAGATATACATACACATAGACGTTGGAACAGGGGGGGCGGGGGGGTCGGCCGCCCCCCCCACCACAACCCCTTTTCCCCACCCCTCTAGGGGTCAGCCAGCTGTTTTTTTCGTTGTTTTTGGTTTCCATTTTATATATACAGAATCTGAATTAAATGTGTTTGATTTAAGCCTACATTTCAACATTTTGTGTCATAAAATTTCTTGTTTTTAAGCCTTTCGCACGTACGGTCACACCGTTGTGATCAGTCTAGGCTGGTCCCTGGAGCGTTTCACACCGGTGTGATCAGAACGGTCAGTGCATCACATGATCAACTGCTAAATTCAAATGTTGAATTTAGCCAGAGACAGGCGCGCTCAGAGCTGTCATATATCACAACTTTTCAGTGTTTTCAACCACATACTGTTTATTTTAGGTTTCAGACATATAAATTCACATAGCCTAAGTAGGCTACTAAAAAAACAATACATTTAGAATTTGTAAAATACACACTGATGTCTATAGACATCAGTGTGTATTTTACAAATTCTAAATGTATTGTTTTCGGAGGTAATAATAATCCTTTCCATTATAATTCGACACGTTTTATTCATATCAGATACACATTGTGTAAGTAACTTTAATGTTTACTCTATTCTTCTCCCAGTTCACCAGCCACTTACTTTTATGTATTTCGGGAGAAGTGGATGAATGTGAAATTTACACGTGTTGTAAATCCAACAGATCCGATTCTCTGAACTGCGTCTGCGGCACAAATTAACACGGCGGCGCCCATCGCGCATACAGCTCAACTAACGCGATCGTTATAAAGGTGTTTAAACAACAATACACTTCCACTTGCATATATTTGACAATCGGAATATCAGATATTTCATGCCATAGCTAACACATTTGTGAATATTCTGAATAAAAAAGGAAAAATGACATAAAAGCAGATCATCATTCATTCAGCGCTGTTGACTTTAGAGCGCTCCGTGGATAGACTGAAGGAGTGGTCCGTGGAGCTCGCTGAACTCCAGACACACATGGCCACGTTTTCTGCGCGTTTATGACCCTGCTCTGCGTAAATGCATTGCCTCTTTTGACGCGTTTTGACATAGATTTCATTGAAGGTAAATTGGAGCGGCCACACTGAGCTGTGCGTAACGCCCACAGACTTGAAGTGAACGAGACAGAGGCTGTCCGGTAGCCTACTGTCTGAAATGGTTAACTCTGTGGGGATGCATGTGCAAAACAGGTTTAACTAATCATAAAGTCAATCAGGATACATAACACGGGCTACTAGGCCTTCACTAACACCCCCCCCCCCCCCCCCCCCCCTCAAGAATCCCGCCCCCCCTCTCACAATATAGTTCCCACGTCCCTGTACATACAGTATATAAATCTGCCATAATTTGGAGTATGAGGTGATAGAACACATGTCCCTCTCTTGGAGAGCAATCTTCCTGTAGAGTTTAGCACCATTAAACACACCTGAACCAGTTAATCAATAGCTGTGTCCCAATTCAGAGACTATCCTTTGAAGGACACAGACTTCGAAGTCTGTGAAGGTCAGAATGAGCGTGGTTAAATGGATTGTTCTATAGCAACTGTGACAGCTGCCGTTGGCGAACGCCAATAACTTTTTTTTACGTTATATTAAACTGTTTAAAAACAGAATATGAATAGAACAGAACATGAACATGAAAAGAATATATTCACTTTGGTCCATTTATGTACATAATAAAGAGTAGGGTACAATGGGGCCAAAGGCAACACTAAATGTTCCTTGGGGACAAATGTGGGCAAAATATACAGTATATATATATATATATATATATATATATATATATATATATATATATATATTTTTTTTTTTTTTTATAGTTTCCTTAATCAGAGCGGTACAATACTGGGCTACTTTTACTAAGTTTTCCACCTGAACACACAAAAAAAAAAGTTGGACTTGATTTAACAATGTTTAAAAGTGGTTTTTAAAAAAAAAATCCTTAATTGGTTCTTTGTAGGAAAAGGTGGGCACCCATTGGAAATGAATGAGTGAGACTATAATTCAGAGCAATTTTGTATATGTCTAATAGAAATCCAACAAAATGCAGATCATACAAATGAAGTTTTCGGTACATATCCTAGTGACAAAGATGAATTAATGATATTAATAAGAAGATCTATGACCTCTGGAAGCATTTCTTTCAGTAGCTTAGTCGGTATAGGGTCTAACATACATGTTGTTGATTTAAATGATTTAACGAGTTTAGTAAATTCTTCCTCTCCAACAGCAATGAATGAATGAATGAAATTTTTCCTTAGGGAGACTACAATGCACTGCCTGATGCGATACTGTAGTAGTAGACGGTTGCATAGTTATAATTTTCTCTCTAATATTATCAATCTTGTAAGTAAAGAAGTTCATAAAGGCATTACTTCTGTGCTGTTTGGAAATGTCCGGTGTTGGAGCTTTATTTTTCGTTAATTTAGCCACTGTTTCGAATAAATACCAAGGGTTGTGTTTGTTTTCTTTTAAAAGTGTTGAAAAATAAGCAGATCTAGCAGCTTTTAGGCCTTTCTGTATGCAATCGTGCTCTCTCTCATCACGAAATGCGAAAAACTTCTAGTTTTGTTTTCTTCCAGCTATGCTCCATTTTTCTGGCTGCTCTATTAAGGGCCGAGTGTGCTCGTTGTACCACGGTGCTGGACTATTTTATTTAATCTTCTTTAAGCGCAATGGAGCAACTGTGTCTAAAGTGCTGGAAAAGAGAGAGTTAAAAGTGTCTGTCACAATATCGAGTTCTTCTAAGCTATCTGGAATGCTGACGAGATGAAACTGATCAGGAAGATTATTAATAAAGTAATCTTTAGTGGCAGAAGTGATAGTTCTACCATATTTATAACACAGAGTCGGCTTTGCAGCCTTGGCTAAATTAAGTATATATGAGATTAAATAATGATCTGAGATGTCATCGCTCTGCTGCAGAATTTCAACGGCATCAACATTGATTCCGTGTGATAATATTAGATCTAGGGTATGATTACGACAATGAGTAGGTCCTGACACGTGTGGTCTAACTCAAATAGAGTTTAGAATGTCTGTAAATGCTAATCCCAATGCATCTTTTTCATTATCTACATGGATATTAAAATCACCAACAATTAGGACTTCATCTGCAGCCAGTACTAACTTTGAGAGAAAATCAGCAATTTCTTTGATAACATATGCATGGTGCCCTGGTGGCCTGTAGACAGTAGCCAGCATAAATGTCAAACGGAATTTATCACTCACACTAGATAACGTTACAGAAAGCACCATCACTTCAAAATAATTATATTTGAAACTAAACTAGTAATACTGAAGATATTGCTATAAATTACAGCAACACCTCCCCCTTTGCCTTTCAGATGAGGTTCATGTTTATAACAGTAATATTGCGGGGTGGACTCATTTAAAGTAATGTAATTGTCTGGTTGTACCCAGGTTTCTGTCAAACACAGCACATCTAGGTTATGGTCTGTAATCATATCATTAACAATAAGTGCTTTTGAAGAAAGGAATCAAATATTCAGCAACCCGAGCTTTATCATTTGTTCATCTGCATTATATGTGTTTTTTATTTGTTGAACACCAATAACATTTTTAAATGGGTTTGGGAATGTTTTGTATTTCCTAGTTCGGGGAACAGACAGTCTCTATGTGATGATATCTAGGTGAAAGAGGCTGGTCACTGTATATTATTTGAATACCACCACCACTGGTGGTGGTCACTGCCGATGTATGAAAAAATCTGCAAGATATTTTCCTTTTGTGTTCCTTTCCTGTTCCACTGAAAAAGGTGTGTAAATAATAGCAGAATTACAATTTTTGGACAAACTATTCCTAGTTGGAATATGGCTGGTATGTGAATAAGGGTTTTGTGCTGAAATACCGCACACTAAAGTGCAACAACTGTTCAGTGAATTTGCTCCTAAGTTTCATCACATATGAGACCAAAAGAACTGTCAAACTCTGTTCACTTTGGTTCAGACTAAAAGGCACCAAAAATGTCCAAAGGCAACCTCAGCCTCCATTGTGGGTCATTGCGTCTGTGAAGATTGCCCCATCGGTCCAAACTGTTTGCCAAGAATCTTCAGAGTTGTGCTGAGCCAATTGGTTACTGTTTTCCAGTCCTGCTGTGGTGTTGTCAACACTCTCTAAATCTACTCATCGCCTTTCATCATTCAGGCCCAGAGCCGCAGAATGCCTCCAGCGCTTTGCCTTGCAGACAGGGTTCAGACTCTCTCTTTTTTTCCGCAGGATGTGTCACTCACAGGCAGCCGGAATACAAATCCAGTACCTCAGTGTTGAGGGAGTCTGACTGCAGGATCAATGAGAGCATGAATCTTCTCTACTGGCTCCAACATATTCAACATATTCTCACTGAGCCTGAATAGGATTCACTGTGAATCTGCAATGCCAAATTTGAGCTATAGCGGCTAAAGACACACTGGAGTAATAGTCGCATTTGATTAGATTTTTATCTAAACCACTCAACGCATCACTTTCCTAAACATTGCAATTTAATTAATCTTGATTTCTCACAACTTCTGTGCTCTTGCTGGGCAAGTCATAGCGAACTGCAAAGCTATTAGTGCTATGAATGTGCGCCATGCACAGAAGATCAATGACCAATGTTGGGATTTTTATTAAATAATACAATAAATTTCGGTTTATTTTTGACCACACCCTATACCCCCAGAACACTTGAAAAACACGACACGTGTTACATGAAACCATTCTCCTTTTGTGGTCCGAAAAAGAAAGAACAGAATACTGCATTAAAACAACACCAGGGTGAGTAAATAATGACTTAATTTTACTTTTAGGTCAAACTATCCCAACAGGATTTGCCTTGTACAAACAATGCTAAAACATGAAACAAAGGAAAATATATGACCTTTTCCAAGCACTTTATTAAAGGGGTCTTGGAACTGAGAATTCAAATTTTCCTTGATATTTTGACAGTTAAGAGGTTGTTATACTATAAAAAATATCCTGTACCTTTCAAAACTCAAAACTTCCTCTTTATTCCAAAAACAGCTTTTATTGAAACCAAGGCTAGAAACCGGCAGGATCTGAAAAGTGGAGACTTACGACGTCACAGGGCAATGAAAGACCGCCTTTGCAGAAGAATATCAATGACTACGTCTACATCACCACGTCTTTGGCGCCGCCCACTGGCGCGTGAATAGTGACATGAGAACGAGAAAAGATAGACAGAGGATCAACACCATTACCTTCCAAAGGATCTAATGCTAGGAAAGTGTGTGTTTTTTTTTTTGTTAACAATGTGAATGTCTCAGCAGTGCATTATTTGTTTATATTCAGTACATTTCACTGTGGATTATTTGGTTAACCAGTCGCAATTTCGATTTTGCAAATAAACTTTTACAATATGGATCTGCCAGCAACGCAACAAACATGTAAGTAACCATGTTTATTTTAATGCCTGGTCTGTGATCAGTGATTTCTGATGTAATTACTCAAGTTCAGACAGGTTATTATTATATTTCTCTCAAAATCGTTCAATACTGTTTATGTATCAGTAAATCAAGCCAGTGACTAAACAATCAACTTCACATCGTTTCTCTTAGTAGGATGAAAATTATCTTATTTAAACTGTGATTAAATTACATACAGAAAGCATCAAAGAACGCTTCCTTTCCAATTGTCCAAGCTGTCAATCACTAACAAATTTATCTGGACACTTGCCAAAACTCATTTTGAAATCAATGACGCTGTTACACTGCACAACGAAGCTCTTACTATATTTACATCGTGTTTGCATTGTTATTTGGTGAAAATATTCGTGAGAGTGTAGAAATTGCATTGCAATGATGAGATCCCTTCATTCACGCGATCAACAGACTGTCTGTCATCTGCCCAATGCTCATTTCTGCAACCTTTCATGTGATGGGAATACATCTAACTTTTTTACGGTTTGTTAATCTCGATAGCTCTAATAGTAAAAACGTAGTAAAATATTTTGAGAAAGTGCCACATGAAATACTAGCTATTTCATATGCAAACATGTCAGCCAATCACAGCAGTGGGCATTTACACTGAAGTCTCTCAGCAGACATGCCCCTTTAAACAGATCGTTAAAGGCTAAAACCAGGCTAGGAAAAATGCCTTTTATTTCCAAATTAAGACAATTTTTGATTGGGCAAAAATAAAAAAAAAAGAATCCAGTTCATGACCTGTTTAATTCCTAGTAGGAGCCACTAAGCACAGATTGATACTAAAGTGGTTGTGACACAGTGGCTAATGCTCAAAAAATAATAACCAGAAGGTTGCTAGTTCAAACCATGACTGTCATCAAAGGTGTGGTGACAAAAGGTCTTGATTGTTAAAGAACTGAGCTAGTGACCAAAATCTTGATCATGAAGACTGAGCAACAGCTTTCGTCTATCAGATTATCTAACTATATCTCCTGGTGACATTCAATTTAAAACATTCAAATGCATTACGTCATAAGAGAACTAATGACCACTGATGTCAAACCAGCCTCAAAATGCATCGTATCTTTGAATGTGCAATTGGAGGACCCTGTATTATAATGTAAAGTTTCAAGGCTGCAGTGTGCTCTGTCTGAATATGTGGGATATTTATAATGCATGGATTGGGTTTAGGATGTTTTTTCTGTGTGCCAGCCTTTTGCCATACTCAGTGAATGACAATGGAGCAGGACTGGCAGAACTGGAGTGTCTTTTTAGATGGCAGGTCTGTGGATCCAGCAGCCTTCAAAGGCCTTGAGGCCCAGCTGCCATAATATCTCATTCCTTTTGTCCTCTCCCTCTCTCGCCGGCTCCCGCTCTATACACAGATGACGGTCTTTCCGCACACTCTCAAAAGGACACAACAAAAGACTGCATCGTGAGGCCTTGCACTCCCCGACCATTCAGTACACACACAAATGCACAGAGCAGACGTATTCGTACGCAGTTCTATTTTGTTTTATTTTCTCTCTCTTTTTTTTATGTGGCCATATCTATTTTCTCACTCTTTTCAGGTCTATTTTGGTCTTGTTTCTGAGTGAGGGGGAGTGTTGGAGAAATGGTGGGCTGTCCATTGTGAGGGAGATTGAAGTGATGTCCAAAGGAGATTGGATTGACGCGCTGCCGATGGAGGACGAGTAAAACACATGCAAAATCCATGTTAATCTGATATTTCTTCTGAGGAGCACGCCATACTGAGCAGAGATCAAATTGGGTGACAATCTATCCTTATAAACTAGATTCTCATGCATTATTTCACTTTAAATTGTCTTGCGTCTAAGTTTTACTTCAAATGTTCTGATGCTTGTCTCAATGACAGGGGATCTGTCAGAAGAACTTGCGCCTGAAAGCCCCTTGAGAGCGTCTGCATTGCTTGTGAAGAGTGTTTCGTTTCATATACAAACCAGTTAGTGCTTTGGTTTGGCTTGCAGCTGTTTTCTCAGGCTGCCAAATAGGATGTGTATCTGCATGATATTCTTGTTGAAGAAACATTGTTCCAACTATATCCTTAACCCCGGCCATAACACCAATAAATCGGGGGGGAATGATTGATTGGTAAAAATGTTAGTGAAGCCCTAACCATAGCCCAAATCCCTCAAATCTGATTAGTTGACAGGAATAAAGAGCACTTCAGTGATGATGTTTATGTAGGCAAACACAGAAGACAACATAACCTTGGTTCCCTCAATAAAAAACCCAAAAGACCCAGAAAATATGCTCTGTGATCAACACAAGTTCATGATTCAAACACGTTTTGTTCATCATGTAATGATTACTTTAAAAAGCAAAGTACACTACAAACAAAATTCACCACAGTCGTATGACTTCAACATCACCAACATCACATGAAATATGAGAGCTTTCTGTCCCTCCATTGACAAAAAGTTCTTCATTTGCATTCCAAAGACGAACGGAAGTCTTCCGGGTTTGGAACGACATGAGGGTGAGTAATTAATGACTGAATTTTCATTTTTGGGTGAACTAACCCTTAAAGCTTCGGACAACTCTTTTAGTCTTTATTTCAACAATATTTTCCTTGAAAGTTTGAGTTAGAATTGTTTGCAAAAGCGCGATTATAAATGTAACGCTGTAAAAGTGTGCTAGCGAGTAGACGAGTTTACCTGTTTGTCCTGAAGAAATTTTATGTCCCGACAACTTCTGTAGTCCCATTTAGACGCTTGTTACAATCACCTTTTCAAGACACATAACAGTTTTTAAAAAATCATAAGGGGGTATTACTGATGGGTTTTTTTTTTAAACCATCCACAACTCATGGACCATCTGATGCACATTGCAAAGAAAAATTATGTCTTTTTTCTTTCAAGCTCCTATCTGACTGGATTTATGCAATTTACAGGAGTCATGGTGCACAGATAATCATCAAACAACTGCTATTTCCATTGGAAGATGGAAGATGACATTGGAAACTGTAATTCTAGGCTCCATTTCCAAGCTGGTTTATGCTGGTTAGTGCTGAATTTAGGAAAAAAACAACAACAACAACAACCAGCATCCCATTCTGGGGACCAGCATCCTGAACACAACATATTCTGTTGACCAGCAATGCCGGTCTTTTCAACAGGGAACAACGAGTGCTTGCTAGATTCATGGCATTGAATTTTTAAAAGAGGTTGAAGTGTTTTGTTTGAAACACTTAGAAGCAAGTAAACAATATATCCTTGAGCATACTTTTATACCCTATTTCCATTTCAGAGTTATACTTGATTTCAAATGTACCTGTGGCCTAGAAACATCACATAAAAGGGTACACAACGGTTGGCAGCCGTTCCTCAGTCCCTTCCAGTCTGATCATTCAGTTCTTGACTAGAATGAGCACCAAACTTCATGCTGATGGTCAAAGTCAAGGGATTGGACTGGTGCAAATGGATCCGTTTTTCCATCTATCTTGTTGCAAAGCTTTCAAACAGAGCCAGCTGACCAGTAAAATGAAGATCCGTCTCCATTAAACCCATCTGTTACATGGGTGTGCATGTAGAACTGTTCCGTGTGTGATTTCTTTATTTTAGTCTGTAGGTGGAGTCGTGAGAAGGGATTTTTCCTGAACCTCGGAAGTGGAGTGACGTCATAGGGGGGTTTTGACGGCATTGATGGCGGTCTCTCTCCTCTTTGTTTGCTGGGTGTCTCTCGCCTCATGGCGAGATCGCTCACCGCCTCTCCTCTACGTGCCGGAGTGATCCAGTGTTTGATTATATTTTGACTTCAGCTTTGGTTTTGTTTTTGTCTTTTTCAGTAACGGGTAGTGGATTTACTTTTCTTAGTTAACGTTTTGTTATTTAGTTAGATCAGCAAGGTGAGCAGTTGCACGCAAGACTCACCTGTTTTATTCTTTCTGGGAGCTACTGTAGGTAAGATCTCTCCAGGTGATTAGGTGTAGTCAGGGTTTCTGTTTCTTTAGCTGCCCTACCTGTGTACTGTTATTATTTTAGCTAATCTTTTATGTTGTTTATTATCTTATGTCTGTGGATTTGTAGTAATTGTTGTTTGTTGGACATTCCCATTAAAACTTTATGGTGTAATTAGACGTCAGAAAAGCGATCAATCGTCTGTGATTTGTGATATGTTCGGTCCTTACCTTTTTTGTATCATTTAAATTAGCTAAAATTGGTTTTGGGCCGTAACACCATCATTATAGTTTCACTGTTTATTCCTCAGGGAGTTTATGAGAGAGGCAGAACATTTGAAGTGTGCCTTTCAATGCTTTGTTTGATGGTCTGAAGTTCCCACTTATGTTAAGAGGAAGCTCTGGAGAGTTCTGGTGTTGGAAAACATGCCCAAGGGTTAAACCTTGGTTTTGATATAAAAATGTAATGGGAGCAGCATTAACAATCACAAATTACAGTATACATCATAGATAAATTGCTTGGGAATGCTAAGACCATTGCATAGAAATGCTAAACATAATATCCATCATATCTTGGTGGTCACCAGGATCATTCTGGGAAAATAGAACGGGTGCATCTACATCTACAGACCAAGGCTCTCCGTGTGAGGATACATTTTGCTTCATTGCCTTGTAGAAATGAATCCATTAAAGCAAGCATTTGAGCAGCAGCACTGTGGATGCCAGCCTCTCTCACTCACACGCTCACTCGCACAACGCTTTGTTGCATTATTAATCTCCATGGAGATCCAGAGACGTGAAAGTTTCTTAGTTGTGTTCATTCTAGCAATTTAACTGTGAAATGTTTGCAAGATGGTTGCTCTCTTGAGTGACTTCTTGCATGCACTGAAATGCATACATCCATACCTGTGGCTCCCAAACTCACCCAGTGCACAAAACTAACTCTTTTAGCAGGACTCTTTTGACTGTTGTATATTAGTCATTTATCCTGTGGGGTTGGCTCCCATCATTCACTGGCCTTCTTTTCATCCGCCTCCTGTCTCCCCAGACAAGCATTAATTAACTCCAAATGAGATACGATGGACATAAAACAATGTTTTCCTCCTTCTTCTGCTATTTAAATGCAGTATGGAGGAGTAATAAATAAATCACTGGGTCTCTGTGATGCCCACTGAGTAATGTTGATGAAGAAACTGTGTTTGTAAATTCTGTCTTAGTGAAAGGACAAGGGTGAATGTTAATTTAAGATGACGAAAAATTAAGTATGTGACTGAGCACTAAAGCACTTCCACTAATGTCCTCACACCACCTCTTGTTCACCCCTGTGATTTAGGCAATGCTGATAACAGCCATTTTGAACAGCTCATGTTTACTGAGAAATACGCATATTTAAAGAATCTCTTTGAAATGTACGAACATGTAAGCCAGTTCAACACGATCTGTCCTTGGTCCTCAAGGGTAAAATCTAAATGTTACCTCTACTGCAAACACATATTTCTACGAAAAGCAAATCCTTCTTCCCATAACAGTTCTAAAAAGTGCTTGCGTCAGATCTCAGCCTGGAGAAAAAAAGGACTTAGTACGAAATTTCAGAAATTGGTTCTACTTGAAAAGAAATAATAAAATGCATTAGGACAAAATGAATTCTAACATTTCAAGTTGACATCCGATTTTATGTGGATACATGGTCCAAAATTAACTTTTTATCTACTTATTGCAAGTAAATTGAAGATGTTTAGCAGCCATAAGCATTTATTTCTGGGTTGAAGCTGTATTTTGCATTACTGCACCATTCTGTCTCTTTCACAATAATTTTTTTTTTGCTCCAAGTAATATTTCATGTCATCACAAAATACGTTAGGCATCCTATAAAGTTCTGATAGCAGATGGTGATATTGTTAAAACAGTCACTGATCTTTTTATAGAGCATCATTTGAATCAGTAATGCAATATATCTGCAGTTTCATGGTGTAGATTTCTAATGTGAAAAATGCGAGGCAAATACTAGCTAGTTTTTTAATTACATTTTTGCTTCCATTTGGGTTGCAGAAAGCACTCAAAAAGCTTCAAAAAGGATGCAAATGCCCCACAGAAGTACTTAAAAGTACTTAAAAGTAGTCCTTATGATTCATGCACTGTACGTCATGTCTTCTGAAGTGAGGAACAGACTAAAATTGAAGTTGTTGTTCACTTAAATTTCCGGGTTCATGACCAAATTAGCAATTTCCATTCTTTTCAGTCAGAACTTTTCAATGTATTGTTGATCCAGTTCACAAACCCAGTCCAAATGATTCACCAATGAATCAGATTCACTCACAAATTGACTCAAAGATTCGATCCACTGTACAGGAAGGCAGTCAATAAACTCGTATACCTTCAGAAATATAGCACATGTCATCTGGACTACTTATGATGATTTATGGTGCTTGCATCTGCAGACTCATTGCATGGAAAAGAGCAACTACAAAACTTTTCCTTTTATGTTGCACCGATGAAATTAAGTCAGTAAGACAGTTTTGGAATGACAGGAATTTGTAAATGATGATACAACTGTCATGGATGAACTAATACATTTTGCATATAGTCTACTCAAACCTACTAAAAGGCTTCAGAATCCAACTACAGATCTGCATGTCTAATTACCAACGTAAACGCTTCCAAAAAACTACCTGTGGTTTCCCCCCTCTGCACAATTACAGGAAGAGCCAGATCATCAAAAATAGATGAGGAGCACAAGCTCGGCTTTTAAAGCAGCCTCTGGGGGGCAGAACAACAACTTCCTCTGTAGAACAAAGGCTGTGAAATAATTCCGAAGAAAGGGGTGTGCTACCATGACTGCAAAAGATGCTAAGCTTGCATCAAATACAAAGTCTTTTTTATCTTGATGTTGCTCTTTAATGGGATAGTTCACCAAAATGTTTTAAATAATGCCCTTACCCAAATGTCATTCCAAACTTGAATGCTTATCCTTCTAAAACATCATTATTGGAAACACTTTATCTACTGTATTTACACTTTGCACTTCTTGTATTCATGTTGTACTGCAAAACATGGTAACACTTTATTCTACAATGTCCCTGTTACTCATCTTCCTAAGTGCATGTAAGTAAATGTTGTTAATTAATATTACTCTGTACATAAATGTATAATTACAATGTAACAAGCACACCTTAAAATGAAGTGTTACCAAAAACTCTTGTGCTGCTAATGAGGTGGGATATGGGTAAGGTTAAGTTTGTTGGAGGTTTAAGGGTGGGTTAAGGGGTAAGAGAAGGGTCAACAGTGTAATTATAGATGCAATTACAGAAATGAATTACAACTGTAATTATAAGCAGGCATTTTTAAATATATGTACAATGTAAAAACAGATGTACAAATAAGTGCATTGGATCAAATTATTAATTTAAATGCTAGTACTTAGTAGTTAAAGTCCCCATGAAATTTTTGCTTTTAATGTGAATATGTTAGCCATACTGTTATCTATAAGCTAGTCTGCTCCAAAACAATGACAAAATTCGCATTTAGAAGATATAAGTGTTCAAAACTTACAGTCTCTCACTTCCGCCAATATGGATCAATGATTTTGATGACGTCACGCTGCACTTCAGCTTCTCATCAGATTTTCTGTCCAATCAAATGGTCTCTAGAATCTGAAGCCCCGCCCTCAACATTATAAATAGATGCTGAATCTGCGACTGAAATCTGTCACTTGTTCACACATTTACTATTTTCTACATGGTGAATGCCACATAGTGCACTAAATAGGGGATAGGGAACGATTCAGAAAGTGTAAATATGCTTTCCATTGGGGCGAATGAAGTCTGGTTTCACATTAGTTCCACGTGAACCGCGGCAGCGTGAACAAAGTCAGCTCTCGTCCATAGACACGATAGCACAGAGCGGATCACATGAGTCGCCGAAGACCAGAAAACACAACAGACCCATTTTAATTCTGCACAGAATGCTATATTTTAAAGTGATATGGACAGACAGACTCAGCATTAGAAACAGCACTGACGAGTAGAAGAAATAACACCAACATAAATTATCACTTTTCAAACTACACATCCTCATGATTATTATCACGGTTGCTTTAGTAACAGTTTCATACTAAATCTAAAGGGGAATCTATTAAGAGTCTAATAGTTAGACTGAGTATGGCAAGCCGTTTTAACATTTAATCCTTAAAACCTACTAGTATCTATTTTCATGCTACTAGTACTTATTTTTTAGACACTAGTATCTATTCTATTAAGTACTAGTACTTATTCATTAGCTACTAGTGCTTATTCTTTAGGTACTAGTACCTTTTATCTTATAACTTAAGAAAAAATAGAACTAGTGCTTATTTTTAAGTGACTAGAAACATATTAGATCAAAGATATCCTTACCTTAATAGATAATATTTAAATAATCAGTTTGCAAATAAAATGTTGAATATTAATGAACCAACAACATATCAAAGAGAGATGACACAGGAAACGGACTGAATTGCACAAGGCCATTTTTTTTATAATAACGAGATAATAATAGCCTACCTTTTTAAAGCCACACTAAGTAGAAATTGTGTTTTTGTCAAACAGCGACCCCTAGAGTCGCTGTGGAATACTTGCACTGTCGTAAATGTGTTATATTATAACGTTTTTACATGATTGCAGCTAAATCACAAGTAAATAGTCTATAGTCTAGGCCTACTGTATAATTTAATTAGTGTTGTTTTTATTGGAATGTAAACATTACAAAATGCCAGATAACATCAATTAAAGGGATAGTTCACTTTGAAATTAATTTTTGGTATGTTTTAGCTTACCTCAAGGACATCCAAGATGTAGGTGTCTTTTTTTCCGCAGTAGTTTCAATTTTTATATTTTTAGGACAAACCGTTCTTGTCTGTCAGTCATATAATGCAGGTCTATGGTCACTGTCTCCAAGAACATGCACAGAGTCCAAATTAAAACAATTCCCCGTCGTCCAAATTAAACAATTCCCCATCGTAAGTACACATTGATGGCCTAAGACACGAAACGAGCGGTTTGTGTGAGAAAACGAACAGTATTTATATCGTTTTTACCACTTATACACAGCCATGTCGAAGTGATCTGATCTGACGTGTGCGCAGACTGGTGCATAGAGATATACACACTAGATGTCGCCTTGTCTACGGCAGTTCATTGAACGAATGTCTTTAAGGCGACATCTAGTGTATATATCTATGCACCAGTCTGCGTACACGTCAGATCAGATCACTCGGACATGTCTGCGTATAAGTGGTAAAAACTATATAAATACTGTTCGTTTTCTCACACAAACCGCTCGTTTCGTGTCTTAGGCCATCAATGTGTACTTACGATGGGGAATTGTTTAATTTGGACGACGGGGAATTGTTTTAATTTGGACTCTGTGCATGTGTTTTGAGACCGTGACCATAGACCTGCATTATGACTGACAGACAAGAACGGTTTGACCTAAAAATATAAAAATTGAAACTACTGCGGAAAAAAAGACACCTACATCTTGGATGCCCTTGAGGTAAGCTAAAACATACCAAAAATTTATTTCAAAGTGAACTATCCCTTTAAGTTAAATGTACGTCGCATTATTTCATAACATTGGCCGTTATGATGTCATTAGACATGATTATTGCAATTTATCATAATAGTTTGCAAATTGTGCTCTTTTACACTATTTACTACGTTAGGCTTATTTATGTCCTGATAATTATGTGAGATATTGAAAGCTGTTCTCATGATAATCGCAGGAATCAACGTCAACAGCGTCGTCTGATATCCCTCAGGACTACGTGATAAATACACCTCACAACACCTGAGTTCAGCTGGCAAACTAATTCGTGAGGCATAGCTATCTGATTTATCAAAACGATTCCATTTACACCTGGTCACATAAATGTATTTTTGCGAAACGGATTTAAATTCGATCTTCAATTCTCGCGCTATATGCAGATTTAATGGAGTGCACGTCACCGAAACGAAGATTGGAGTTTATAGAGACCAAACATGCCACACATATGATTTTGGTTGACCATAATATGCAAAGTCTGAAACATTAACCCAATAGAGTTTACAAGAATACAAAAGCCAAACCACATAAAAGGAAAATCATGAGGTGGGAAAATTAGATACATGTTAACACATTTCTCAAGTGGTTATATATAGAATATATAGGATTAACAGGGTTTATTTCTCTTCCTCTGCAAGAATTTAAGCGAGAGTCACAGCTTTCTGGAAATTCCTTTGGGTCGTAAAACTCTTATCAGTCTCAGTGTGTCCTGTAACAAGAAAGGAAGTTTCACAGGCCTTTGTTGGGAGAGTGAGTTTGCTGGAATATTCATTAAATAAATGAATATTTTGTGTGTGTCTGATTGGTCCAGACGCTACAATAGAAATGGCTCATTCTAAGGTAATAAAAACATAACGTAAGGTCTTTATATAACACTGAAAACATAATTATGTATATGATATTGCATTTCTATCAACAGGTCTTCCTAAATATTACACAATGCACCTTTAAATAACGCTGCATGTTTCAAGGCACTTCAGTGGGCCTTTAAAGACACTTCATATAAAGTGGGACTTCTAGAACAATGCTGAACCACTATAAGATTAAATCTTAAATTAAAAAAATATATAATTATGTGATACGTAAGCATGATCAGTCGTAAATCTTACATAACTCTGTCTAATTTCCCCAATGATGCTAAGAGTTTTGCGTCAGGAGATAAACCCACCGTAGCTTGAGGGCAGTCTGTGTTCATTGAAGGGATGACGTAACGGATGGGTGCTAATGAAGACACTGGCTTTGAGGATTGATTTCAAGGCCAGATGAAAGCTGAAGGGAGTTTTCCTTTCCAGCAAACCGATGAATTCTTTCTGGGTTTGAAGTGAGACGCACTCTATCTACAGATGTCAAACCCTGCCACTTTACCTAGATTGGATTTGCACTTGAAAGCTGTAGGTAATTTCTTTACCTAAAATGACACTTATAACCTATATGCTGCATATCATACGTATGGCATTTAAGGTCACCATGAGATCAAAACGGACAATTCTTGTTTATATATATACGTTTATATTATATATATATATATATATATATATATATATAATATAATATAGGGTTTATTAAAATGATTTACATGTGCACATCATTATTATTATTTTTTAAAATTGAAGTATAAAATATATATAATCAAAATATCTCCCCCTCCCTCTTGCAGCTCTTCTCTTCTCTCTCTTCTCTGATGATGTGTTTACTGGCGTGAGGGCGGGACAACCTGTCACTCACATGAGATCCACCAATAGCAAACCACAACCATCCAATAAATTCCACATATACAAAATCAAGCCCCAATCTTCAATTGTTCTTGCTCAAGAAGCTGTTTCACTCGGATTTACATCACAATAAGGAAGAAAAGACTATCGCAACTTCCGTTTAAAGCCACACTAAGTAGAAATTGTGTTTTTGTCAAACAGCGACCCCTAGAGTCGCTGTGGAATACTTGCACTGTCGTAAATATATTATATTATAACGTTTTTACATGATTGCAGCTAAATCACAAGTAAATAGTCTATAGTCTAGGCCTACTGTATAATTTAATTAGTGTTGTTTTTATTGGAATGTAAACATTACAAAATGCCAGATAACATCAATTAAGTTAAATGTACGTCGCATTATTTCATAACATTGGCCGTTATGATGTCATTAGACATGATTATTGCAATTTATCATAATAGTTTGCAAATTGTGCTCTTTTACACTATTTACTACGTTAGGCTTATTTATGTCCTGATAATTATGTGAGATATTGAAAGCTGTTCTCATGATAATCGCAGGAATCAACGTCAACAGCGTCGTCTGATATCCCTCAGGACTACGTGATAAATACACCTCACAACACCTGAGTTCAGCTGGCAAACTAATTCGTGAGGCATAGCTATCTGATTTATCAAAACGATTCCATTTACACCTGGTCACATAAATGTATTTTTGCGAAACGGATTTAAATTCGATCTTCAATTCTCGCGCTATATGCAGATTTAATGGAGTGCACGTCACCGAAAGCAACAAATATGAGCTGCATTTTATAGATCATCAGCTAAAATTTCAAAAGCAAAGACCGCAATAAGAGAGAGCAGTAAGCCTGGTAAGATCATTTCGTTTCTTTACTTTTAATGATGAAGATTGTGTGATAAGCGTCTGCGACTTACTTTCACTTTGATTTGCGAAAGTTTGCACGTTGGCTTGATGCAGTTGCTCATCTGCGGTGATGCGTGTTCCAGCGCGTCGTCATATCTGGATATAACATATAGCCTATACAACGCTCTCACACGTTTTTATTTTATTTATTTTTTTGCATTTTTGGGAGGAGTACAATTTACATATGTGGTTTCAAAAACCATATGCATTTACACTTGTCCAGTTTCGTCTGGAATGCGTCTCAGATCTCCTCCTGAAGTGGTTTGAGGGATCGGATTCAAATCCGTCTCAAATGCGTTTCGGAGGGCATTTAAACCTGGACTTTTCACGATCGGATTGCTATCCGATCTGAGAAAACGCATGAAGTGGCCAGGTGTAAACAACCCCCATGACAAAAACATACGCACGGAAGCCGAAAACAAACGCTGGTTGGCCTCTCACGTCCAAATTTGACGAAGTGGTGGGGGAAGTGACGTATGCCGTAAAGCAGTCGAATTTTGTAGTTCTTTTTGTGCTCTGGTTACTACCCGAACCCCGAAGTTACATAGTGCCAGTAAAAGCGATACAGACCCTGTCAGGCTATGGCAGACGTGTCATTCAACCTATTGTAAGTCGATGTACCATCACAAGGATCTTGGAAATATATTATGAAGGTTGAAAAGTTACATAGTGTTGCTTTAATGCCAACTTTAACAAGTGGTAACATGGAACCAGGGCAGGTTATACATAATGCTATAAATTACTAGCATATTCAGTTTTCCTTTATGTACAGTATTAACATCTTTCCTAGTGAAAAAGGCAGTTGTTAGTTTGTATTTAGTTTTGGAAAAATTTGGATACTATTATTCATATGGACTACTTTTATGACTTATGTTGCTTTTGCATCCATTTTAAAGCTTGAAAAGCTTGAACAAACTATGATTAGAAAATCAATTATATTATAATAATTATAATAAAAAAATATTTTGTCACACAATGTCTGTATTTGTTTACTGTTGATTCATTTAAAGGGATAGTTCACTTTGAAATTAAATTTTGGTATGTTTTAGCTTAGCTTTTTCCAAGATGTAGGTGTCTTTGTTTCAGCAGTAGTTTCAATTTTGATATTTTTAAGTCAAACCATTCTTGTCTGTCAGTCATATACTGTAATGCAGGTCTATGGTCACTATCTCAAAGAGCATGCACAGAGAAGTCCAAATTAAACAATTCCCCATCGTAAATGCACATTGATGGCCTAAGACACTAAATGAGCGGTTTGTGTGAGAAAACGAACAGTATTTATATCGTTTTTACCTCTTGTACACAACCACGTCCAAGTGATCTGAGGGCACTCGCGCTTCCTGGTGTGTGACGTGTGCACGTGTTCTGGCTTAGTCTGCGCAAGTGCCGGAAAGTGTACAAGAGGTAAAAACGATATACTGTTCGTTTCGTGTCTTAGGCTTTCAATGTGTACTTACGATGGGGCATTGTTTAATTTGGACTTCTCTGTGCATGCTCTTTGAGATAGTGACCATAGACCTGCATTATATGACTGACAGACAAGAACGGTTTGACCTAAAAATATCAAAATTGAAACTACTGCGGAAACAAAGACACCTACATCTTGGATGCCCTTGAGGTAAGCTAAAACATACCAAAATTTAATTTCAAAGTGAACTATCCCTTTAATGTTTTTCTTGGTTTCTGATTATGACCTGTGTCTGGTGTTTAATCGTTATCCCTCATATGTAGATGGTGCAATCAAATCATGTCGGAAAGGTTATATTTACGAGTTCAACACACATGAACGTCACCACAAAGTTGTTGTTACGAATGGGAAACTAAGGAATTTCTTTAAGAACAGAGTTTCTGAGTTTTTATGTATAAAGGTACATCACCATCTTGCTCCAACCAAAGTGGTTTGAACTCACCTGACATCGTAATTACGACTTCCCAACTCCGGTCTTATTTCGTTCAGATGTTTCTACATTTGATGTACTGTTTCATGTTTGATTTTCCTTGTGTCTTCCTTGTGTTTCGTTATTTCCTTGATTTTTATTAAAGTGCTAGATCAACGCCTCAACTTCTGCTCCTTGCTCTCTGTAAAACGTTACAGCAGAATGAGTCATCAATATTTTGTTAAATTTTCCTTGAAGTTAAATAAATTAAAAATGTATTTAGAAAACTTTTAGAAGTACATTAGCATATAGAGGACCTCAAAGCTAACAGACATAAAGTAAAGGCCACACAACTCCATACGTAACAACTCTATATACATTATGATTTCCGGGGCTCTTTAAGAACACATAACAAACGCGTGACTATTCCTCCCAAGTAGGAAATTCATCTGCATGGTTTAGCCTGCTTTGGTTTATACATATCCTCATAATTGCTCATTATAAACTACATAATCACACTGAAAAGTGGTTCTCTGTTGCCTTTTAATTGCAGAGCTTCCAGAAAGCTCTTCTCCAGGGATACACCCCCTTGTTCTCCACCAGCCTCCTTGCCATTTCACTCCCTCTGCATGAGACTGGAACATAAAGATATTGCACATCTATAGTTTACCCATGTGAAGGGTTCAGCTGTAAGTCAGTGTAAATTACAAAAGTTCTCTGGCTAAACAAATAGAGGTAACACTGTGCAACACTGTGTTGTGATATCCTCGACACAGGAGTCTGCGGTGGCTTATGAGTCCACTGGGCCAGACACTGATGCTGTGGCTTTAGAAATATAGATTTAATATCTGAAAGCAGTACTGTGAAACTTGCTCTTAGATACATTACATAAGATATACACTAAATCACAAACGGTTCTGTTCAAGGTACATCAAATCTTAAAAGTATATATTCAAAAAAAACTGTACTTGTAGATAACGTCTCGGTTACATATGGTAACCCTCGTTCCCTGAGGGAGGGAACGGAGACGTACGTCGTGGTGAACGACGAATAGGAATCTCGCTAGAGAGGCCAATCTACTTCGAGTGAAACTAAAACAAGCCAATACACATTGGCGTGCAATCATTTGTATCAGCTGCGCAGCCTCGCAGCGCGGGTATTTAACGAGCAGCTGATGCGATTGCACTTCAGTTTTTTGCTGAGGAGCCAAGCCTGAAAAAGCTGGACGCCCCTGCGGGTAGCCGCAGATGTGGCGACGGGACGTACGTCTCCGTTCCCTCCCTCAGGGAACGAGGGTTACCATATGTAACCGAGACGTTCCCTATCGTCCGGTCACTACGACGTACGTCGTGGTGAACGACGAATAGGAATCCCTACCAAAGCGCCACAGCTGCTGCACCCCATCCAGCGCCCTGTGTAAGCCTCCACACCTTCTTGCCTGGAAGAACGATAGGAGAAGGCTTACACCGAGAGTATCCGTCACTGTTGTTCCGTTATAACCCATACAGTGAGATTATTGGATAACACTGGGAAAGCGTGCCCGATCTGAGGGAGGGGAACGCTGCGGGAGCCACATTCTTAAGAAGAGTTATGTGGGAATAGACATATGGACTAACCCGAGGGTTGTACTGCATATGAATAATGGGTGACTTAGCCCAAGGGAAAGACACGGGCTTCCGTTTAGGAGCAGCCGTGGAGAATATACACATATGGGATCCCCGTAGGGTCACACATATGGGACCCAGCCTAGACCCGGATCTCAAGGATTCAGCGGATAAAGGCCTGGCACTGGACGCTCCGCCATGTCCGTGCCGAGGGTGTTGGAGGACTCAACAGGTTCGACTCTGGAGCAATAAGGATGCACAGTAGGATGCAGCAAGCCGACAGAGCCGGTACTCACAGTGCTTCTACCCGTTTAGGGTGAGAACACGGGAGGACACAGGCTCTACACGTAGGCTATAAAATCTAGCGAACGTGTTAGGTGTCGCCCAGCCCGCAGCTCTACAGATATCTGTTAGCGAGGAGCCACGTGCCAGCGCCCAGGAGGATGCAACGCCTCTCGTGGAGTGTGCATGCAACCTGAGCGGGCAGGGCACGCCTTGAGCTTGGTAAGCCAAGGCGATGGCATCCACTATCCAGTGGGCCATCCTCTGCTTGGAGACAGCCTTTCCCTTCTGCTGGCCTCCGTAACAGACAAAGAGCTGGTCTGAGGTCCTGATGCTTTGAGTTCTGTCCACGTACATACGCAGAGCGCGAACGGGACAGAGCAAAGCCAGGGCTGGGTCTGCCTCCTCCAGGGGCAGCGCTTGCAGGTTCACTACCTGATCTCTAAAGGGAGTGGTAGGAACCTTGGGCACATAGCCAGGCCGGGGTCTCAGTACAACATGGTTGTCACCCGGCCCGAACTCTAGGCACGATTCGTCGACCGAAAATGCTTGCAGGTCCCCTACCCTCTTGATCGAAGCCAGTGCAATCAGCAGCAAAGTCTTCAAGGAGAGAAGCTTTAAGTCTGCTGACTGCAAAGGCTCAAAGGGAGCATCCTGAAGTGCTCGGAGCACCAGGGAAAGGTCCCAAGAGGGTATGGAGGGGGGACGAGGAGGATTTAATCGTCTCGCCCCCCTAAGGAACCTGACGACCAGGTCGTGCTTCCCAACTGTTTTGCCATCTATGTGGTCATGATATGCTGAAATAGCAGCAGCATGTACTTTAAGGGTGGAGGGAGACAGCCTTCGCTCCAACCCTTGCTGCAAGAAGGAAAGCACTGACCCTATCGAACATCTTCGGGGGTCCTCTCTTCGGGAGGAACACCACTCGACGAACAGGTTCCACTTCAAGGCGTACGCACGTCTCGTAGACGGCGCTCGCGCAGAAGTGATGGTGTTAAGTACCTCTGGGGGTAAGTCACCTAGAACCTCCGCGTCCCGTCCAGGGACCAGACATGGAGTTTCCAGAGGTCCGGACGCGGGTGCCATAGGGTGCCCCGTCTCTGAGTCAGAAGATCCTTCCTCAGAGGAATGGGCCAGGGAGGGACTGTCACGAGGAGCATGAGTTCTGGGAACCAAGTCCGGGTGGGCCAATAGGGAGCCACCAGAAGGACCTGCTCCTCGTCCTCCCTGACTTTGCACAGGGTCTGTGCAAGTAGGCTCACTGGGGGAAATGCATATTTGCAGAGGCCCCGGGGCCAGCTGTGAGCCAGTGCGTCCGTGCCGAGTGTTCCCTCGGTCAGGGAGTAAAACAGCTGGCAGTGGGAGGTCTCTGAGGAGGCAAACAGGTCTACCTGAGCCTCCCCGAACTCTCTCCAGATCAGCTGAACCACCTGGGGGTGGAGTCGCCATTCTCCCGGGAGCACAGCTCGTGATAGCTCGTCGGCCACACGGTTGAGCACACCGGGGACATACATGGCTCGAAGCGACCTCAGACGCTTCTGACTCCAAAGGAGGAGATGGCGGGCGAGTTGCGACATGCGACGGGAGCGTAGACCACCTTGACGGTTGATGTACGCAACGGTCGCAGTGTTGTCCGTACGGACCAGCACGTCTCTGCCCTGTAGCGGCCTTTTTAGGCGGCTCAGAGCGAGACGAACTGCTAGCAACTCGAGGCAGTTGATGTGCCAGTGCAGTTGGGGGCCCGTCCACACCCCTGACACTGCATGCCCGTTGTACGTGGCACCCCAGCCGGTGGCAGAGGCATCTGTGAATACCACAGCATGCCTGGACACCTGTTCCAAGGGGACTCCTGCCCGAAGGAACGAGGGGTCTGACCACGGGCTGAAGGTCTGGCGGCACGCCGGTGTGATTGCCACCCGGTGAGTGCCGTGATGCCACGCCCATCTCGGGACTCGGCCGTGAAGCCAGTGCTGAAGCGGTCTCATATGAAGCAGCCCGAGCGGAGTTACCGCTGCTGCCGCTGCCATATGCCCCAGGAGCCTCTGAAAGAATTTCAGTGGGACCGCCGTCCTGCCTTTGAACGTGTTCAAGCAGTTCAGCACCGACTGAGCGCGTTGCTCTGTGAGACGCGCTGTCTGGGCGACCGAATCCAACTCCATACCGAGATAAGAGATCCTCTGCACGGGGGCGAGTTTGCTCTTCTCCCAGTTGACCTGAAGGCCCAGCTGGCTGAGGTGCCTGAGCACGAGGTCCCTGTGTTCGCATAACTGATCTCGAGAGTGTGCCAGTATGAGCCAGTCGTCGAGATAGTTGAGAATGCGAACGCCCTGTTCTCTCATGGGAACAAGGGCCCCCTCCGTGACTTTCGTGAAGACACGAGGAGACAGGGCCAGCCCGAAGGGCAGGACCTTGTACTGATATGCTCGACCCTCGAACGCAAAGCGCAGAAACGGCCTGTGTCGAGGAAGAATCGAGACATGAAAGTACGCGTCCTTCAGGTCGATCGCTGCAAACCAATCCTGGGGACGGATGCATTCGAAAATGCGTTTCTGCGTAAGCATTTTGAACGGTAGCTTGTGAAGGCTCCGATTCAAAACTCGCAGGTCCAAGATCGGTCGTAACCCACCACCTTTCTTGGGTACAATGAAGTAGGGACTGTAGTGCCCTGACCTCATATCGGCTGGAGGGACCGGCTCTATCGCGTCCTTCGCCAGTAGGACTGCGATCTCCGCGCGCAAGACATGGGCATCGGCTGCTCTCACTGTAGTGGAGTGGATGGCCCGAAACTTGGGGGGACGCCGGGCGAACTGAATCGCATAGCCGAGCCTGATGGTCCGAATGAGCCAGCGAGACGGACTGGGGAGCGCTAACCAGGCTCGCAGAGACCGTACAAGCGGGACCAAAGGGACCGTAGGCGTACCCGGAGTGGGGCAGCGAGGTGGAACACAGGGGCTCGACTCGGGAGGCTCTCTCTGGGAGGCAGCCCGTAGCGGAGTCTGAGTGTGCTGTGCAACACTTACCTGATTCCACGAGGCCGGAGGTGCAGGAGGCGGCTTGGTTGCGTCCTCGAACTGCACACTGCTGCCTGCTGGCGATAGAAGAGGCGGATGAGAGTGGTGAGGATTCTCTCCCCCCACTGCTCTCCGGGCCCTCTTCGGACCCAGAGATGTAAGAAACTGCTCTTTTATTGAAAATTTGGGTACCGCTGGTTTTGAGGCCAGCGGCGGAACAAAAACAAAAGGAAAACAAGGATTTTCCACCCGGCCCTCTTCCGGGGGATGGAGCGATGCGGTCATCGTCTCCTGGAGAGCAGTCCCTGCCATCTCTGGGTCGCCCGTCCTAGGGCCGCTTGCTCCTGGCTTTGCCGCCCTTCTTAGCGGGGTCCTGGACGGGCGGGGCGGCCCGCCTGCGACTGGCTCCACGGCGCCGTTTAGATGGAGGCTGCTGCGGCGGCGCGGGAGCAGGGGCAGACGCAGGAGGCCGCCCTCGGCGACGAGCAGACTGAGGGGCCGCAGGCGGTGGGGTGGGAGCAGCAGCTGGCCGTCGCGGCAGGATGTGTCTGATGGCCTCAGTCTGCTTTTGTACAGCCGAGAACTGCTGGGCGAAGTTCTCGACCGCGTCGCCGAAGAGGCCGGTCTGGGACACGGGGGAGTTAAGGAACCGGAGCTTGTCGGTCTCCCTCATGTCGGCCAGACACAGCCAGAGATGGCGTTCCTGGACCACCATGGTGGACATCGCACGACCCACCGACCGCGCGGTCACCTTCGTCGCACGAAGCGCGAGGTCCGTCGCGATACGAAGTTCCTGAAGAACTTGGGGATCGTGACCACCCTCGTGCAGGTCCTTCAGTGCCTTGGCCTGATGGACCTGCAGCAACGCCATAGCGTGCATGGCAGAGGCGGCTTCCCCACAGGCCTTGTAAGCCTTGCCGGTTAAATCCGACGAGTACTTACAGGCCCGGGAAGGAAGACACGGTTCTCCACGCCAAGTGGAGTTAGGGCACAGTTGCATCGCAACGGCCCGTTCCACTGGCGGGATACGCGTGTATCCCTTAGCCGCCCCGCCATCAAGGGTGGTGAGGGAGGAGGAACCACTGGGACGGTTTCTGGCAGTGAAAGGTGCCGTCCATGTCCCCGTAAGCTCCTCATGCACTTCCGGGAAGAAAGGCACTGGGGTGGGTTGCTGAGAACCAGCACGCGCCACCCCGAGATACCAATCGTCCAACCTCGAGGGTTCGGGACACGGTGGAGGATTCCACACGAGCCCGACCCCTTTGGCGGCCCGGGAAAGCATGGCCATCATCTCCGGGTCCGTCTCAGGCACCGCTGGCACACCCGAAGGAGGCAGCGGTGCCGAGTCGTCGTCCGCAGAGAGGTCTGACCCACCCTCCGATGCAGCGATCGACATCTGGTCTTCAGGGGGAGCCCCAAAGGAGACAACCGGTACACACCGCGAGGATGGTCCAGCTTTCTCCAATGGGGGCTCCACTGGCTGCGGAGCGTGAGAGGGGTGAGGGTTCCTAGGGGGTTGGTTCCCCGAAGGAGACGCGCTCACCGTAATCCTCAGGTCACCCGTGTCACTGCCCGAAGCAACCCTCTGAGGAGGATTGGATCGAGGCAGAGGCACGGGGACTCCGCCCCTTTGCAGGAACGTGAGTCTCGACCGCAGCTCCGCGATGGTCATCTTCCCACAATGGGTACATGACTCATCCACCAACGCTGCCTCAGCGTGTTTAATGCCCAGACACACGAGGCAGCGTTGGTGACCATCCCGTGAACCCAGGTAACGACCGCATCCAGAAACACACAGATAGAAAGTCATTTTTTCTCTTTTTGAAAAAAACGCTCTCTATCTGTGCAAGCTCTTTTAGGGACTGCTCTCACTGGTGCTGAAACACGCAGGGGGAACAGACACTGCGAACACAGACGGGAATGTGCACCCGTCTGTGCGCTCTCTCTCTTCTCGCTGTCTTACCAGCTGTGACAACAGCCTTTGAGCGCTCAACGGCGCACCTTACCAGCTGTAAGAACAGCTTTTTGTTTGCTCAGTTTTTACCGGACAAAACACAGAAAAACAAACAAACACAAAGAGAAGACTGTCCCCGCTGCCGTGTTCTTACACCCGCACCGAAAGAGAGATCCAACGGCTCGTCTGATATCACTCTCAGAAGACGCATCGAAGTGCTTGGCTCCGAAGCAAAAAGCTGAAGTGCAATCGCATCAGCTGCTCGTTAAATACCCGCGCTGCGAGGCTGCGCAGCTGATACAAATGATTGCACGCCAATGTGTATTGGCTTGTTTTAGTTTCACTCGAAGTAGATTGGCCTCTCTAGCGAGATTCCTATTCGTCGTTCACCACGACGTACGTCGTAGTGACCGGACGATAGGGAACTTAATATTAATTAAATAAAAGGCCACTTAAGAGATTTTCTTTGCTCAAATGCGACTTGGATTTGTTTTTTTGTTTTTACAACAGTGTTAACAGAGCAAACCACATCTGATCTTGTGTTCTGATCTGAGTCTGATCTTATCGATTCAGATTTGTGCCACTTACAAATGTGGTCTTCAATCAGATATAGGTCTGATGTTTTGCAATGCAAGTGTGGCACCGAAAGGGTGGTTTTCGTTATTTTGGACTCAATTATAATTACAAAGGAGGTGGATCAGGATTTCCTAGAGACGACTGGACACCTGTCCCCTCGTAACACCGACTACGCCACCCTGGGAATTTCACCCAGGGGAAATAATGGTCCTATAAGGACACACAGGTTCGTTCCCACAAGAATACAGCGGAGATGAGAATATAAAGAAAAATAACAATAATACTTTATAAATAGAATAAAAAGTTACACACATAGTTCAGCACACAAGGAATGGATCTGGCTTCAAAATAAAAGACAAAACTAAAGGCAAATAAACAAACCAATTAGACAATCAAGGGTAACATGTCAGATGGCAGGGAGAAATAACAAACCTACCCAAATTCCACTTCACTACGAACTTCAAACATACACTAATGTACTCACTTCACCACACAAATGCATTCAGGTGACAGAAAATTTGAATCAAATCACTCTGTGAACAAGGGTAACCATTAGCTTGGACTTAAGAGTGGTCAGCACTCCTTCCTAGCTAGTCTAACAAAGTTAACAAATCAAACATCAAATTGTCACAAATCAAATCAATAAGGGACCGTTCGGTATTTATGGAAGGGGCCACCGGAGGAAAATAGGGGAGGGTCATGTCTTTTTATTTTTTGTTGAGGGGAGGGTCATCCAACTTTTTTTAGTCTAGGGGGAGGGTCACCCAACATTTATATTCATGAAAACAGCAACATTTCAAAGTGGCTTGTTTGGTGCTATTTTTTTTCCATTTAGCTCCATGTTGATCTCGCGTTTTCAGCCCCCCTTCAATATCAGATGGGTCTGACCCAACAAAAATCCAGTTTGGCGCTGTTTGACAGTGCGCGCGCACTTCAGTTCACGCTTAGAAAAAGTGCATCATGTCAGAACAGAATGCCAATGAAATGTTTACCCGGCAAAGCTTTAAACAGGGATGCAAACAGCGCGCTTTTCGGCGCCTCGCGCTTTTTTCACGTCAGTTTGGGTGACTTGGGTCAGAGAGGGTCGGATTATAATCACCCTAATTAAACACACCTGATCAGCTAATCAAGTCCTTCAGGCTTATTTGAAAACTGCAGGTGTGTGTGTGTGTTGAAGCAGGGTTGGAACAAAACTCTGTAGGGCTATGGCCCTCCGGGAACTGAGTTTGACACCTGTGCTCCATAAGATCACAAACTCTCAAGCACTAACACTTATTTTCACACACACGTAGCCACGGTGAACAAACACTCAATACACTCAAACAACTCGCATCAATCTGTGAGTTAATTCACACAAAAAGAAATGTCTACAAACCCCACAAACACACAGTCTTCCAGTTGAAACAGTGCGGGGGTGGCCATGCGACCACACGGATTAATACTCGGATCTCACAATCTCCGGACAGAGCCGATCAGGGGTGCGTTTCCCGAACAACGACGTAACTCGCTGCTTAACTACCGTAGTGCGATGCATTGTTGAATAAATCAACTAGCTAGTTACGACTGTTTATTTGAATCTGGAAATAAAGCAAATTAACTGAGAAAAATGAGAAATAGTCCTCAAATGCCATGTCTGTAATTTATATCAAAACATCTAGCGTTAATTCGAACTCAAACAGTTTCATTAAAAGAAGGTATTACTCCACCACGTGCGTGACATCATTAACCAACGTGGTTGAACGACCAATTTACAACAATATGGTTTTGGGAAACAGTCGTGACTAGCTAGTTGATTTCTTCAACGATGCATCGCACTACGGTAGTTAAGTAGCGAGTTACGTCGTTGTTCGGGAAACGCACCCCTGGGCAGACACATTGGTCTTTCTGTGTTTGCTTGCTAATGCCGGCAACTTCCAGGGCTGTGTTCTGTGACTTTGTGCCTGAAAAAAAAAAGAAAAAGAAGTGAGAGTGTAATACAACTATTTATTACGTTTGATAAACGACAAAGGGCAACGGTGTTTGTTTATAAACTGCAGCTTGGAAAAGATAACCATGTCGCGCGTAACATGCATTCATATGCGCGTGCACGAAATGAAACGCGCACTTTCCAGCAAAACATCTGTGGGGATCAGTACAATATGGGCGTGATGGCACTCCTCATTAGGCGCACATACTTTTAAAACAATTATCTAGTCTCCAAACCAAGGTTTAGTTACAACTCTGCAATAAAGCAATATGGAAAGCAATGTATTGACATTGAGTATTGATATATAGGCTATATTGCATTTCAAATGTTCATTGGCTGGACATACTGGACAATATGAATGCACATCCCTCAGTAAATAATAACCATCAAGTATCAAGTATTGCCTTTATCATTTAAAAAAAAAAACACAGTGACATGCTATGGCAAGTCATTTAGCTTTTATTCATTCACAGGATGCATTTTTTTAAATCAATAATTAAATTTGTACTATTTAAAATGTGAATTCTTAAAAGTAAGAATGTACTTTTTCTAGTGACAATGTCTATTTCTGATATCAGGAATTACATTATCATTAGTAGTTAAAGGAGGGAGGATTGTAGTGGGAGCACTGGGGTGTCAGGTGTGACTGTGTGGCAATGGCAAATGGTTTACATGGCTCATGGGTCAGGTAGGAGGGCCCCTTAACACAATTTTGCTTAGGGCCGCAGGGAAGTCGGGATCGGCTCTGTCTCCCGATGTCAAGTTCACTTGATGTGGGCTTGTCTGACAGGCGCAAATGATGAGGCGAGACGGAACGTTGTGGGAATGCGCAACAAGGAAAGTGTTCAAAACTAGTAAAAGAAAGACAAAAAGGAAGGGGAAGCCAGGTTACGGTCCCAATCAGCTATCAGTGATCACGCGGAGTATTACCAGCTCTTGGTCTCTTCAGCTAAAACAGAGGGGAACACAAAATAAACAGCAAGTCCTTTCGCGAATATTCACATATAAAATCAATAGTTTACCCACCTGATTATTAGCAAATCAGCCCTTCTGACGTCAAACCACGGTTGATAAACACAGCCCGGGATGCATACCAGATACTGTACGGCTCAGCTCAAAGATCCCCACGCTGGGAAAGCTCAGAAAGTCAGTGTCCGAGTTTGCAGCAGTCAGCATGCTTGTAGGTAGTTCTTTGATCGCTCTGTGAATCTGGAAGACGGCAGCGAGGTTATTCAGTGGAGGCTTTCACATCCTTGTCTTCCACATCGCCTTATAAAATGAACGCGTAAATTCTAACTTCATCAGCCTCCGTGTTTATTTCCGTATAATTCTGTGCTGTGCACCATCTTTGCTATTGTTCTTTTGAACAAGGGACATGTTGTATCGAGCAGTGTTTTCCAACCCTCTTCCCGAAGGCACACCAACACCAACAAGTCTTCCTGTCTCAAACCCACCTTATTCAACTCATCAGCTCATTTGTAGAGACTCCAAGACCAGAAATAGATGGGTTAGATAAGGGAAACATCCAAAATGTGCACGGTTGGTGTGCCTCCAGGAACAGGGTTGGGAAACACTGGTATGGTGTTTTTATGTATTTTTCTGAGCTTGACAGCCCTCATGCACATGTAATGGCAAGCTAGTAAGAGCTGTGCGGGTAAACCTCACTCCCCTGGCCTCAACAGGTGCACTGGCGACTAAAGCTAGAGGCTGCTGTCTTTAGCATCCTTGTTAGAA
Source organism: Leuciscus leuciscus (assembly GCF_965113295.1). Lineage (NCBI taxonomy): Eukaryota > Metazoa > Chordata > Actinopteri > Cypriniformes > Leuciscidae > Leuciscus > Leuciscus leuciscus. The sequence goes on along the minus strand of NC_138725.1, from coordinate 69,949,422 downwards.
TGGCCACCTCCCATGCTGAAGACGCAGGTTCGAATCCCGCTCGAAGCGGATCGAGTAGGACCAGTTACACTCATCGTATGGAAAGGTTTCATTGCGTGAAAATCATTCAAAAATTCTTCTTTTGTGTTCAATGAAGAAACCAAGTCGAATGGGTTTGAAATGACACGAAGGTACGTAAATTATGACAGAATTGTATTTATTTTTGTGAAATATCCTGTTTATGGCTTATCCTACAACAGACACCCACAAATGAATTATCATCCACCGCATGTTTATTGATTGTATATTATTCTAACCCTAGTATATTGGTTTAAGAAAATGTTCCTGAAAAATATGTTTCCTTCTCACATGGTAGCCTTACAGTAATGTTGAAATAGTTGAAGGTTGATATCCTTGGAGGGGAGAAATAAACACCCCTTCAGATTTGATCACATTGATCACAGGTTTAAAGTGAGCAGGGTTGGAAATCAACAGGCTGGGCTGAGGTTTTTTGCTGCAGAAATATGAATTGCATCAGTATCTCTGCACAGATCGATTGAAGGCATGTTGAGCACCAGAGGAGGTGAAAATAAACCAAACCTGAGACTCCGCATCCAGCTAAGAATATACTCATGTATTTTAAAAGATCATGATCTTTATATTCAGACATAGTACTATGAGGATAAACATTTAATGATGATGACATCAGTGTTGGTATTTTAGAGCACTTGACACTGGTCTTCTGCAGTTCTTAGCATTTCATCTATAAGCCCCTATGTCATTAACACATGTCAGGCACGGTTGATGAGCCAGTGCGGGGGTGCTCTAAAGGGACACTTCAAAAAGTCGACTCGGATGAATCATTGTTGCTAAAGGTACCACGAAAACTGGCGGTGCCTTAGCGTGCCTTAATGAGCCAACCCCACTGTTTGTTTAGCCAGAATGGATGAGGCTCGGCACGATCCTTGCAGCGCTGAAATTTAGATCGCACAGCTGCCTCACTAATCTGCTGGAGCTTTCACCCCTCCCTGAGAGATGAGGAATCAAAATGTTTTCTCTGCATTCCAGCACTGACAGAAAAACGAGATCAAGCCAAGAACAAGACATGATCAAACTAAGTCTTATAATTGCAGGAGAGGGGTATAGAAACATAGCAAAAAGCATCTAACACCCCCCCCCCCCCCCCACACACACACACGTTTCATCAGGCGATTTTATAAACATTGTGTATGTATTAAAATGAATTTGACTGTTAACGCAATGATAGCTTCTGCTGGGAAATCTAGACAGTGTATACATTATTAATGTCTGAAGATTATGTTAGCAATATTAGGTTTAAATATGGTGTTCTTAAGAAAAAAATCATTATTATAGCTCATGGTGGTGATTTGAATAACCCTTTAACACAAAATATTAAAATTAGGAACATAACTCTGCCTCAAATTATACAGGCCTAAATCTTCGATTATGTATTTAAATTGCATATCAAATGTCTATCCATTTCGAATCACAGTCTTACCATAAACAAACTAATTTAATCTAACTTAATGTTGTCAGGGTCACCTGTTAGTCACCGTCTTCACTACATGTCCCATCATCCTCTCCGGCTCACACCTGTACTCATTTCACCATTACCCGCTCCTGCCAGTGATCATCATCATTACTTACCATGTTCAGCTGTTGTCACCTTGTCTTGCCATTTTCATCTGTGTATTTAAGTTCCTCATTGTTCTCTGTTCACTGTCGGTTCTTATCAACACTGTGTTATAGTTTATATTAAATTCCTGTTTATATTAAATTCCTGTTTATATTAAATTCCTGTTGTCACTTCATCCTGTCTTCTGAGTCTGCCTTGACGTGCCTCACGCAGCCTAAAGCGTGACAAAAGAACTGGCCAAAAAGAAAACAGTATTGGCGTTCTCCTCACCCCTTCTGATCCCGTCACTTGACTAGTGACCTGCTTCCAGGAGGTCCGCCAGATCGAGGAATATGTCGCCGAGTTCCTGGAGATCTCAGCCACGATGGCCGCCAACGCCACACCGCCTGAGCCCTCAGCCAGGATGGCTGCCGCCACGTCAGAGCCTGTTCCTGTCCCAAGACCTGTGTTTGGCCCAAGAACTGTTCCTGTTCCCAGACCTAAGTCTGTCCCCAAGCCCGAGTCTGTTCCCGAGCCCGAGTCTGTGATGGTTCCTGAGCCTGAGTCTGTTCCTGAACTCCCTCCCAGCCTCCGCGACCAGGACTCCACCTCGGCCCGTCGGCCCATTTACTCTACCGTGGCTCCCTCATCTCCACCGTGGCCATCAGTCCACCAGCTCCGTCGGGCTCCCTGGTCCCCCCGGCTTCGCCTTGGTCGTTCGTCGGCCTGCTCTCGCTCGGGACTACACTCCTCTGGCTTCGCCTCGTCCCTTTGTCCCTCTGGCTCCGTTGGACTCCTCACTCCCTCCAGCTCCACCTTGGTCCACTGCTCGCTCTGGCTCCACGGTGACCTTCTGGATCCCCGCCTGCGCCTCGGTCGCCAGAGCCGTCGGCATCGCCATGTCTCTCCAGATCCTCAGCATCGCCTTGGCTCATCGGCTCTGTCCTGGCCAGCTGCACAACCTGCTCTGCCCTGGTCTCCCGAACTGCTGGTACCGTCCTGTATTCTTCAGACCCTGCTGACCCTCCAGAGGAAGATTCCAGGACGCCCGCCCACCCTCCCTCCCTCCCCCCTCCCCCCCTCCCCCCGGTTGCACTGTATATGGCGCGAGGACGTGCTTCTCGGGAGGGGGGGGGGGGGGTACAGTCACCGTCACCTGTTAGTCACCTTCACTACATGTCCCATCATCCTTTCCGGCTCTCACTTGCACTCACTTCATCATTACCCACAACATTACCCACAACTGCCAGCGATCATCATTACTCACCATGTTCAGCTGTTGTCAGCTTGTCTTCCCATTTTCATCTGTGTATTTAAGTTCCTCATTGTTCTGTTTATTAAATTCCTGTTGTCACTTCATCCTGTCTTCTGAGTCTGCCTCGACGTGCCTCACGCAGCCTAATGCGTGACAAATGTGATGCAAATTTGTCAGTCATACATAAATGAAACAGGATATTTGCAGTATTAAAATAAAATCATGGCATAGTTTAACTATTTGCATCAATTTGATTTTATTTAAACAATCATACTTTCAAAATGCATTTAATCAAATAGAACCAACAAATATGTTACCCATTTTATTTATGTATGACTGATAAATATGTATCACATTAAGTTTATTAGCTTATGTTAAAACTGTTTAATCCTATTTAACCGTTTCAAATACATACATTTTAAATGTACAGTAGGCCTAAAAATTTGTGCTGCACCGTGTGCTCCTAGACATGCTGTACACTACATGGACAAAAGTATTGGGACACCTGACCATTACACCAACAGGGACTATATGTAATGACAATGTATTCTAAATACATAGACATTATATGGAGTTGGTCCCCCTTTGCAGCTTCAGTATAACAGCTTCCACTCTCCTAGAAAGGCTTTCAACAAGATTTTGGGAGTGTTTCTGTGGGAATTTTTGTTTATTCATTCAGTAGAGCTTTTGTGAGGTCAGGCACTGATGTTGGACGGGAAGTCTTGGCTCACAATATCTGTTCCAGTTCATCTCAAAGGTGTTCGATATAGGGTTAGGGTCAGGGCTCTGTGCGGGCCAGTCAAGTTTTTCCACACCAAACTCATCCAACCATGTCTTTATGTGCACTGGGGCATGCTGGAATAGAAACTTCCCCAAAAGCTAGAAGCATAGCATTGTCCAAAGTGTTTTTTTTGTTTTGTTTTTTTTCTGCCAACTGCGTTACTAGGTGCTTGATTTTATACACCTGTGGCAATGGGTCTGATTGAAAATTGGACAATTGATTTAAATAATTAAGAGGACTGTCCCGATACTTTTTGTACATACAGTATAGTGTAAATAACGCTTTTCAGACTTACCATTTTTACTCTAAAAGGGTTAGTCACCCCAAAATGAAAGTTCTGCCATCATTTAGTCAACTCCATGTCATTCAAAACCCTTACAACTTTATTTATTCTGCAGAACAATACAAATAGATAAAAATATATTTGAAGAATGCTTCCGCTGGTTTTGTCCGATGTAAAATCAGTGGTGTCCAAAACATCACTGAACACTTTTGACTTTCATTTTATAGGCAAACATTTTTTTTTTCAAATATCTTCTTTTGTGCTCCAAAAAAGAAAGTCATACAGGTTTGGACCTTGGAATAACATCAGTGGTAAGTAAATGCTGACAGAATTTTGATCCTTTTAAGACAATAAAATGGGCACAAAATCCCAAATTTACATTGCTATAGAGCAGTAGAGACCACAATATCATTTACATGTACATAGACTTTGAGTATTGAACAGGGTGACATTTTGGTTATTTTTAAATTTTTTGAATCGAAATTCTGCTTTAACCTAGTGTTTCTGTCATAGTTGATTCATCATGAGACGTTGCCGTAATAAATCTGTAATTGTAATGTACACACACGGTAACCTCAAGAGTCCTTATTCAGTCCACTTAAATTTAGCATAAACTAATGTTAAGTGCCTCACATGTCTATTTTTTTCACTTCAAATATCAATCTTGTGTTTCTCATATGTATAATTTCTACTGTTTATGACACGAGCAGTCGAGTGAGACAATAATAGTATTAAATTTTGTATGCGGCGCAGAGTCAGGTGTATTTTCAGAATAAGTAATGCCAACTTTTTTCTCTGCTAGACTAAAGCGAGGAGTTACTGAAAGATTCATAGCAGCCTCGTTCAACAGGCGTTTCCATGGCAACCCAACATTTTCGAGCAGAGAATGAAGGCCGTAATACATCGCTAGACTAGCTCTCATGTGCTTTGATCTCTTTCTGTCTCTCTCTTTTACTTTTTCCCTCATCTCCAGCCCTGTCATACACAAAGCTGTTTTCTCACAAGCTCTTCGTTGCCTGTGTCCACAGCTTAGAAAACTTTCAAATGTTAGGGTGCATTGTATAAACATTGCTTTAATGTACAGCAAATTAATAAAACAGACTGAGGTCAACGCCATGAGGTTACACAATGATGTTACTCAGTAAATCTTGAGTATACATTACATAGAAAACAAATGAATTCATAATTCATTGTGTGTTTGTCTGTTGCCAAATGGAATAAATCAATATTTCTCAGCACCAGCAGCATGCATATTAGAAATGGTTCATATATTTGTGAAATAAAATGGTTGAATTATTACACATAGCCTCGGGTTTGTGAAAGGAGAGCAGTGGATCTGTTTTATGCACTCCCTGGCTTCTCTTCATTGTGTATTTAACTTTAGTCAACAAATCATTCAGAAAGATAAAGGTGAGTCATTTAATCCTAGTCTCATCTCTCTTCTCATGCAATCATCCTGCCTCTCTCTCGCTCTCTCGCTGTGGTCTAGTGGTGGCTGGATTAAGGGATTACAGTGAGCAAAGCACATACTTTGCTGAACTGACCGTGTGGGTGGATGACACGGCTGGTCAGGTGACACTACAGCTGGATCCAAACAGATGTAAGCTGAGATCTGAATCACAGGGTCATTAGCCCATGATTTACTTACCCTCAAGTCATCCTAGGTGTATATGACATTCTTCTTTCAGATGAATATAATCAGAGTTATATAAAAAAAATGTCCTGGCTCTTCCAAGCTTTATAATGCCAGTGAATGGCTGTATATTTTTTTGAAGTCCATCAAACTGCATCCATCCATGATAAGTGCTCCACGCAGCTCTGGGGGTTTAATAAAGGCCTTCTGAAGTGAAGCGGTGCATTTGTGTGAGAAGAATATCCGTATTTAAAACTTTATCGATTAAAATAACTAGCTTCCGGCAGACGGCCAACGCAAGTTGACTTACGTCTTGACGATGTATGACGTAGGATGTAGGAGTAGTGTAAGCTTTGACGCCTCTCGCGGTTCAAACACACAGGGCTGGGCAACAAACTTAAGCTCCTCCCACATTTCTCTTTAAAAATGGTTGTTTTAGACTTCTAATTCGTTACTGGTGTTTTGTTTTGCTCTATCCTCTGTGCTTCCGCATTCGTCATTACATTGTGCATCAAGGTCAAGGGTTACTCTTTCACCGTAAATCATAATAAATATTAATAAAGCAAGATACCCTGTTGAAATATGTGAGATGTGTGGTTTATATAAACTGCAAAGGTAAAGTATAAATCAAAATTATTGTGACCAATGTGAAGGGGGGGGGGGGAATTTATACGTGCGTCACGTTTTAGTCGATAAAACTCTTCCTCATAGGATACACCTGTGTATCCTCGCTCATGACTCCTCAGGAAGCCTCCTTACTCGTTGATCCTCGACTCCTCGCGGTGCAATTAGAGAATTGAAATGTCCTTCAAGATGGCTGTGCTCGATCGGTTTCCAGGTCATAGGATGGAGGACGGAGGAGAGAGGAGACGAGGAGGGATATTGAGATGTACCCAAGGACTAAACAAGGGGGTGTGATAATGGGAAACAAGGAGGCGGGATGAGAGGTGCACATGGCCAACGCAAAGAAAGACAGAGCCATCTGTGCTCAGGCACAAGACAAACAAGGAAACATTAAACAGTGACAAAACAGACAAGACTGTCAGGGCAGGACCCTGATAAAAGTAAATCTATTGGATTGGGATATGATGACTGTGGAGGCCATTTGGGTGTAGTGAACTCATTAGCTGTATCCCAATTTAAGGGCTTCATCCTTTGAAGGCCGAGTACTTCGAAGTGCACAGCCGACACAGCCTTCGGAGGACGCACCGAGACTCGTTTAAAGGGGAAAGTATAGCCGATTGCGTCACCGCGGCACGACAAAGGCTGTCCCAATTCGAAGGTACATCGAAGGCTCCTTCAAAATTCGGCCTGCAAATGTGTCCTTCTTTTCCCGTGAATGCAGGATACATCAGGATCCTTCGCAGCCTTGCCAACCCCACAATTCACTGCGCGCCGGAGACGAAATTGCCAGATTACACTTTTAAATGTAAGTATTGAGTTTAAATTTAATTGTGTAATCTAATGCATCTAATGATAAAAAAAATAAACAAATAAATAAATAATAATACAATAAAGGTTACCAGTATGTGATTTTACATAGGCTATTTATACTGTTTAGACTTTATTATGTACATAAATTGACCATGGTGAATATTTTTAGATAGGTTATCAAACCTGTTTTGTTTTTAAATATATATATATATAACTTGTATAAAGTTTTATATATAAAGTCCAGTACAAATGTTACTGCTGCTCGTCACAACGGCTGTCACCAGTTGCTAGGCGACAAACCCAGACCGTCCCATATTGAACAACTCCCGGGACACAGCTAGCAACAATTTGTTAATGTGACAATTCATTTTGTTAGTTTAATTTTCCAAATATCCAGTGGTGGAATGTAACAACATAAATTTACTCTGGATTAAAGTATAAATTTGAAGTAGCCTACTTTAGATTGTTATTCAACACTTCATCTCAGAGGCAAATATTGTACGTTTTATGAAAAACTGACTTTTTACACATGGATATTTGATTTTGATATTAGATATTGTTTAAAAAAAAATATGAACAGTATATAATAGAAACACTAAAAAGTATGTCTTCTAGTTCAGGGATAGGCAACGTTCGGTCCTGGAGGGCTGCTGTCCCTGAGTTTAGCTCATAGAATGGTTTTGCAGGTTAAAATATTTTATGGTTTGATTTGAGTATGTGAGTTAATTTCTTTTATTCTTACCTCTTTCTGAGAACAGCTCAGTGACATGGCAGCCCACGCCTGAGTCAGCCCTGCAAACCTGTAAGTGGACAGTGGAAATATGCTTTCATCCCAGATGATTCCCACCGGCAGAGGCCCTACCAGGGTCTCAATTGTGCAGCAACACCAGGATCTCCTGCTCAGCTCAATTCAAGTCTACAGAAAAATGTTTTCTTCCAATCTATTTTATATAAACTGTTAATTTAAACTTTTATTTTGTTTTTATCTTAGATGTAACTTATAAATAGTTGTAAAAAGTACTGCAAGTAAAAATGTATTGAACAATTTTTTGTATCAAATGTACAAATTAATTGACATGACAAAAATAAATGTACAGAATAATTTATTTATAACATTTACAAGTTATAACTTGCATTCAAAAAGTAAACAATGCACAGATTATAATTTTTTTTTTTACATTTACAACTTATAACTTATTATTAAAAAATTATATAAACGATTGTTTAATTTACTCATTTTAATTCACATGACCAAAAGTTTATTTCTCTACCAATCTGTCAAGAAGAGAAAACAATCTATCCATTCTCTCCCTGCTCTCCTCTGATCTCCTCTCCTCTCTCTCTCTCTGAAACTTCATGTCCTCCCTAAATATCTCGATCAGTTCATCCTCTCGGTCTCGTTTCTCTTGGCTGCTGCTGGTTCCTCGTTCTATCCTTCGCGGCCAGGGGAAATAAGGATGGTAGGAGGGTTGCCAGGTCTGTGCAACAAAAGTAGACCTAATAAGCCCATCGGCTTTTCTCCAACAGGGCGGCCGAATTCTCCACTGGATTGTGCGTCTGAGGGATGTTTTGGGGGTGTTGGAGCATCAAAATCGTACTTACGGGGGTGGAAATCAACCAGTGGAAAATATTTTTACTCGCGGCAACAACTTAAAAGTAGCCCAATTCCGTGGGAAAACCTCGGACTTGGCAACACTGACGGTAGGCTGCATTAGAAGCATCCTTCGACTTGGGACAGCCTTCGTCGCGCCTCTGTGACGCAATCGGCCTTCAAATGCGGCCTTTGGAGGATGTAGCCCCTGAATTGGGACACAGCTATTCTCATGTTCAAGAAACCAGTTTAAAGATTTGAGCTTTGTGACATGGTGCGTCATCCACCTGGATGTAGCCATCAGAAGATGAGTACACTGTGGTCATAAAGGGATGGACATGGTCAGCAACAATACTCAGGCAGGCTGTGGCATTTAAACGATACTCAATTGGCACAAGTCTAAGTGTGCCAAGAAAATATCCAGCCTAAACCGTTGATACAAAGCAGGATGGATCCATACTTCATGCCCAATTCTGACCCTACCATCTCAATTGACAGATTCCATTGTAGACAGGTTCCATTACAGATTTGCGCAAAACTTTTGCGATTTTTAAAAAATATCTATAAAAAACGATTGCGAAATGACAGCGTTTCCATTAGCCGATGTTATGCGACTACAGCGTAATTTTTTCCTCCCGCGAAAAGTCATTCCAAAAATCATGGCAACGGATGTTGGTAGGTTTATATATATATCACAGCCACGTACCGCACTAGACATTATTATTATTAATGGAAGGAAACGTAGGCTTGTTATCCAAGCATTAATGGCAAGGAAAGATCCTTACTTACAGCACATATGAGGTGTTTCTGGGTGTTTCTCACTCATTTCTGCTCCGAGGTCTTGATTGTGGCACATCTATGAGGTTTAGAATCCAGCATTTCTATCATTCTTTTGTCTTTTATGAATTAAATAAAGAACTCTGTCTCGTATTCTGTCCAAACACACCGCGCCATCTAAGTCAGGTGACCTGTAAATGCGCAAAAACTGTTTCCATTGCAGTTTTGCGAAATATTCCTTTTTCAAATTGCCTGAAAAACCACCTCATGCGAGCGTGAAAACTTTTTTGCGATAAATGGGAGTTTTTGCGAAATTGACGTGTTTCCATTGGGTGTATTTTCAATTCGCAATTTCAATTTGCGCAATTTGAAGGGTAATGGAAACGCGGCTACTGTCACAGTGTGTTTCTTCAATCTTCTATTGTCCAATTTTGGAGAGCCTGTGTGAAATGTAGCCTCAGTTTCTGTTCTTATCTGACAGGAGTGGCACTGGTGTGTGATCTTCTGCTGCTGTAGTCCATCTGCTTCAAGGTTCGACGTGTTGTGTATTCAGAGATGCTCTTCTGCAGACCTCGGGTTGTAATGAGTGGTTATTTAAGATGACTGCCTTTCTATCAGCTCAATCCAGTTTGGCAATTCTCCTCTGACCTCTGACATCAACAAGGCATTTTCGCCCACAGAACTGCCGCTCACTTTTTCAGATCATTCTCTTTAACCCCCTGGAGTTAAAAAAACGGCTCGCTTTTTTTCTTATCAGTGCAAAAGAGACTCTGTTGATTTTGATCATACATGTAAGTGTTATACATCATTCAAAACGCCTCGGTTACGACTGTAACCTCGGTTCCCTGAAGAGGGAACGAGCGTTGCGTCAAAATTGACGCTATGGGGAACGCTTTGCGTGATGACGGCACATGTAAAATCAGTCCAATGGTGTGGCGGAACGTCAGAGGCGGGTGACGTCACGTACCAGGAAGCTATAAAAGCCAGCCCGAAACAGAAAACGAAAGCTTCGTAGAGTCTGAAGTCGTGCTGACAGGCATGAAGGAGATATGGCAAGGCGACGCAACGTTCGTTCCCTCTTCAGGGAACCGAGGTTACAGTCGTAACCGAGGCGTTCCCTTTCAAGGGAACTCGTGTTGCGTCGAAATTGACGCTATGGGGAACGTCTATTCCAACGCCACCATAGCTACAAATGTCTGTCCTGTGTGAAATCAAGTGAGCAGCACTAGGAAGACAAAACCTGAGACCCTGGAGTAGAGTCTAGGTCTAAAGAGTAGCGCCTGACGAAGGTGTGCGGTGAGGACCAGCCTGCCGCATCACAAACGTCCTGCAAAGATACTCCTGATATAAGGGCCTTAGAGGCCGCCATACTCCTAGTAGAGTGCGACCGGACAGCCCAAGGAGAAGGCTGCCCAGCCGCCTCATAAGCAAGTGAGATAGTCTCAACCACCCACTTTCTCATCCTTTGCTTAGACACTGGACCTCCCTTGTTAGGGGACCCAAAGCATACAAACAATTGATCGCTTTTCCGCCACAGGGCAGCTCTGTGGACATATGCGTCTAACGCCCGAACAGGGCAAATCAAATTATTCGCCTCCTGGTCCGCTTTTCGAAAGGGAGGAGGACAGAAGGCCTCCAAGTGCCACGAGGGAAACGAGATACCAAAGGGTCTTTCCCCACAGACATTCCACCCAAAGGACTGTGGTAAGCACCTACGGCCGCCACATAAACCTTTAAAGTGGACGGGGTCAGACCTGCAGTGAACCGGTCCTGCAGGAACTCCGTCCAGAACTGTACCAATTGGGCAGTTGACTGGATCCAACCGACGGTCACTACACAAAGAGGTGAATACTCTCCAGTTCAGGGCATAAAGTTTCCTCGTGGAGGGAGCTCTGGACTGTAGAATGGTCTCAACAACCTCAGTTGAGAGACCTGACTCTATGAGCTGGGCCCCCTCAGAGGCCAAGCCCACAGGTTCCACAGTTCCGGTCGGGGGTGAAAAATCGAGCCCCCTGCTTGGGACAGAAGGTCCCTCCTGACGGGTAGCTCCAGAGGATGCCCGTCGAGGAGGGACACAAGATCGGGAAACCATACTCTGCCCGGCCAGCGCGGGGCTATAAGAAGCAGGCAAACCCGGTCCCTGCGAACTCTCTCCAGAACTCCCGGGAGCAGAGCAACTGGGGGAAAGGCGTACAGACGTAGCCTCGGCCACGTCTGTACCATAGCATCCAGTCCCAGAGGAGCTGGATGCGTGAGGGAGAACCAAAGTGGACAGTGAGACGTCTCTCGAGACGCAAACAGATCCACTTATACTTGGTCAAACTCCGTCCATATCAGCTCCACCACCTCGGGGGTGGAGCCTCCATTCCCCGGGCCTCGGCCCCTGTCTCGACAGAGTGTCTGCTCCTATATTCTGGACCCCGGGGATGTAGGCTGCCCTGAGTGACAGCAACTTCCCCTGGGACCACAAGAGGATATGGCGTGCCAGATTGGATAATGGGCGCGAGCGCAAAACCCCCTTGGTGGTTGATATAGGCGACTACCGACGTGTTGTCCGTATGCACTAACACATGGTGTCCCCTGAGACCTGTGATAAGGCTCCTCAGAGCCCGGAAGACAGCTAACATCTCTAGGCGATATATATGCCAGGAACGATGATGGTCTTCCCACAGACCTTGAAATGAGCGACCCTCTAGGATCGCTCCCCCAACCCGTGAGGGAAGCATCCGTCGTTAGCAGTTTGCGACGACAAGGAGCTCCCAGCACTGGGCCCTGGGACAGGAACCAAGGTTTCTTCCACATAACCAAGGCACGTAGGCATCGCCGCGTGACCTTGATTGTGCGAAATGGGTTACACCTCGGGGAAAACCCTCTGGTCCTGAGCCACCACTGCAGGGGCCTCATGTGCAACAGTCCAAAAGGTATCCCGTTGGAAGCTGCTGCCATGAGACCCAACAGTCTCTGGAACTGTTTGACAGTGAGTAGCTGGCCTAGCTTTACACTTTTTACAGCTGCCAGGATGGAATCTATGCGTGGCGGTGACAGGCGCGCCTGCATCGACACTGAATCCCAAACCACGCCTAAAAAAGTGGTCCTCTAAAATGGAGAAAGCACACTCTTCTTGGCGTTCAGCCGTAACCCCAACTCTTTCATATGGGTGAGAACAACATCTCGATGTTGAACCGCCATCTGATGCGACTGAGCTAAAATCAACCAATCGTCGATGTAGTTCGTGATGCGAATACCCCGGAGGCGCCAGAGCTGCATCCACGCATTTGGTGAAAGTGCGGGGTGATAAAGCCAGGCCGAATGGAAGAACTCGATATTGGTATGCTTTGCCCCCGAAAGCAAACCTCAGGAACTTCCAATGACACGGACGGATGGAAATATGCGTCCTTGAGGTCTATCGTGACAAACCAGTCCTCAGACCTGATCTGTGGCACGATTGTCTCAATGTTAACATTTTGAACTTGAGCTGCATGACTGACTCATTCAGAACTCGAAGATCTAAAATGGGACGCAATCCCATTTGAAGCTTCGTCCTTCTTTGGAACTATGAAGTACCGGCTGTAAAACCCGGTTTCCCTGTTGGAGGGAGGTACATATTCTATGGCCCCTTTCTCTAACAGAGTGTTTACTTCCTGTTCCATAACCAGAACCTGCTCGGGGCCCACCACTGTGGGCAGGACCCCCATAAACCAAGGTGGGCGTTTCTAGAATTGTATCTGATACCCTTTTTCCACGGTCTGCAGGACCCAACGAGAAACATTTGACAGTAGCTTCCACGCTGTCAAAGATTCTACTAGAGGTACCAGCCTCTCGAGACTGGTTTCTGGATTGTGTTGCTGTTGAGTAGTCGGTTCGTCGCCCTGTAACGGCGCACCGGCAGGGAACGACTGAACAGACTGCTCTAACACCCTCCTCAGAGGGGGCGGGCATCCCGAGGCCACTACGTTTCCGGGTGGTCCTTGAGATATGTGCTCGCCGGAGACCGCTGCGCCCTGAAACACCGGAGGCGGCAGGGTAGGCAGACCGGTCCCCTGAGGGCACCGAAGAGAGACGGTCACCGTAAAAAGAGGTGTTGGCCGCTCTGCTTCGGGGGGGGACTACCCTCATTTGTCCTGAGCCCTCAGACATCAGGACTTTTTCCCAGCAGCCTTCTTGGCGGTAATAACGGTCCGCAGATCTGTTTTACCCCTCGAAGACTGCTGGGTTTGAGAGCGCCCTCCGTGTCCCCGAGATTTTTGTGGGGGAGCACGGGAGGAAACGCTCTGTTTCTGAGTGGCACGGTGCTCAGCGCTCTTTTTAGAGGAGTGAGGCTGCTCCCGCTCAGCAGCCTCATAGAAAGAACGGCGGGGGAGAAGTTTCTGAAGTGCAGCTGCCTGTTTTGAAGCTTCTTGTGACTTCGCTACAGCACTATTAACTGCGTCTCCAAATAAACCTTCAGTGGAAACCGGTGCATCCAAAAGAACATGTTTTTCTTTGTCCTTTATATCACTTAGATTGAGCCACAGATGTCTCTCAGTGGCCACCAGGGCTGCCATAGAGCGGCCGATGGATTTGGCCGTCTCCTTGGTGGCCCTGAGAGATAAATCTGTGGCTCTACGCAATTCGGACACAGTATCGGGACCAATAACCCCGCCCTCCTCACAATCACCCAATAATTCTGCCTGGTATGCTTGCATTAATGACATAGTGTGCAAACATGCTGCAGCTTGGCCTGCGGCGGCATAAGCTTTATGAACCAGGGAAGAAGTGAATTTTACTGGTTTGGATGGTAATGCAGGAGCCTTCAGAGAAGATGCCGTTGCTGGAGAGAGATAGCTCGCAAGCGTCTCTTCCACCCTCGGCATCTCCCCATAACCATGCTCTTTATAATTGTGTATAGAAGAGTAGTGGGATGTTTGTGCAGTATATACTCTGTATGACACTGGTTTCCCCCACGATCTCGACACCTCGGTGTGGAGATCGGGGAAAAACGGAAGGCTTCTGCACTGAGGCTGTGCACGAGATGGCAGGAAACGTTCGTCGAGCTTGCTTTTCGAACGAACGCCCTGCCTATCTTCTGGCCACTCAACAGATAATCGCTCGACAGCTCTTGTAACAACATCAAGCAATTCCTCAAACGCATGAGACTGAGGTGGCGAATCCTCAGACTCAGCGTCAATACTAACAACGTCCAACTCCTCAGAGCTGGACAATTGCAGTATTGGTGCCTCCATCGGGGGGGAAGAAACCGCAACGCGTGCTTCCACACCCTGATAAGAGGCACTGGATCTATCAGAAAGAGGCTGAGATAAGGCAGAGCCCGTCTCAACATCCACTGATAGATCCATTTGCGAACCCCAGGTCTGTGATCGACGCCGTGCCTTGGCAGCGGCGGGACCAGAGCCCTGGGGAACTCGATCCTGGTTAAATAAAGCCAGGCGGGATCTGAGCATACGCATAGGAAGCGCATCGCAATGCTCACAGCCAGCACCCTCGAGTGCTGACTGGGCATGCTCTTCACCCAAACAGACAACACAAAGAGTGTGAGTATCCCCACTCGTTAAATAACGCGGGCAGGGGTGAACACACACTCAAAACTGCTGCTGCTTACTCGCCATAGTTCTGAATATATATATATTATACAATATAGACAGACAACACCAAATAACAAGGACAGATTTCACACAGAGCGCAACTGAAGACTCAGAAAGCTTTCGTTTTCTGTTTCGGGCTGGCTTTTATAGCTTCCTGGTACGTGACGTCACCCGCCTCTGACGTTCTGCCACACCATTGGACTGATTTTACATGTGCTTCAAGACGTCATCACGCAAAGCGTTCCCCATAGCGTCAATTTCGACGCAACGCGAGTTCCCTTGAAAGGGAACTGTTAAATGTCTTATTTTTTTGGTGTACACTCATAATAAAAACATGTTGTGTTTTTCATAAAATAAACGATGCACATTCTGCCATCTCTCTCAATGTGAAGTTCATTCTGAAACACAACAGAAAATTAACTGTAACTTAGCGAATGTTTATCACACAGACTTGAGACATATCTTTACAAAGCTTTTTTTTTTCAAATGATGTAAATTATATAAAAAACAAATATTCTCTGTTTAAGTAATCCGTAGGAAAGCAACGACATGTACAGTTTCTTCAGTCCGTGCTCATTAACTCTAATGTGACCACACCCACGCGCGCACCAGCGATTGACATGCAAATAGTCCACGTGAAGGAACGCAGACCTGAAAACGCCCTCATCACCTCAAAACAAGTCCTCCTATGCTTTTCATTGAGTTTGGAAGACATGTTGTGTTTGTGCTGTGCTGTTTACCTTGGATTTACCTCAGAAGAATTAGAAGAACGTGATTTGAAGATGAGAAAGATTTTTAAGGTAAGACATGTCCACTCATAATAGTAAGCATGTTATTGTTATATAAACTTTACATTTTAGTTTTTAGCAACTAGTCAAACTGGTGCCAGACTAAAATGTACGTTATGAAATGAGATTGGAGCAAAAACATGGAGCCTAATGCTAAATTTATATACATGTACACAAGGATGTTTTTATGTTCGATAATAAAACACAGCATGATATAAAAGTAGGCTAGTATGAGTGTTTACTCTAATATGGTGCACATTATAATGTTTAGACCCGTGTTTAGTGTTAAATACTGTGTTTGTGGATATATGCTCAAACGTAGATATGTGTAGTGTGGTAACAATAATGTTTCATAGTTTGGAGCGGCTCGATCGCTTCAGTAAATGTTCTCTGCACGCGCTGTGAGTTTGGGTCACTCGCGCTGTGCGTTTGAAAAGCAAAACGCGCCAAACATTAGGCTTCATGTTTTTACTTACTCCAATCTCATTTCATAACGTTATAACGAATGGAAACATTTGATGTAACATTTTTCTCTAGTGTAGTGTTACTGAAGTGTTCATTCAACAATTTATAGGCCGCCTGCTATAGGCTATTGTTATTATTAGTTTATGCAGCCCTACACTTATATGCCTAAAAGGCACAACAAACCTGGTGTTCATTATATATATATATATATATATATATATATATATATATATATATATATATATATATATATATATTTGATACATTTTAAATCACAATTTTAACCAGAAAAATCTAAAATGTATTCCCAAAATCATGCAGCCTATTTTCTCTTGATATCAGCATGTTCACAGTTGTTTCGTTTTTTTTGTGTGTTTTTTTTTTCAGGGACCAGATTCCCCACTGATGAGTCCTGTTGACTTAAACATTCACATGAGCATGAACATGGTAAAATGAAGAATCAAACACCATGGAAATGACAGGTAATGTAATATGTTTCAGGAATGGCACAAAGTTATATGACTGTTCATGTCTCTGTCTTTAGATCAGTGTGTTTAATAATGTGCTTTTTTGTCCTTTGTTGTCAAAGGGCTATTATGGGAGGGTCTTTGTCTTTCTCAGGTGTGAAAAACATAAATATTCATGATGATTCACGGCTCCTCGCATAAAGCTTTCTTACACAAAACATGTCTTTCAAATTTTAAAGAAATATATCGTTTTATGTGAATGAGTACGCAGGATGATTTTCACATAGTTTTGGAGCAAATATTCTAGGCTACGTGATACAATTTTCAAAAGTCCTGTGAAGAAATAATCAATGTGGGTTTCATGACCTTATTTCAGTGACAATTCTTTTTAGTTTTTTCACAAACCACACATAAACATCATTATCTCAAAACAACAAACTTTTACATACATGCTGCTGATATATTATTGTAGCAGAGTTTGTGCTAAATACAGTGTAATAAGACTTTAGCCATGAAAATGTCACAAGTAACAGGAAAAGCACAAATGTCAGAGCATGTCAGAACACCTCCAGGAGCCAGAAAACACCTCATACCCCAGTAGGGCTGGGACGGTATGGATTTTTTCTTACCGTGGTTGAAAAGCAAAAAATTACCGCGGTATAGCGGTAAACATTTTAATAATGTTTAAATGGTGTAATATTTGTGAATTTGATTATGTAGCCTACTCGCAAGTGCCGTCAAGATTACTCTCTGGTGCTGTGCACTTGCCACGACTCCGCGAGGTTTGACAAACGCGGTCTTCACGTGAGAGAATTGTGCTAAATAAGCACGTGCAATTAAAAGCTGAGGTCCTGCTTTTGGGTCTTCAAATTATAGGCTATAAGACATTTGCAATATAATTGGGAGTCGGCACAGGGTGTTTATTTGGAAATTGACTTTTTCTTTTTTTTTAACTTTTTTCTTTTTATTTACGGTGCGGCTTGGACGCGGCGTCTGTCGAAAATAGACTAGGCGCCTATCTTTAGTGAAGCGGCGCGGAGAGACACTTCTGAAACGCGCCGCGTCGTGGCTGGTGTAAACACAAGCATTGACTAGAGTGGGCGCGATCAGCTCCGGTAGCCGCGTCGCAGCCGTAACGCGCCACAGAGTGTAAATAAGGGGTTATAGTCAATAGCCTACGAATGGAATGTTATTATGTGTCATGGAACATGGATGTCATGGATTTGCTCCATCTTTTGATGATAAGTTTTGTTTAGAAAACCTTGAATCCATGTAAGACACAATTTTATTAGACACAATCCATGTCATTAGAATCAATGAATTCATGTCATTAGACACAAGGTGAACACATGTGAAGGCCAGTGTTTATATTATTTATTTATTTATTTATTTTTTCGGTGATGACGGTGACGAGCTCAGACCCACGGTAGGCGTCACGTGACCGCGGTATTGCGGTAATGCGGTAACCGTCCCAGCCCTAAACCCCAGAGGGTTAAACCCTAAAGATGGTTTTCGTCCCAGTAGATCAGCAGTTTCTGAAATACTCGGACCAGCATGTCTGGCACGAACAACCATGCCACATTCAAAGTAACTTAAATCACATTTGCTCAGTTTGAATTTCAGCATTTCATCTATGCCGAAATGCATTGAGCTGCTGCCATGTGATTGGCTGATTAGATATTTGCGTTAACGTGCAGTTGAACTGGTGTATATAATAAAGTGGCCGGTGAGTATATAAATTACCGTGTTTTTTATATAATTTCAGATTTTTGGTTTGTTTTGCTTTTAAAAGAAAATAATACTTTTATTAAGCAGGGATGCATCAAACTGATAAAAAATTACTTTTACATAGTCCATTTCAAATAAATGTTGTTCTTTTGAACCTATTCATCAAAGAATCATTCAAGAAAATGCATCACGGTTTCCAAAAAAAATAAATAAAAATTAAGCCGCTTTTAGAAACAGCATTGTTAGAAACAATATTTCTTGATCACCAAATCAGCTTAGGAATCACAATATATAAAGAAAATTACAATAAAAGTTATCAGAAATTGCATTTTTTTCAATAATTAAAATAATATTTGTTGTATTTTTTACTGTATGCACTACTGTATTTTTGATCAAACAAATGCCTTTTTGAGTTATTTCAAAAAAACATAAAATCCTTACAAACCTAAACTCTTGAATGGCAGTTTATTATAATGCAATATTCAGTCATCATTTATTCACCCTTATGCTACATCAAACCTGTATGACTTTATTTCTTTTGCAGAACACAAAAAACCAAGAACACAATCCAAGTTTTGCGCTGAGGAGCTGAGACGGTGTCCCGGCCATTCAGCGGTGGTACAGCGATTGTTCCCTCTTTCAGGGAATGGGGATTAGTAACCTGGACATTCCCTATTAGTCAGTCACGTTCTACATTACGTCTGAACGAACTGACGAATTGGGATCCCTATCAAAACACCACAATCGCTGTCCCTTCCAGCACCCCCCGCACCCTCTGGGGCCTAAGAAAGGACAGGTTCCTTCCAGAAAGGTTCCTTCTTACCCTATACAGTGAGCCTATTGGATAACACTGGGAAGGCGTGCCTATTCCAAACAGAAAGGGACGATACGGAGACCACATCCTGTCCAGAGATAACATGTGGAGTTGCACATATGGACTGACCAATTGGGCAGTGCTACATATGGAAGGTCTCTGTGGTAGATCCAGCCTTGCTAGGGTGGAGTCAATACCGGCAGAGTGGGCTCTGCCAAGGGAAAAACACGGGCTCGCCAATAAGGAAGCTGTACCTTGGAAAAAATACACGTGGGATCACCCGTAGAGGAATCACAGCACATGGGCACCAAGTCTAGCACAGGGGCTGACCTTCTGGGCATACACACGAGTGCTAGACCTAGCATCAGACACCTCTGCCGCATCTGACTGCCGAGGGTGCTGATCTCTCAGACGAGATCCCAATTTGTCAGTTTGTTCTGACGTAACGTCGAACGTGACTGACTGATAAGGAATGTTCGTTACCGATTTTGTCATCATGTTGTTAAAAACACAAAAGGTGAAATGCTGTAATTAGCTTGCTACTCTTTTACATAAACCACGCTAAATAGGGATCTAAGATGTTATGCACCAGAATAACAAAAAAGAACCAATAAAGTAGTCCACATGACATATATCAAGCTTTCTGAATTCAGTCGTTTAATTAATCAGTGTTATTTCCACACACGCACACAAGATTTCTCACAGCTTCAGAAAATCAATGGACAAGTGGATGGACTAATTTCCTATTCATTTAGCTCTGAATCTTTCTTTCTTTCTTTTTTCTTTTGTTAGTCTGGAGAACATGTTAGGATGGGAGACCAGCTGACTATCCTGCTGAACAACAGTTAGGCCAGGAGAGACCATAGCTAAATCAGTTTAATCTAGCTATGGCTAGCATACCATTCAATTATTTTTCTGATTGATTTTTATATATATATATATTTTTGTGCATGGCTAGAGGGAACATGAGGATGTGCTTCTTCACAACACGTGAACACAGGCACAATAGAAGCTGCGAGAGAATAAACTATCTGCAAATGACACAGATAGATTCAATTAGCAAATGTAATAATGTTTGTAAATGCTGCTCCACACAGCATACACACTGCAGGGTTGAGAGAGATTGTATTATACAGAGTATTTTCTCTAGAGTAAATGTAATACTGTTAAAAATCCACAGACGTTCTTACAGTCGTGAAGAACTGAACGAAATTGACTGAAATAGTTCTGACCTCTAGTTCAAGTTTGAGCCGCAAACAGTCAAAATTCTGTGAAAGGAGAGTATCAAGGACTTCCTTTCACAAACCGTCAATGTGTCAGTAAAGTTACAGTCAACGGTTTTCACTCATATCAGAGATGAAAACGGGAAAATGGAAAAGAATGATGGAAAAAGTTAATGCAAATAAATTGTTATAGAAGTAGATAGATAGTAAAAAAGCATTTCTGTCAGGAAGTTCTGTTCATAGTCAATATGTGAAATACTGAATAAAGCTTGTTCACACACACACAGAGAGAGAGAGAGAGAGAGAGAGAGAGAGAGAGAGAGAGAGAGAGAGAGAGAGAGAGCTTTGTGAATTTTACAAAGACGTTTTGTGAAGAACTTTTCACTTAAAATTTTAAATACATTGATACAAGTGCTGACAAGATAGACTTATCTATCTATCTATCTATCTATCTATCTATCTATCTATCTATCTATCTATCTATCTATCTATCTATCTATCTATCTATCTATCTATCTATCTATCTATCTATCTATCTATCCTCTGAAGAAGTTGCAAGTCACAAAAACATAAGGCTGTCTTGCCCCCTTGTGGATGAAAGTAATAGAGCAAGCTCTTGCTCATCAAGGATCAAATAAATGTAGAAAAAAAAAGAAAAAAAAAGGTGTTTAGGAACTTTTAGTCCTAAATGTAACATTTGGTCCTACATTTAAATAATAGAATGGAATGTAATAAAGAATCTACATTTATAAACACAGGACACTTAATAAAATAATTTGTTGTCCTTAGTAGGGTCTAAACATAAGAATTTTGGGCATAAATAAGGGTTGTCTAAAACGCTTTGAGATGTTACATTAAAATACTGTAAACATGTTTATTGACTACCAATATTTTTTATAGGTATTAGAAATAATGTGGTGTTCAAAAGTTTCGAGTATTTAATACTTTTTATTGAGCAACGTAGTATTAAATTTGTATATAAAAACTTACATATTTCATATGCTATTCTTTCTTCTCATCAAATAGAAAACTTTTATTTTAAATTGTAACATTTCATTGAGAATATTTCGAGAATATTCTACTGTATTTTTACAATACTGGTTTGTGATCAAATAAATAGATTATACTTCTAATTATTATCAAATATATAAAATCAAATTATTAATGATGCATGTCATGAAGCAATCAAAAGACTAATATAGTGAGATTATAAGGAGCGTTCGTTTTGAGTTTATATTTCTTATTCTATTTTTTCTATTCTGTTTTATCACTGTCCATGCTGTCCAAAAAATAAATAGCAAGAGTACACATCACAGCAGAGCACAGTGTAAAATCATATAAAAAGACGAATAAGCTGTGCACAAACGTTGGCTCTTATGTGTAGCGACTGATGTGATGGTATGAGTCTAAATACATTTTTTTTTTACTTTTATTTTCACTCTTCACTGTGTATTTTCATCTGAATTATTACTATTAAAGTTTTCATACAGCTGAAAATAAGTTCAGACAAAAGTCTCCCATGAGGCATTAAACAGTATGCTGTGAAGGTAGTAGAAGGCCTACAAATAAAAGGAAATATGAAAATGCTTAATCCTGCATACGATGATCATATCACATCCTTGTCTTATGCAGATCTGTTAGTAACTGTTCAGATCTGTAGATGTTACTCCTTAGGGAGACAGGAGTCCGGTCCTGAATGCATGAGGATATTTATGTTGGTGTGAATACTCGCACCTGACCGGATTTGCGGAGACGTGGTGTCCTCTTGAGAAATGTTTCAGCAATCCCATGAGGATGCTGAAAACAGATGGATATTCCTTACTGCAGGTAACTGGAACAGCTTCCCACTGGATTTAAAACACAAGGACAGGTGGTTTACCATCTCAGGATCAAAAGTGAAACTCCGGTCTTCAGCATCTGTTTCCAAACGGGTGAATTAGAGGGTAACTGAGAAAAACAATGAGAAACACAGTGAAACATGTAAATCTGTCACTTTCTGTCATCAGGTTTTCTTTTCAGATTTCCCCCTTTCATTTAGGTTTGTTCTTAATATTCAAAGAAAGAACATTCACATACATACTCAACCATCAAAATCCTTACAACATAAGAAAATGACTTGCAATAAAACGAAAACATATGCTAATATTACGCAGAAACCTGTTCAATCTGATTCTGAACATCATCACATTTGTCCATGCAGACCACCATTTAAAGTTGCTGAACTATGGCGTGAAAAACTTTTTTTTTTACCTAAAAACAACCCAAATAATAGATCTGAACATTTCTAACGGTGACTTGAAAGGAGCAGGGCATTTCTGGTATCATCTTTGCTCAATACACAATCATATGCAAACTCTTTTTGACCTGGAGATTCATGGTAGCCTACAATTAATGTTAAATCATCTCAAATGTGATACACAGATCATCTCTGAACTAAGTTTAGTTTAAAGGATACTGAACGCAAAACAGTGCCACATTCCAAAGAAACACGACGAAAATATAAAGCAATCACCGTTCAGGCGTTATTTTGTCCCTTTGACATGTTGAGGATGACGTTTCATCATTTTAGTTCATGCGCCACCTATAGGCTGCTTATAAAATCACAATGGACTCTATGCACAGTAACTTAAAACACCAGTCAACAGTCATCAACCCGAAACAGTGACTGAATCGTGTCGTTCTGTACTTTGACACGGTTTTAAAAAAAAAATTTTATTATGGTGTTCTGAAATCAAATCAGGATTGGATGTTCCTAAAATACTGGGTAGGTATGTTTACTTGTTCGTTATGACGTTGTGTTTATCTTTTTACCCATGGCTGGCAGAGAATACAATGCCGGTCTCTGGCATTTATCCTTTTTATTTTTCTTCTGTTCATTTAATACATTTAGTAAATTAACATAAGCCAAACATTGGCTAAATTGACTAGCTAATTAGCCTACCTAATCAACAACTAACAAGTGCCAATTGTGAGTTGTCATGTCACTAATGCTAATCTGGCCAGTTTAAAGCACACAGATGGTTTTATAGAGAAACTAGATATTAAAAAGGTGAAAAAGGCTCTACTGTGGCATCTATCAAGCTGTAAAAAGCCCTTGCTTCCAATTGAATAGACCTCCGAGGAGACCAAGGGTATATTTTGCTGCTCAAGGGCACAGTGGACTTTCAGATCACATCATCGTCACCTCTAACTGAAATAGTGAGGAGTTTTTCATCAAGAACAGATATTACTTTTCGTCACCTGAGATGTCTTTCACACCACAAAATAAGTCAACGTGAACTTTGCTCTGTGGAGCATATTGCTCATATTGCTCTATGAAATGATACCTGAAAAAAAGTTTATGTATTATTATGATAATTAGATATTCATCTGTTTCACTCAAATGACAAGTTCTACTTATCATCTGCCATATTTATGATATACAGTATCAAGTAAAACATTTGCTGCGTCCGAATATGCCTGCTTTCAGTTTGCGAAACACAGGAGGCTACCCCAAAAGTAAAATAATAATTTAATATTTTGAATTAGATTTTACTTTTACTTTTATATTTTCGGTTTTCATTTTAATTTTAGTTTTTAGTATTTATTTTGTTTTTGTCATTTTATTAGTTTTTTTTTTAAATGTCCATTTTATTATTTAGTTACAAAATGAGAAAAGTATAGGTTTTTTTTATATTTTGATTTCATTTCAATGTTTCAATGTTTATTTTATTTCAAGTAATTAATGTTTTTTTTAATGGTTTTAGTTTTAGTTAACAATAAACCCCAGCATAAAACAGTATTAGTATTCATAAATCAGTTTGGCTATATGCTATATGCTGTGACTATACAAATCACAAATTGTAAATAGGAAAATGTTGGCGTTATTTTGTCACTTATTGGGAGCAGTATGCTTGCTGGAGCCATTTACCTCCAGTCTTTGTGCTAAGCTAGGCTAGCGGTGGGTGTGTCAGACAGAGTTACGGCACGCACGGAGATGAGAAGTGTATGTATGGACTTATCTAACTCTGGGGGATACGGTGAATAAGCTAAAGTCCCAAAAAGTCGGCGTGTTCCTTTAAGGTCGACTACAAGGTGTGAGTTTACATGCTTGATGAATTGGACAACTGTTGTAGTTCTTATGTAGCCATAATGAATGGCTTTAAAATTCATGTTTGAGGTCTGGCTTCATAATTCATGTTGTAGAAAAAGATTTGTAAATCTGTTGAAGTTATTTTCATTTAATTTTTTTTATCATAAATCAGTAAACCAAAATTCAAAAACTTCATTCAAAAGTCCTGTGGGAACCCATGACAATTAACTTCCCAAGTTGCTGTACAAACTGACGTCATGACTGAGCTGCTCTATTTGAAGAAGAACAGTTTATGCAGTCTAATTTATCAAGGTCAGATGTTAACTATGGCATATTAAACACTGGTAGCGGATAATTGATGATACCAACGTCAAAGTGGCAGTGACTAAATGTCAGATGATAAATCAACCTGCAGCTGCCCTGCAAAAATGTCATTTCCAGAACACTTAGACATTCAGTCATTTGCTGTGAGGTCAGTGTCGACATGTTTTTTTCCCAATGGACAAAAAGTGCATTTTGCTTTTGTCACTCGGTGTTATTGCTTTCTTCATCTATCACACAAAATTCTCTTTGGATCAATACTTACACACACACTCTTCTCCACCGCTGACCAGACTCAGTCAGCACTCCCCATCAACGCCTAATGAGGGAGGACGTTTTTCCACTTCATGCTATAATTGGCCCAGTGGAGAGTTTAAATGGAATCACTCAAGGAAATGGGCTCTTAAATACAATATGTTGCCCTGTCCTCCTCCTCTTTTCCGGTCTTGCTCACTCTATTTTTCTCTTGTTCTTTATGCCTGTTTCATAGGCGAGTTCAAGGTGCTGTGGGTTTTGCAGGTACATTGCACTCAAAGGCTTTGCAATTATTCGCTGTCATGTTTGTTTCTGTCTGGAGATGCTGTAAGTAACTGTGACAATTTGTATTACAGAATTCATTCCATGCATGGCTGGTCTGTTTCATGAGTTTGTACTAATAGAGCAGGGGCCAAAAAGAGAGAGGGCGTTATGGAGAGCACCGTAAGTTCTGGAGGACCTTCTGAACTGCTTCTTTTCACAGTGGTGAAGTTCAGGTAGGTTGATTTTTTTTCTCCTCTATGGTCAAGAAATCCATTGTTTATTTTTTTGTCTTACAGCATACTCTTGAAAATAACTTTTGAAAGTAATTATAATTGAATCAAATATTTGGCAGGACATTTTTTTACACTCTTTTTCATCATTATAGACAGTCTGTGTGTAGATTGGGTGGGGATGGTTTTATGTTTGTCAGTGTCATAAAACAGGAGATGAGACACATTGATCAACTTGAACAGGATTTTTATTTACAGAGTTGGTAAAGGTCTTTCAGATCATCAAGCAGGTAAGTGAATGGCATAAGCAGTTCAATTGATAGTCACACTGAACTGAAGAATCTTTTCCTTTTCAGGATCAATAGTGGGGCACAAAAGATGAGAAGCAGACAGAAGGATCAATGGCTTGAGGAAGATGATGTAGGTAGGTGCACTCTCATGTAAAGACTGACACAAATGGACAAGTGAGTGGAACTGTGTGCTTATAAAGGGCTCCTAATGAGGATGTGCTAGGTTAAAACTCTGGTGATTGTGAATGTGAAACCAATAGGTGAAGGACATGGTGCTGATGGAATGCTGACTGAATCCGTGACAGTCAGACCCATGGACTTAAAGTCTCCCTGTAGTCAATCATTTTATACCTTAAAACTCACCTTTGATCACCAAAATTCTATATAAATTTTTTTTTTCCTTGAAAATATTTTTTTATGCCTTAAAATAGCTTCAATGTAACTCTACACCCTTGCCTCATTTAGTATACGTGGTTCTATGAATATGCAAATGAGCCCTGCCTCCACTCACCCACACCAGCTCAGAGATCCACTTGTTGACGATCACACATTGACATGATTGGTTAGAAGGTAGTTTGTGACGTCAGAAACACCAGCGATTTCAAACCGTGTTTTTGAGACTGTCTTTGGTTCACTGCAGTTTTAAGGAATACTCCGCAATGGTGTCGACTTATGAATTTGTACATGGTTTGTCTTAAAGCATATTAAAGCGATACTTCACCGATTAGCATTAAGCTTTGTATCAGTAGAAACTCGGTAGTATTTTTGAATGACCGTGCTTCCCTCCCTCATGTCCCCCTGAGACAAGAGATTTCTCTATTGTGTGTCTGGAAAAAAACCTCTGATGACGTAAAAATCGTCATTTTGCGTCATTGGAGGCTTTTTTGGCCAGAGGCTAGAGACTACAGCCAGTAGTAGGAGCTAGTTCCGCATGTTTTCAACCCGCCCATAGGGGGTGGAATCTCACGATAAAACGGTGTCTTTTCAGTTTCGAGTCAACTAGTAGCCTAGTTGTATAATTTCTTCCGATACTGCCCTCTGTAACTGGTAGGCGTGGCTTGGGAGTGGCTTCGTAGGGCAGCGAATGCATTCTGGGAGTTGTTGTCTTTCATCCACATGAGCCAAAAATTAATTTTCTGGCTTTTCTCAGTCTAGAAGGCACCAACTTCTAAAATAATTTCACATTTCTACTACATAAATGACCCAATGTAAATACACATTCATCTTTCCAGCTATGAAATATCCCTTTAAAAACACCACAAAGACATATAAACAACATTAAAAGCTTGATTTTAACCACGGGGATTTTAAATTAGTGTAAACTCAATATTGAATTTGATGCAAATGAGAAACCGTCCTATATGTTTTAAGGCCCACTCACACCAATGATGACAACTATAACTATAAAGTTTTATTAATCATTCTAATTCTGTGAGAATAGGGAAGTCCACATACGACTACACTGTTAACGCACCAGAAAACGTCTCAGGTTACGACTGTAACCCCTGTTCCCTGAGAAGGGAACGAGACACTGTGTCGACTATGACACATTGGGGAACGCCCCCAGCAGTTCTGCAGGATGTGACAGGTTAAAACGGCATACAGCTGACGGTATACAGCTTCCATGTATGCTATCACACGTTACGCCATTACGTTGTTACGTCATGACGCAACACCAATCATAATTGGCTTAGTTTCATTCATGCTTCTAGAGGACGCCATGCCTCTGGTTGAATGGCCTCATGGCCAAAGGTGAAGGCAGACTTCCGCCATGAAGAGGACCTCTTAATATAAATCTTGAGAGCTCTAACAGGGCAGAGCAAATGAAGTCTCTCTTCATCCGCCGTCACGTGAGGTGGAGGATGAAAAGCCTGCAGAACCGTGGCCGTGCCACATTAGATCTGCACCTTAGGCAGATAGCCCGGCCTGGGATGCAAGATAGCCTTAATGTCGCCTGGAGCAAACTCCAGGCACCCGCAAGATATTGAGAGCGCCTGAAGATCTCCTACTCAACTCAGAGAAGTAATGGCTAGCAAAAAAGCTACCTTGAGGGAAAGGTTCTTGGCCTCCGCTGACTCCAGAGGTTTGAAGGGGGCCTCGACCAGCCCTTCGAGAACCACTGCCAGGTCCCATGTGGGAACTCTGGTACGAGCCGCAGGTCTCATCTTCCAAGCCCCATGGAGGAAATGTACGACCAGCTGATGTCTCCCCAGAGGCCCATCACACAGAGGAGAGTGGAAAGCCACAATGGCAGCCACGTACACCTTGAGTGTGGACGGGGTAAGACCAGCCGAGAAGCGATCTTGGAGGAACTCCAGCACTGAAGCCATCGGGCAGTTAACTGGGTCCACCTCACACTCTCTACACCAAACGGTGAAAACATTCCATTTCAGGCTGTACAATCTCCTCGTAGAGGGAGCTCTAGAGCTGAGTATGGTCTCTACTACTCCTACTGACAGGCCAGCCTCTTGGTACTGTGCCCCCTCAGGGGCCAGACCCACAGTTTCCATAGCTCTGGCCGAGGGTGAAATATTGATGGGAATCAGGAGGGACTGATATCATCCAGGAGCGATATTATGTCTGAGAACTAAACTCGGGCCGACCACAACGAGGCTACTAACAGTAGACTGACCCTGTCGCGATGGACCCTCTCTAGAACTCCCGGGAGCAGAGCGATCGGGGGAAATATGTACAGACGCAGCCTCGGCCACGTCTGCACCATGGCATCTAACCCCAGCGGGGCTGGATGTGTGAGGGAGAACCACAGTGGACAGCGTGTTGTCTATCGAGATGCAAACAGATCTACTTCCACTTGGCCGAACCTCTTACATATTGACTCCACCACCTCGGGGTGGACTCTCTATTCCCTGGGCCTCAGACCCTGCCTCGACAAGATGTCTGCTCCCTGATTCTGATCCCTGGGTGTATATATAGATGCTTGCAACAGTGGACAGACAACACCAAATACACACGACAGAGAGCGCTTGCTGAAGAACAGAAAGCTGATGCTGTTGTGTGCCGGTATCCCTTTGTAGCTTCCATGTATGCCGTCACAAGTTACGTCATGACGCAACACCAATCACGATTGGCTTAGTTTCATTCATGCTTCAGAGGCGCTATGCTGGGGGCGTTCCCCAAAGTGTCGTAGTCGACGCAGTTTGAGTTCTCTCCAAAGGGAACAATATTTTTGCAATCACTCTGAACAATTTTTTTTTGTAAAGAGCTTGAGCGGCAGACAACAAAACCGTGTGCTTGCTTAAAATACACTGAACATTATTGTCCCCTGGTGTGGATTCTAATAGTTATCGTGCTTGATGTTAACGGGTCTTAAATCAAATTGGACAATTCTTCTTTTTTTTTAATGGAATATTGTGGTGCACTTCATGTGCTTCGTAATCTTGAATCAAAATAACTTCCTCTCCCTCTGATTATACGTTTATTGGCGCGAGGGCGAGGCAAACTACTTTTTTTTTTATTATTGTTTAAGTTATTTAAAGGTGCATTAAGCAAGTCTCTGAGTTTTTGCAGAACTATGCCCCCTTCTGGCGACACGCGAAACTGCAACCAGAGTTGTGCACGCGGTTACGTGGAGTTTGCGTTGGGGTTTGGGATGAACTAGAAGCCGGTCTCTTTGAATCCATCTTCTACTTTTGCAAAAGTCGCTTGAGTTGTCTTCGCTGATGCGGATAATGGCGGCGAATACACAAACCTGCCAGACATAGCCAGGTGAGCGTGAACGCGCATGACGTCACGCCCAGTCGATTCCGTCCCGAATCCCTCTTATTTATTTTACTTTACAGGATTATAGAGACAATCTCAGTGATCAGAGAAGGGCTCATTCAGCCCATCAGGCAATTGTTTAAGCATGTATGGGTTAGAAAAACGGGTATTTTTAACATGAAAAGTTGCTTAATGCACCTTTAAGAATATCAAGTTAAACTAAATGATAATAAGAAATGTTGCATTGGCAACTAGCTGAAATAAAATAAGTTTAGGTTTTTTATAGATATTTTATTTTATGTCAAGTAAAAACTTTTTTTAAGCTACTTATAATAACCCTGGTTAGAATGTTCTCAAATGGCATAGCTATTTCAAACTTCTTTTTATCCCTGGCCTGAGTGAAGAACAACAAAAATATTAATCAATAAATGCCATTGTAAATACTGTCAGGGATTTTAAGGTCCTTGGTATCAAGTATTCTTACAGGAAATTTTTGGAATGGCATATTTGCAATGTTTCATCAGCTGAACAATTGGCAAAGTTGTACGTTTGTCCCTCGCAGCCTTGTTTTAATTCACTCTAAATTAAATATACTGTCTATCCTGACCAAAGTGCATAGTTCCCCTTCCACCTCCTCACGCCCTCCTACCGTAACTGGATCTTTCTATGCCTAATCAGCTCCCATTACTCTGACTGACAGGAGCTGTCCTGCTCTTCCTCAGATAGTGGTTTGAAGTCGAGCCAGCATCAGATACTGTGTGCAAGCGTGTTTGATTCAGAGACGGGTATGTGTGTAAATCTGTGCGTGTCTGTACATGCATGTGTACATATGTCTGTAAATTGTGAGAAGAAGAGGTGAGAGTGGATTTTTCTCAGGATGAAATTACTGCCAAGGAAAACCTAGCCTGTCATGCATCTTGTAAAACAACGTTATGTGATCCAAACACTCTTTCAGAAGGCTGTCTCAACAACAAACAAAAAAACTGTAAACTTAAATAACCCCTTTCTTTGATCATTATGATTGTGTAAATAATTATATTCCCCAACCTCTTTTCTCTATCCAAGGCCACGTTAAAAAAGCAGCTCAATGTGGTTGTCAGTTTTGTTACCATATTCTAAATACAGTTAGTTTCATGCACAGTTATTATAAATGAGAAGGCTATATGCTGTGTAAACAGAATCCCATAGAATCCAGATACAGATGCGAGCTGTGCGTTAGTCCATTCAAATATCAGATAATTTGTCCTTTTTATGACAAGGCAAGGTTAGTTCAGGTTGTAAAATGTCATGTGGTGTGACTCAAAAAAAGTGTAATATTTACAAATGAATATATCATGATATTACATAGAAAATAAGGGGTAGGAAAGGATGAGTACACTCGCGTATATTCAAGATGTAAAGAAAATATGTACAGTATTTAAATAAGGCTGTGTTCACACCTAGCAGGTTTGATATTGCTCTGTTAGTGCGGTTCATTTGAATAAGCGTAAACGCTGCCATCTGAACCCTGGTGCGCACCAAACAAAACTCTGGTGTGGTTCGACTGAAATATGAAAGCAACATGGACCAAAGAGGACCTAAAAAGGACAGAATGCTCAAGCATTCCTGGTTTTTCTCAGTCACAGTGTTACTCATTACAGTTTGGTTTAGACATCCGAACTGTTTAAAACTCTGAGGTTTGAGGTTTAAAACAATGTAATGCAAGACAGTTATGATTTCAAATATAATGTTGTTTTGCAAACTATTCACACACACAACAGACAAAAATATATATCAATATATATACGTCAAACTAGCTGTCAACCTTTACTTGTCGATTCATAATACATTGTTTAAATGAATACATTATTAGCTTACTGTGAGACTTGTATATGTACATTTCTGAAATGCATAACTTGGACACAGTTACCTCTGATAACAGATCACTCTAAATTGTAATGTAGATATGCATTTTCTGTAAAGCTGCTTTGAAACAAAATGTATTGTGAAAAGCGATACACAAATAAATGTGAATTGAACTGAACGTGAAATGCCAACCCACTCCTGTACGTCCTTTAGATAATCATCAGATGATTTCTTTTCAGTGAACTGTAAAGCCGCAAGATATGAGATAAAACAATAGATGGCATTAATGCACAGTTTTAGTTTGTGATCTAATAAGACAATGACACTGTGCTGCTTCAATGCATTGCAGGCTAATCAAAACTCAAAACAGAATGTAGCTTTTGGAAAAAATAGTTAGCTACTGGAAAGCTACAGTACACAGTTTTGAAAGCTACTATGCAACTGTCAAGCTACTGAAGAATGTAGTTAAGTTAATAGCATCTCTGCTTGTACTTAGCTACTCGCTAAGCGAACCAGGACTAAATGTATTATTTACTTTTTTTGGTCCGGACCAAGAGAACCGAACTAGAATAGTGAAGTCAAACTTTTTAGTAACAATATCTGTCAGTCTCAAACTCAGAAGAGACATTTGCTTGTTTAAATATTGATTGCATTTGTGTTTAGGTGCGCTGTGTTCACTCAGCCAAGCCCAAAGTTCACCCTTCTGAAGTGAGGTCAATGCCTGCGTCCCCTCTTCCAAATCATTTCAATAATACATCTGAACATTTCTGATCAACAACACCTCTCACGAGAGAGAGAGAGAAGAGAGAGTGAGAGAGAGTGTGAGAGAGAGAGACAGCTCAGAGAGAGAGAGAGAGAGAGAGAGAGAGAGAGAGAGAGAGAGAGAGAGAGAGAGAGAGAGAGAGAGAGAGAGAGAGAGAGAGAGAGAGAGAGAGAGAGAGAGAGAGAGAGAGAGAGAGAGAGAGGGAGAGAGAGACTTAAGATTGGGCCAAGTGTAACTGTTTGCAAAGTCAATCTGAACGTGTTGATTGGCTGTGGAGGCTGCTGAGAGACACAGAGGGAGCACAGTGAGGGATACATGTGATGCCTACATTGTGCTCAGCAAGGTTTGTTCTTGTGTGTAGAGCAAACACGTTTTATTAGAGAATTCATATATTTTGAAATAATATACGTAAAGGGATATTTCACCCAAATATTTAAATGCTGTCATTAGACGGTGGGCCGAGTCCATCTATCTCGTAGTTGATAGTTACCCTGCAGCTGTCTGACAAATTTTTTTTATTTGGCTGTATGAATAATTCACAAAAAGATTACCGATTGTTTCCAACGGCCAATGTTGCACATTAAAGTATAAAAATAGATTTAATTTCGCTAGCTGATCACAAACGTTGACCGGAGTGAGATCCAATCAAAGATTGTGTTGTTACCTTGTTGAATTGATTTAACCAATCACGTTATTTGTTGAACCGGCGTCATTCTGAAGCCATGAGTCTACAACCCAACCAGGAGAGACCGGTGTATCTCGCCTAGACAACGTCAAGGTTAGATTTGTTTTACAATGATTATGCACCCCTATATCTTAATGCTTTTCATATAAGTTGTATTTAAAAACTGCAAGCTATACTTCGCCGTGAATGTTTGCGTTGTCGTTGATGAGAACAGTAGCCATGAAAAATTGTTGGTAGTGGAGCAGTAAAGCTAGGTCTAACGTTTACTTTTGCATCCAAAATATTCAGTGCATGCACAGTGAACTGCAAAGAGTATTAAAATACTGGATTTTTTCCCCTTTTTATCTTGATGCTTCTTTTCTGTATGTCTTTGAAAAGCGCTTTGAGATGCAATTTTTAAAGGCGCTATATAAAATAAAGTTTATTATTAATTACGGGAAAATATTTAGCCTAAATAAGGGAGAATCACGGGGGAAACGGAAGGATTGACAGTTATGCGCAAGTTGGTTACAGCAAGCTACAAGTAAGCTAGACTAATTATCAGCTGAAAAGAGTGCAAACCAAAACAAAGAAATGATTTCAAATCAACTTTATAGTGGTAGCCATGGAGTTATTTAAGCCAATTATGGTAGATTGTCACAGCTTACTTGTAGCCTAGGTAACGTTAGCTTGCTGGAACCAACCTGTGCATACCTGTCAACCCTCCCGTTTCCCCCGTAATTCTCCCTTATTTAGACTAATTTCCCGCTGTCGTCTTTAAATATTTCCCCGTAATTAATAATAATAATAATAAACTTTATTTTAAATAGCGCCTTTAAAGACCCACTCCGATGAAAATCATGTTTTTCTAGGTGTTAACATGTTCTTGTGGTATTATTCTGATGTTAGAGGACATATCTTGAGAAAAATAAGCTCAAAGTTGTATTTCTGAGTATTTCTGCATTCAAATGGCTGTGAATCAGTAGCAGACGCTAAAATGCCGGATAAAATAGACTGGAGTTGTGACGTAGTAACTCCACTGGGCGGGGCCACAAGCTCATACTCCCCTCCGCCCCGCCCGCTCAGGTTCTGAGGAGTAGAGAAGACGATGGCGGATCAATACCTATGTGCGGTAGCGGGTTGCAATGCTAAGAGGAGAGATATTGTTATTAGCTTTCATGCTTTACCAAAACATGTTGCTGTGAGAGATGAATGGATTACGTTCCAGGGTTCCAGACTGCGACCATTTTTTGAGATTGTGCGAGTTAAAATTTTATGTGGTCGCATTTGTGCGAGTGCATGGTCATGTACTACTCAGTTAAATTCACGCATGAATTTTCCTGCATTGAACTTGTTTTAGCGCCCGCCAAAGTGAATTTTTGTCCCGCCAAAGTCTTATTTGATCGGTGAGTAATGTAGATGAACTGCTGCGCTTGTTTAAATGAAAGAACGAGCAGAGAGAGAGACCCGGACGCGCGCGCACGCACTCTCTGTCTTCGGAGCCAGGCGAAAGTGTAAACAAGACCTCACCGTCTCCAAACTAAGCGCTGTCTTGCTCTCTCTCCCTCGCACATATTAATCAAAATAAATCGACACGGCGGTAAAAGGTCGGAAGACCAAAGTTTCATGTGGAGCATTCTGAGATTTTTTTTTTTTTTTTCTGAATTGCCGCTGGGTGTGAATTGTGCTAAATAAGTTGCCTTATCTTCTCTGAAAAGCGTTCCGGACATTCAGCTGACATAAAACAACACTTTAATTAAACGAAAAAAACTATCCAGTGATGAAATGTTTTCTGTGTTGACAGAAAGAAAGAAAGACAGAAAGAGGCTGTTGCTGCCTATGTATCTCGCTTCAGCCAACGGCTCCGCCCACAACGCAGAGGCGAATTGCTAATGAGCTACTGCCGCTCTGCTGAAGCGAAGTCCCAGAAAACGGCACAGGTTTTGTGATTTTGGCTAAAAACGGCATAATCATAATTTAAAGACCACTGAGAATGTTTAAAAATAGCTCAAAATATGATCGGAGTGGGACTTTAAAAGTTGCAAGTTGCAAGTAGTTAAAAGTTGTATCAAGTCAAAAACTAAACGAGATAGACGGACTTGGCCCACCGTCTACATCATTTACCCTCAAGTTGTTCTTAACCTACATGTTTTTCTTTGTTATGTTGAACACAAAATAAGTCATTTTGAAGAATGTCGATAACCAAAACAGTTGACGTACTCCATCGATTTCCATAGTATTTTTTTTCCTACCATGGAGGTCAATGGGGTCCATCTACGGTCCGGTTTTCAAAATATCTCATTTTGTGTTCAACAGAAGAAAGTGACCAGATATGATTAATGAATACCCGGAGTCAGAAGTACAGTCAAATTTAAGACAAGAGTCAGACTTATAATAAATTAAAGACAAGTTTTTCTGAAGATAGTTTGCAGTTACATCAGCAGAAGTCATCTTCAAGACTCACACAGGAGTTTGCCCCGCTTACAGTTACAAAGATCACAGCACTTATACCCTTCACCGAGGTTTCTGATTGGCTAAGAAATAGATAAACACACATTTTCTACACATAAACAGTTAGACTGAAGCATATCTCCATCGATTAGGCGGCTGACCCTCGGACCCTGAAGTCAGGCACGTCGTGACCTTCCAGGTCGCAGATTTGGGTTGCTGGGCGCCAAAATGTCCAGAACAAGAAGTCAGTCAATCTCCAATAATGCCAGTGGTTTCTTAACCTGTAACCAAGAAGACTAACACACACACCGACACACAGCTTTTCCAAGGTTGGATTTGGCCAGGCTCTAACTATAAACAGGGAGTCTTCTCAAAACATCAAGATAATTCATTCTTTCTCTCAAGGAGAGGACACTTCAGTTAACAGTAATGACTTTAGCTAAGAAATGGACACGTAAACTATTGGTTCCAATGACTCTTAGATGTTTTAAAACATGTTGGAGACCTTTCTCAAACAAAACAAGTCCATATTTAATTTCTGGAAACAGG
The DNA here is from genome assembly GCF_965113295.1 of Leuciscus leuciscus. Lineage (NCBI taxonomy): Eukaryota > Metazoa > Chordata > Actinopteri > Cypriniformes > Leuciscidae > Leuciscus > Leuciscus leuciscus. Next base: position 69,913,562 of record NC_138725.1, on the reverse strand, counting down.
GCTAATTGGGCAAGCATTGTCACTGCATTCCTGGCATGGGCCAGACCCTTCAGTCACCTCTCAGATATTTCATACAGACATTAAAGAATACATGAAAAGAACATTTCAGTAATCACACTGGTAACTTCTATAACAAAATAAAATCTCATAAGCCTAGAGAAGTCATTCAACTCATTTGATATTTAGAAGGAAAAATATTAATACCTCGATTATAATCACTCATTAGATATACATTGAAACAGCAGTGGATTCCAGAATCAACCACTTCAAAAGAAATTCAAAGTAAATTATGTGAGTAAATTATGACAATTTTCATTTTTGGATGAACTATCCCATTAAGTGAGACCTGAATGTATTTTTTTCCAACACTTAATTTCATGCTCTTTACAATTAAATAAAAAGTTTAAATGTATATTAAATGTAATGTATTTAATTTTTAATTTTACATTACATTCAATAATGAAGTTGCAATTTACTACATTTAGGATATATTACCTTAAATGTAAAACTGAATATTAATTATAATTCTACTTTACATGTGCTTTAGTATGTTAGTCAACACATCAAAATAAGTGCACTTCTTTAAAACATGACAAAATATTATTAAAGCTGCCGTCGGCAACATTTTTTTGATCATATTCAGTGTAATCGACACTATAATCCGACAGAACAACATAAATAAGGTGGTTTTAGAAAAAAACCCGAGCTTCTAACTCCACCTGGAGCGTGTTATTTGTTTTGCAAAAATCCAGCGCTCCCGCTTCATCAGGTCCAATCAGCGCAGGGGGGTGTGAGATCTGACTGTCAATCACAGGTTTTGCACACGCCACAGATCCCCCCTCACTCGCGCACGTTAATATCACATGCACACGCCACGCCTGAAGTTCGCCTGGAGATTGCATGAAGCGTGATGGCGGAGAGAAAATCTACTAACAAGCGTCCAATTCCTCGGTTATTGCTATCTATGGATAGATTAGCCAGGGCAGCCTACCTCCGAGTCCATGGTGTTGATAGATGCTGAAGAGACGGACGCGTTCACAGAAAATCAGGTACACACGCACAGTGACGCACTGACGAGCACGACCTCGATGGGAGGGTGCTCGCTGGTAGTGGGGAGGGGCATGAGAGTTGTAAACATTCAAAATTTTGGCTAATCGACCCAATCTGCCAGACTTGCCGACGGCAGCTTTAAAACATAATAATCTAAAATGCAATTTGAAGTAAATCTTTTAATTTGATATTACTACATAGTATACTTTTATGTGGACGTGCACAGAACATCAGGTACAAAATGATAGCTCTATTATCCATGCAGTAGTAGTGACCACAAAAGGTTTGAGTGTTTTGTATGAGCAGTGAAGTGACATTTACCTCAAAGTTGATTCAATTATATGCAGAGCTTTGGTAAGTGCTCAGGCTAAGATTATTATAATATACATTGTTTCTATGGCTTCGTGGTTTGGCCTGGCATTTTAAAATGAGTGGAGTTTCAGACATCTCTGTGTCGACTGCTTCTACATGCAAATCTGTATCTGTTGCTGTCGTAGAGGCGGCTCTCAGCCTAACAGCAGGGTTGACGGGAAAGGTCGTCTCATCTGCATAACTCCACGTTACTGTTAATCCGTGCTGTGATTGGATTGTGCCTTGTGGCCAGTCAAGCGAAGAAATTTCTTATTTCATGCCCTCCTAAATGAATTCTTCTCCGAGGGCTCCAGTGTGTTAGGACTGTAGCTCATCCTTTTAATGGGAAGAGTGGTGTGTGTGTGTGTGTGTGTGTGTGTGTGTGTGTGTGTGTGTGTGTGTGTGTGTGTGTGTGTGTGTGTGTGTGCGCGTGCGCGTGTGCGTGTGCGTGTGTGCGTGCGTGTGTGTGTGTTTGATGATATTATAGTATGGGAAAAGTTCTGTCTCTGGTCTTACAAAAAATTCAACTTGGTTTAAAACAGCCAGCAAAACATGTACTAACATGCTAACAAGCCCAATGATACCCCTAAAGGCTAAACCAGAGTGTTTACTTATAAATTACATTACAACATCCTCATATTGATCAGCCATGATATAAGACTGACAACACAGATCATCACTTGTTCTGTCTGTCTAAAATATTGAGTTTGCCAATCAGTAGATGGCTTCACACTGAGGCTGCTTAGAGTCCTATTGACATTTGCATTATCGGTTCTCTGTGATTGGTGACAAATTGACTTTTCCTCTGTTGCCTGCCAGGGTCTTTAAAGCAAAAGCCTTTTTTTTTTTTGCATATTGTTTTCACACTTGGCTTGTTTCCGGGTCTGTACTGTAATGATGGCATGCATATGACACACAGGACATGATTCACTTATTGTAGTTTTATGGAGACAGAATGTGTAGCATATAAAAAATAAAAAAATAAAACTATTTTAAACTGGCCGAGTTGTTGGGCATTTACAGTATTTACAAATCATATTATGAAGGTTTTAAAATGGATACGATTAATTAATGCATACATACTATGTTTATTTTTATTTATTTATTTGACCACCATTTTGTCTGCATAAACCTTGCCCCCTTCTTACAATTGAATGCAATCTTGCATTCAAATCTTCCTCTATCCAATCAACAACCAATAGATTGAACTAAGTCCCTGCCCTAGATTTTTCTTTTTCGATAATCCGTTTCACTGGAATGTACGTCACATTACAGAAGAAAGTGTCTGGTGCTGCCTCTGTTTTATCATACCTTTAATATTGTTGTGTTAAAAATTGTTTTTTGAAAGGAACTAGGGTTTTCCCTCCCCAATAGTCAACTAACTGTTAGTCGACTAGAAGGGGCTTGGTCGACCAAAATTGTATTAGTCGGTTAGACGCAGGAAAAAAAAACTCTACGGGAAGTGGCGAAGTCATGCAGTCCATGAGGGACAGATCGTCAATGTCAGGAAATCCAAACATTTGCCTATCATTCATCAACCACTATTATCATTTTTGGTCACACAGATAAGAGTAATGCAAACTGTAAAAAGTCTACTTTTATTTACGTAAAATCACAATAACAACAAAATGTTGTGCTTTTGTAAAATAATAAAAACAATCAGGATGCGTTTCCTGCCGTCCCGGGTCTCAGTGAACCGAAACTCAGTGTATACTTGCCTCACATTCATGATAAATATATCTATAGAAAGCGTGAAATGTCTACTTTTAAATGAACCAATTCAAATGGAAAATAAATATTCTCCGAACATGTAATCTCTATGAAAGCATATAGGCGCTTCTACTACTTCGGAGATGACGAGTCAGCCTTGTCGACGTAATCTCTGCAGCGAAAACACAGAAAACATTATCAATAAATTATGCAAATGTTTTGATAGTCTCCCATTCATAATCTTTACGTTTGCTGGTACTTTGTCACAAACCGATCAGTCTGTGCAGCGCCTGTTCAAGTCGAACAAGCCTAGAGATGGACCTGTGACGTCACATGAGTGAAAAATGTAGCATATGACTGCCTCCAGAGCAAGGCATCGACGAATAGTTTTACATCATTGCATCGTAGGCTCCGCCCACTGGTGTTTAGTCACTTAGCAGCTGACATTTGCCTACACTGCATGTGAGTGTTGTGTTAAAAGCATATATCCTATTGTAATCACTGATGCTGTCAACACTGGATACAGTATACATATGCGTGTTCAGTATCTGACAAACTCCCTTTCGGAAACAAGTGGATGGTTTATTTTAAGGCAGCGGCTATTTGCACTAAGTGCACTAAGTGCAGATATCGATAGATGCTATTTACACGAAGTGAAAATAGCAGTATTTTATTAGTAATATGCTTTTTACACTGTAAAAATAGCAGTATTTTCTGTGTAAATGGTAGTTAGATACTATTTCACCTCATATTTTATTACATTATAAAACAGTATGCAATAATGTATTGAGTGTAAGTTATTATATGTATTAAATACATGCCTTCTTATTAGGACAATAAAGCCCTCCCTACACCTAACCCAAACCCTACCCGATAAACACTTTATTATTGAATAACCGTTAGGCACTTTAATTCCACTTTTCACATATTTATTCATATTTATTGAAAATAAATTTCCAATCTGATACGCGATGGGAAAAGGGAGCAGAACGAGTTCGGCAAAAGGCGGATATGAACTCTGGTTTAAACTCGTGTAAAAAGTATCTGTTACACGCCTTACTCCCTACGCCACTGCAGCTGACAAATTACAGGCGGTTTTTGTACTTTTGTCTAGCCCAACCAGACATTGGTGGGCAGAGATAGTGTAAATAGCTTCTACCAACAAGGTGGTGTAAATAGACACTCCGTTATTTTAATGGGGTCCCGGATCACGACAGAGGATTATATGTTTGTTCAGAGCATTTTGTTATGTTAACAAGGCACAGTGTAATGGCGAGATCACAAAGCCAACTGTATTGGATCTGACAGCAGCTGCATCACAAACCGTAAGTAAATGATTTCATAATGCTGTAAATGACGCTTTTATATGGATAAGGTTTTCAAAACACTCACGTGCAATAGCGAGTGGGCGTTGATACTGTTTCTTATGCAATAACTTTAGCCAATCAAAACAGTGTCCATTTACTGACAAGCCTTAAAGAGATGCCCCTTAAAAAAAATAATAAAAAAATACATTTCAGACAGATGGTCAGAATTAGGGTTAAAAATAATTGTTTTCCCACATATATATATGATTGTGCCACAAAAAAAAAAAATCATACCTATCATACACCCGGCGCAATGCAGCGCCAAGCACGCGCAAGTGTTTTTTACTAGTTTCAGCCTGACGCAGTTATCATTTTCACATTGCTATTTTGAGGCAACTGAAATAGACTGCGCCATTGAATTTACACCAGGTTTCAGTTGGTCAATAGCGCAGTCTATTTTTTTTTTTTGTAATACGCAATGTTTATTTTTTTGTTATTTAAAGAGCGTGTTAGTAATGTGCGCCTATAGGTGGGTGGAAAATGCGCGTACACTCTGCTTATTACACACAGGGATGCGCAGCAACACACAAACATGCCAAATATTAAAATTAAAGAATTACAATGTAAAAGATTATTATTGTGTATGTGTACATAAAGATATGGTGGAATTCGGCTTGTCCCGTAGATGGTGTTTGTGCGCTTTAACCTCGCGCACGAGCAGATCCGTTTCCTCTCTGCAGAAGCGTTCAGTCTTTCCACTTGCAAATTCCGTCATGTAAATAGCGAATATGCCATGGCTCGAGCACAACTGGCTTTTAAAAGGAATGGGAGATGAGACTCTGGTTGGTTTATTGTATGTCATGCCCAAAACACACCCATTACTTATTAAGAGAACAGGGACAACCCTTTTAGACCATGCGCCGGGCGTGCCGACCATTTTTCCCGTCGTTAAACTAGCAAAAGTGGACTTGGACACGCAAGGCACTTGCACCATGTGCTTTAGAACATGCGCTTAGATCGTTAAAAACGGGCCATATAAGTGAACCTCAATGAACATTATAAAATAATAATACTAAAAAAAAATCCAAGTCATGACCTCTTTAAAGCCAGTGTAGATGAGAATCAAATCCTTTTTCAATCTGTTCATTTTTAACTTAGATTGGATTATCTGAGATTGGATTTCATGAAAATGACTCAAGTGTGAAAGTTGGCCAAGAGAGATGTCGTTTGGCATTGATCACACAGCCACACAATGATCTTCATGATCTCTACTGAAAATCAGCCATTAAAGTGATTGCTTCGTTTAATCAGTCTCTTTTCCACATGGCCATCTCCTCACCCATTATTCCCCTGTTAGATCACTCTGTGTGTTCATCCAACTTTGTACCTCTTATTTAAAGGAGTTAACCTGTGTGAAAATTACAAGATGAAGAAAAGGAGATAGCATCTCTCAGTCAGAATGGAAACGATTTCAGTTTAATCTCACAAGGCTGCCAGGTTACGATGTATCCGTTGTGAGATAATCAAAACAACCTTTGTGGCCACAGCATTCTCTTTTATGGCTGATTTTATGTGATGTTTGCATTATAAAAACTGATCTTACATTATCCTTTCAGATCAGTGTAATTTATTAATGTATTCTCTCCCCCAAATCGTATTAGTGAAGCAGAGTCAGGGAGAGTTTCGAACAAGCAAGCACTCAAATTTTCTTGAGAAATCGTAAAAAAAACCATGTTAGCCTGCATTATCTCGGATGGTGTCCAAGATCAGGTGAAAGATCAGCCCTGTTATGAACTTGCCTCTTGGTTTATTTGTGTTCCCTCTCTCTCTCTCCAGGGGAGGATAAATCAATTGCAGTTACAGAAGAGTGGAAGATAGCACTGATCTCACCATGATGCATAATGGGCACGCTCTGCAGTGAAAGCCACGGCTATATTTTAACAAAAAGCATTATTCTCTCTAATTGAGATTCACTGGCTCCGGCTGGACATTAATAGGGGTTTCTGGGTCGGAGTGCACGCAAGCTTCTGTGCCTGTTGCACACGTCCTCTGCCTCTGAATATTCTCAACACTTTTTATCAAATCATGGGATGACATTTGCCCGGCTGTACACCACCCTGCCGCGCTCTTTCTCCCAGCACGCCTCCCCTGCCATGACCTGTACGCTTTGCTCTCAGAGCATCGACCTGAAACTGGTTCCTGGAGCTCCACTGCAGAGGTTCTGCCCCGACATGAGGTTTGGGACTGGCGGTGGGCGGCAGTGTCACAGTCCACAGCCACTGTGAAACTCTTGCTTTTCCACTAATGAGGGAACATGCTGGAGCCTGCAGAAGTCTGAGCGTTAACAACCCTGACCGCACAACAGGAGGTCGTACTAGGTTCACTTTTACTGCATGAGCCAAGCCCTGAAATACAGTGAAAGTCTGAGAAAAAGGTAGTACCATTACAAGGTGTGCGCATTGACAAATGGTGGCCTGGATAACACTGATTTTTATTTATTTAAAGCAAGACACTACTGGCAAAACCATAGTTTTTTGTGCTATTTGGCTTTTCATACCGTGTTGTTTCAGAGTAGTGGAAAGCAACATCTCTTAAATACACTTTCAAGTGTTTATTTTATTGCTGTTTATCTATTTGTGTCTTGCAGTAAATATCTTTAAATATCCACTTATGCAGCATTTACATACACTAAACTTTAGAGTTTTATAACTAGGTTTTTGCAGAGGGGTTTGTTCATATATAATTTGCCTGATTTTATTCCCCCCCCCAAAAAAAAGTGGTGTTTTTTTTTAGCCTGGCTGTTGACCGTATTTTCTGATTCATGCCGAGAGATAAAAAGAGAGATCCCTAAACCCTTCTGTAAAAACCTCTTGCTCTAATATTTCAACAAAATGAAATGAAATTTGAAATAAGGTTCAGAGTCCTGTTCAGGAAATGTATGCAAATTAGTGCATGTTGAATTAGAGAATGCCTTGTTTGCACATTTAAACACAATATTTTAAACACAACGTGTAATACAATTTTTTGTGCAATTCTTAAAGTAATCAATCAACCAGTATGTTAACTTTTAATCATTCCCGGGATATCAATTCTTTACATCAACAATTACATTTTCACTAGTTACAATATTAATTCCTGATATCAGGAAGCGGATTCTTAGTAACAATGGCAATGTTTTATATCAGGAATTACATTTCCACTATTAAAGTTCTTGATTTAAAAAATGATGCCATTCAATAGGTATTCTTGATATCATGAATTAAATTTCAACTAGTCAAAACTATAATTCTTGATATCTGTAATTGTATTTTCAATTAGTTAAATACCACCATATGCCATTCAAATTCATTTGTTGATATCAAAAATTGATTTCTTACTAGTAGAAATTCCAGTTTCACATTCTACTTACTACTTACTTCTTAGTAAAAATCATCATCAGACAAAGAAAGTGACATTATCTGCATTTGCAATTTACAATGCTTTGTTGTTATCCATCCTGTCAGTCACTGAATGCACTTTATTTATTTCTTCTAAAGTTTAAGGAGGAGGGGGAAATAATATGGTTTTAGCCTTCAGATTTACTCTCGCTGCCGTGCGGCCACTGGTAGAACTTAATTACAGACCTTTAAAGTGAGTAATTTCAAACACCAACCACTGAGAAAATGGTCCCATGAAGGTCAGTTCAAGTAAAGCAGAAGCAATTCGTTTCTTCATTCCAGCTCTTTAGCGCTCACACTGTAAAGTGTTCTTTGTTGAGAGGAACCAAGGTCTAACTAAATGTGGATGATTCTGTATCTGTGAGATTTGTATGTGTAAGTTGCTTTCTCTCTCTGGATTGATCGATAACCCCTGACAGGTTTGATCTGATTAGTCCTTTGTCTGAAAAATGGAGTTGAGACTCTATATTCACACTGCAGCAGAATACTGCCGTCTGTCCTAATATAAAAAAAAGTAACACTGACAGTGATTCTGACCAGCCTGTCACAGCGAACACTGGCTCAATCAATGGTGTGACTTTACCACTTTTTTCCCCGCTTATTCTTTTCTTTAGATCCAACTGGCAATATCACGGAATGTGGGTACTAATACTGCTATCTCTATAAAAAAAATAAAATAAAAATTGTGATATCCAAGGATAAAATGCATAATTATAGCAACATTAAATGCGAGTCATCATTTGTCATTTATAACACTGCGACCCAGGCTCAGTGGAAAAACAAGCCTCCAAAAAAATGCACCTATAGGCTACAATTAATTGCAGTTTCCAGCTGGAATAAACACTAGTGGCAGTAAAACATGATTATTACTTATTTTGCATTGTTTGAACTCAAAACACTTTTATTATAGTGCATGATTTGTAAATGAATACGTTTTAAAGGGGACATATCATGAAAATCAGATTTTTCTGTGTTTAAGTGCTGTAATCGGGTCCCCAGTGCATCTACCAACCCAGAAAACGTGAAAAGTGCGACCCAGTAACTTTGTTTTGGTAAGCCTTTCTCTGCAAGCATGTAAAAAAATAAGCTGATCAGATTTCGCTCCCCTTCTGACGTAGGAAGGGGATCTTATTATAATGTTACCGCCCTTAATCTTAATCTCCACCCGCGGCGCCGCCATTTGGTTTTTGCAAGCGACAACAGTGTAACCAGTTCTAACGAAATGGCAAAAGTTTGATGCACAACGCATGATGTAGTCAACCGGATCCAGGCTGTATCCAAATCAGATGGTGGACCTGCGCCTAGACATGACCACAACGCATGATGAAGTCAGCCGGATCCGGGCCGTATCCAGATCAGATGATGGACCTGCGCCTAGACATGACCACAACGCATCCCTGAAGTGTCAGCAGAGATTGTGTCTCTAGACTCTCCCATGTGAAGGCTTCATCGACACTACAGCCATCGGCACTGATCCTCAACAAAGGATGATGATGACTCCGGTGATGACTCCGATCTTTAAAGGACAAGTTCAGTATTTTACGGAAATTTCTACAGAAACCGAAAATTCTCGGGCCAGCAGCATGTGTCCAAATTTCAATCTTAACTGTTCTATTTCATCAGAAACTATCTGAAAACAGGGCTTTAAGTGTAAAATACCGAATTTGTCCTTTAAGCTACAATTAGGTGGACAATAAAAAACAACATCAACATCATAGGTTTTATGACAGCACTTGGACACAACCACAACGCATGATGTAGTCAGCCGGATCCAGGCCGTATTCAGACTCCGATCTTCAAAAAGATGGAACTGGATAATATTCTGAATGTTCTGATCCAATCTGACTTCTGACCTGTAATGCTGCCTGAATCATAATCATTCACTGTTCGCTCATTGGCCAGAGGAGAACTTCCCCCGACTGAGCCTCGTTTCTCCCAAGGTTTTTTTTTTTCCTCCAGTTTTGGTTCCTTGCCACTGTCGCCTTTGGCTTTTGGCTTGCTTAGTTGGGAACATTTGATATTCAACAATATTATTGATCTGCCTGTATTGACACCATTATATGAGGACTGAACTGAGCTGGACGATGACATCACTGTTTTCTCTAGAGCGGCTATACATATCTATCTATCTTATCTATCTTATCGACCTATCCATCTATCTATCTATCTATCTATCTATCTATCTATCTATCTATCTATCTATCTATCTATCTATCTATCTATCTATCTATCTATCTATCTATCTATCTATCTATCTATCTGTGTGTATGTGTATGTATGTAAATGAACTAAATTAATAACATTTTAACAACAAAAATGAACCATCACGGAACTTACTTAAGCTGAATTATGACACTATTTTAGATCTGCTGTACAGCAGAAACAAACTTTGTTGCATTATTTTCCTGTTATCACTGTCAAGCTGCTTTGAAACAATCTGAATTGTAAAAAGTGCTATATAAATAAAGGTGACGTGACTTGACACTTTGACTGCATTATGTGTTTATATTTGAACCAAAAGCTTCAATTTCTCAGTGCTGATGTGCAGTTTTACACTAGAGGGAGCTGTTCCTCTGTAATTCCTGCTCTGCTGTGAGTCTTTACAATCTCATTGCCCTTCACTTTGCAATGGCTGTTTAATCTCTTTGAGTACTTTATAAAGATATGAGAAAACATGCGCTTATTATGTGGCCTCCTTAATATCTGCTTTGGTTCCCTAATGGCCCTGTAGTCACGGTGAATCAAGGTGACAATGTGTGTGCATGCATTAATGTGTGTGTGTGTGTGTGTGTGTGTGTGTGTGTGTGTGTGTGTGTGTGTGTGTGTGTGTGTGTGTGTGTGTGTATACATAAGCTCTCTGCATTTCTACTAGTATTCTTAACCCCTTTTTGGCTAATATTTCTGCTGTTAAGGTTTATTTCGCCTCAATAATAAACAAAAAAATTCTGGGAATTTTTTACACAAGAGCAAAGAATTTCTTCTTTTTACGTTCCACGATATAAACATACATATGGGGAAAAAAAGCCATTCAATAAGAGAAATATCATTTTTAGCATTTCTGCTGCTCCTTGAAGAAATACAGCTGCAAAATGAAAGAAAGAAAGAAAACAAGCAAACAACAACAACAACAACAACAACAACAACAAATCCCCCATTCATACAGAGAAATTGTTTTGGATAATGGTGGTTATATGAAGGTTCTGCTGTTTGTGTACATGTCTTTGTTCATTATGCTCTATTCAGTGACTTTCAATCAGGAGTTCCAAACCTTGACATTTCATGAAAACATGGTCCCAATGGAGTTACATGCACATTTCAGACTCTTCGCCTACACTCTGTGTCATTGTTCCTCCTCACCTGTGTGATGTTTTCACCTCAGTCTGTTTCGCTGACGCTTCCAACACCTTGAGTTTCAAAGAACCCGGTTGATGGATTCTCAATGCGATTAGAGTGGAATTGATCAGCAGTGCTAATTTGTTGAAAGCATGTTTAGATGTTGACAGCACATGGCTTTGAAGTTGGTTGGATAATAATTGAAGATTATTTAAAGAGCTCATGAAATGAATGGGATTTTTCTTTATGTAAAAGTAATAGAGCACTGCAGAGATTACATCCCTTACAAAAAATAAGTATAGGCTACTAAATTGGCCCACTTTTGAGTGTATTAAAGTATACTTTTAAGTGTAACAGTAGTAAACTTTGAGTACACTACTAGTGTACATTTAGGGTTCAAGTTTTTCATTTGTACTGCAACTATATATTGAACTTATTGGTACACAGATACATACTTACATCATTTTTTTAGTTAATGAAAGTACACTTTGAAGTATACTCTCAGTAAACTACTAGTTTAGTAGTTTTATACTGCAAGTGTACTTGTAAGATAACATCATACCTTATAAGACAGTATGTAAAACTGTTAAAAAAAGCATTTACTAGGCTACTAAATCAAAAGATTAAACAACTACAAGCCAAGTGTACTTAGAATACTTAATTATACTTTTAAGTATATCTCGATCAAAAGATTGAGTACAAGTAGGCCAAACATACTTAGACTTTTCTGTCAGTATAAGTCAAGTATACTTCAGTATCAAGTATTCTTAAGTGCAATTTTAAGTATATTTCTGAGAAGTACAAAAAAAAAGTAGACTGAAAGTACATTCTTATTTTCAGTTTAAAAGAAGTGAACCAATAGCATACTTCAAAAAACTTATTTTACGTAAGGAATATTTTTTTAGAGTTAGCATCACACTGGTTCCCTTGACAAAACCCCCCAAAGGATTTTTCCACTGTCTTTTGAATTATTGAAGAGAATAAGCTCTATAACAAAAGTTTATGATTCTTACATGTTTTGTTAAACATGACAAGTACAAGGCTAAACGTAGGCGATAATGAACTTACTTCACCATCACTGAGCTTCCAGAAGCTCTTTCAGTCTTCGTTTTAAAACATATTCAATGAGAGTTTGAGTTAGAATAGTTTGCGAGACCATGATTATAAACACAATGAGGCTGTGAAAGCGGACTAATGAGTTGATGAGTTTACCCGTTCGGCTGATGACGTTTAATGTCCACCTCTGTAGTCACATCAGCATTTACGTTATTCAAGAAACAAAACTTGTATCAAGTACCAGTGATGGAGCAAAGACAGTGTAATCTTGCTTGAGACTGGAACTGATGCAGTTTGGGATGGATAAAAAAGGATAATGAGTAAGAGAGTGGCTGCAGTGTTAGATATCTACTCATTACTTGTGTGCCCATGGTCCTTCACACCAATAACCTTGTAAGCAGTCCACCCTCGCATCTAACAAGAGAGGAAAATCGAAGAATTTCTTGTTTTATAAGCCGTGTGTCAGCTTTTTCTTTCTGCTCTGGAACAAATTGTTTTCCGTACAGACACATACCGACACACTTTATCTTGTATTTTAGACTCTTGTACCCAAACAGCTGTATTTATTGCAATTGAGTTTTGCATAGACAAGTGTCAGTGTTAAAGACCGATTAGAATGAAAAACAAATCTCAGAACATGGATGAGAAACAGACAGCTTAAAGGGTTAGTTCACTCAAAAATGAAAATTAACCCATAATTTACTACACAAACGCATGGCTTCACTTCAGAAGGCCTTTATTAACACCCTGGAGTCATATGGATTACTTTTATGATTGATGGATCCACTTTTTTGGGCTTCAAAATCTCATTTACTATTCATGACTAGTAACTATTACATGAACATTACTATTACTATTCCCATTATAAAGCTTGGAAGAGCCAGGATGTTATTTAATATAACTATGATTTGGCTGAAAGGAGAAAGTCACATTCACCTAGCATGGCTTGAGGGTGAGTAAATAATGGGATAATTTTCTTTTTTTGGCTGAACTAACCCTTTGAGTGCGAGTTTCAATAGACACCTAGCTGTATTATTAAAATATCTTATTTTTTGTTCCACAGAGGAAATAAGTTTGATATGAAAAGAGGATTAGGAGTAAATAATGACTGAATTTAAATTTTTTTGGGTGAATAATTCATTCAACAACAACCATTTTTATTAATCAATATTATTGAATTGGTTAATTTGGACAGTTCAAACAGTTCACGTAAAGAACCGGTAAAAGAAAAAATCTAGTTGCTGCTGAAAATGCTGATGTTCATCTACATTTTGAGTCAGTTATATTATGTTACAAATAAGAAACGGCAAGTAGCACTTAATTAAATATGACATTTTGAAGTAGAGACACTGAAAGTATTTTCCTGTAAAACATACTCCAATAATATGTTTTATTTACAGCTCTGAAAAAAAAATATGGTCTCTCTATTTAAATCCCGTGACTCAAATTGAGGTCCTCATTGATTTTTGTGACAGACACAAGTTACTTTGAAAGTGTCACATGCCTGTCCTGTCTCGTGTAGCACATGTGGTGTTTGTGTTCCTGTCTCTGTTTTGACCCCACCCTCCTTGTTATCTCATTATTGGTTTCATTTGTCCCACCTGTTGTTCCCTAATTATCTGCCTGATTTGTCCCTTTTATAAGCTCCTTTGTGTTTGCAGTCTTTGTTGGATTGTTGTATTGTCTACGTTTCCCTTGTGTTATGTTCCTGACTTATGCCTGCCTCGTTTTCCCCCCCATGGGGAGTTTTTGTTTGTAGTTTTATTTTGTTTATTATTTAATAAATTCCTTACCTGCACTTGGATCCTCGCTTCACTTTTTGACCTATCGTGACAGAACGATCCGACCAAGATGAGGATTCAGCGGAAGGATTCACACCAGCCTCCTATTTTCTGCCCGCAATACGAGCGCATTGTAAAGTTCAGCACTTTGAGTTCCCTTCGGCAGAAGGGGACTGACTTGATAGAGTTTGCCATGAAGTTCAGCGCTGCTGCAGAAGGACTGGGGCTTGGTGTTATGGCTCTTAAGGACTTGTTTAATTACGCCCTTGATGAACCCATCAACTTCCTGATAATGAGAGTGTTGAGTCATTTGACGTTTGAGGAATTTGTGAATTCCCTGGAGCATCACAGTAATCCTCCTGCTAAAGAGGTTCCAGTCTCCCTGGAAGTGCCCGTAGTGGCTACAGTTCCCCTGGAAGGGGCAGTTGTTGCTTCCCCTAATTGGGTGGTCCAGGAGGATCCGACTCCGGTGGTCCCAGTTCCGGTGGTCCCGAAACGGAGGAGGAGAAGGAAGACTCCTTCCGTGACTGTTCCGGTGGACGGTGGTCCCGAGTCCGGTGGTCCCGAGTCCGGTGGTCCCCGTTCCGGTGGTCCCGAAACACAGGAGGAGGAGAAAGGCTCCCTCCGTAACTGTTCTGGTGGTCCCAAGTCCGGTGGCTCCTAACACGGAGACCATCCCGGAGGTGACTGCCGTTCCTGACGCACCGCCCAGGCGTCTTGCTCTGCCCGCACCGCCCAGGCGTCTTGCTCTACCCGCGCCGCCCAGGCGTCTTGCTCTGCCCGCACCGCCCAGGCGTCTTGCTCTGCCTGCACCGCCCAGGCGTCTTGCTCTGCCCGCGCCGCCCAGGTGTCATGCTCTACTGGCCCCGCCTGAGCTGCCCGTACTGCCTGCACCACCCCAGCAATCCGTCACGTCTGCTGGGCCTGTGTCTTCGGACAAGATGGCCGCCACAGAGACTGTTCACGTCACGTCTGCCGAGCCTGTGTCTTCGGACAAGATGGCCGACGCAGAGCCTGTTCACGTTACGTTTACCGAGCCTGTGTCTTCGGATAAGATGGCCGCCACAGAGACTGTTCACGTCACGTCTGCCGAGCCTGTGTCTTCAGACAAGATGGCCGCCGCCGTGCCTGTGTCTGTTCCTGAGCCTGAGCCGGTGGCGTCTGTTCCAGTGCCTGAGTCGGTGGCGCCAGTTCCAGTGCCGTGGCCGCCCGAGGGGTCGTCTCCACCCTGGTCGCCAGATGGACTGTCTGCCTCCACCTGGTCTGTTCCTCCCGTCCCGCCAGTTCCAGTGCCTGAGTGGGTGGCGCCAGTTCCAGTGCCTGAGTGGGTGGCGCCAGTTCCAGTGCCTGAGTGGGTGGCGCCAGTTCCAGTGCCTGAGTGGGTGGCGCCAGTTCCAGTGCCTGAGTGGGTGGCGCCAGTTCCAGTGCCTGAGTGGGTGGCGCCAGTTCCAGTGCCTGAGTGGGTGGCGCCAGTGCCTGAGTGGGTGGCGCCAGTTCCAGTGCCTGAGTGGGTGGCGCCAGTTCCAGTGCCTGAGTGGGTGGCGCCAGTTCCAGTGCCTGAGTGGGTGGCGCCAGTTCCAGTGCCTGAGTGGGTGGCGCCAGTTCCAGTGCCTGAGTGGGTGGCGCCAGTTCCAGTGCCGTGGCCGCCCGAGGGGTCGTCTCCACCCTGGTCGCCAAATGGACTGTCTGCCTCTCCCTGGTCTGTTCCTCCCGTCCCTCAGTGGGTGGCGCCAGTTCCAGTGCCTGAGTGGGTGGCGCCAGTTCCAGTGCCTGAGTGGGTGGCGCCAGTTCCAGTGCCTGAGTGGGTGGCGCCAGTTCCAGTGCCTGAGTGGGTGGCGCCAGTTCCAGTGCCTGAGTGGGTGGCGCCAGTTCCAGTGCCTGAGTGGGTGGCGCCAGTTCCAGTGCCGTGGCCGCCCGAGGGGTCGTCTCCACCCTGGTCGCCAAATGGACTGTCTGCCTCTCCCTGGTCTGTTCCTCCCGTCCCTCAGTGGGTGGCGCCAGTTCCAGTGCCTGAGTGGGTGGCGCCAGTTCCAGTGCCTGAGTGGGTGGCGCCAGTTCCAGTGCCTGAGTGGGTGGCGCCAGTTCCAGTGCCTGAGTGGGTGGCGCCAGTTCCAGTGCCTGAGTGGGTGGCGCCAGTTCCAGTGCCGTGGCCGCCCGAGGGGTCGTCTCCACCCTGGTCGCCAGATGGACTGTCTGCCCCTCCCTGGTCTGTTCCTCCCGTCCCTCCCTGGTCTGTTCCTCCCGTCCCTCCCTGGTCTGTTCCTCCCGTCCCTCCCTGGTCTGTTCCTCCCGTCCCTCCCTGGTCTGTTCCTCCCGTCCCTAGTGGAGCGTCTGGTAGCCACTCCTTAAGGAGGGGGTAATGTCACATGCCTGTCCTGTCTCGTGTAGCACATGTGGTGTTTGTGTTCCTGTCTCTGTTTTGACCCCACCCTCCTTGTTATCTCATTATTGGTTTCATTTGTCCCACCTGTTGTTCCCTAATTATCTGCCTGATTTGTCCCTTTTATAAGCTCCTTTGTGGTTGCAGTCTTTGTCGGATCGTTGTATTGTCTACTTTTCCCTTGTGTTATGTTCCTGACTTATGCCTGCCTCGTTTTCCCCCCTTGGGGAGTTTTTGTTTGTAGTTTTATTTTTTTTATTATTTAATAAATTCCTTACCTGCACTTGGATCCTCGCTTCACTTTTTGACCTATCGTGACAAAGCATTAATAAATTGCATTGTGTACAGTATGTAAATATATTGACCACTTAATTTATTGTTGTGTGTCGCTTGGTATCTACCCATATACAGTGTGTAGGAAGACTGTGAATCGGAGCTCGGCTTCTGTAATGCGTTATAAGGAGACGTCTTCAGCGAGAAGTACTTTGGGTAAATAGACCCAGTTGAGGCTGAGCCCTAATTGGCAGTCAAGGGAGCGTGGGTGAGATTACCAATTATTACAGAGCACAAAGCATGAGCTATAAAAGCCCCTTCTGGAGTCTGGTGGAAAACCCAAATTTGCACAGACGCTGAAACAAAAGACATACTGCAATGTAGCACAAATTATTAATGAATGTGAGGAGTGTGGGAATAGAAGAGGAGGAGCACGTCAGCCTTTGAAACGGTGATAGTCCAGTTTACTCATGCTCTCAGTACATTACATCAGTGCTCATAATAAAAAGTGAAACTTATTTTACCAATGTCTATCAACATTACCTGTATAGTAGTCCAGTTTGAGCTAATAGGATACATCCAGGTGATGTTCTGGAACATGGTATTGTGGGTGGAGGCATTTAGAGTGTACATTTTCTGACAATTTGTAATAAAGTGTAAAAAGTTCACCAAAAAATAGAAAATTCTGTCCTCATTTACCTTTAAAACTTGTATGAGTTAATTTGTTCTGTTGAACACAAAAGAGGATATTTTTAAGAATGTTGGTGACCAAACAGTTGCTGGCCCCCATTGACTTGTATTGTTACTATGTTTCCTATCTATAGAAGTTTGTTTCCGGCACAGAATATATATTTTTTTGCAATAGCGAGTTTATATCTCACAATTCTGACTTTATAACACGCAATTGTGACTTTATATATCGCAATTCTGAGAAGTAAAATCAGAATTGCGAGATGTTAACTCGCAATTGTGAGATAAAAATTCGCAATTATCTGAAATATAAACTCGCAATTGCGAGTTATAAAGTCCAATTCTAAGGAAAAAATATGGACTTTTTTTCCTCAGAATTGCGAGTTTACTTTATATTTCACAATTCTGACTTTATAACAAGCAATTGCAACTTTATATCACACAACTCTGAGTTAAAAAGTCAGAATTGCAAGATGTAAACTTGCAACTGTGAGAAAAGTCAGAACTGTGGGATAAAAAGTTGCAATTACCTTTTTTTATTTTTTATTCTGTGGCGGAAACAAGCTTCCATACGCAACTGTTTGGTGACCAACATCCTTCAGAATATCTTCTTTTGTGTTCAACAGAAGAAATAAACTCATACAGGTTCGGAACAACTCGAGGGTCAGTAAATGAAGACAATTTTCATGGGTGAACTATCACTTTAATACATAACTAAATATTCTCTCTTATTTTTAAGTTTTCTTTAATGGCATAGTGTTCAGTTTGTGTAGCGTGGAACTTTCTAGAAAGATTCTAGCAGCAGATTCTTTTCTTCCAGATATATTCAGTGCTGCATACAGCGGGGTCCAAAAGTCGGGGACTGCACTGAATAAAATAACACTGAGCAACTCTTTTCGAATTTATTCTTCTGCTCTTATGATAGTTCTCAAATCATGTGGGAGCACATGGATCACTATGGAAGCATATGGGTAGCAATATTCAGTTTGAAATGCAATATGCAAAATGGCAATGTATTTCTGTATTTAAATTGACATTTTCCATGCCAAATGTGCAACGTTTGGAACAAACTGCTAATTCAAATTCAATAATATAGCCTAATTTAAATGAGTCATTTCCTACATTAGTTTTCACACATATCATTTAAACATATATTTTAACGTTTTCTAAGTTGCAAAATGAAAATGAAAATGTATTACAGAAATGATTAGATATGTTTAAGATGTTCAAGCAAAAAAATTTAGCAAAATGATCATTTAAATGTTATTTTTCTTAATTGCATTTACACTCACAGTTAAGACACTTGCGAGTGCATTTTCATTAAATATGCATTTCGGAATTGAAAATGCATTCTGAGCCGAATCCCCGCCGCGCCCTGCCAATCATTGCATCAAGGCGGGGCCAGGTGTTGGAAACATAAGCTATTAATAACAAAGCTATTAAGAGCGAGGCATTTACTCACAGATGAAGTGGAGCAAGAACAGAGAAATGTCAATGTTCCTGAAGATTATGCACGTCCATCAGTTATAGAATTTTGCCATCAGTGATCCATCAGTGATCATTTGGCATATTACATTTCGAATTGAATATTGCTACCCATATGCTTCCATAGATTTTACACAAAATTGTGAAGCTATCTTTAAAAGGTCAAACCAAATATTTTGACATTCTGACATGTTAATTGGTTCGATGTAACTTTTCACCAAATTGTTATGCTATTAAACCTATAAATCTTACTGTATCATATTTGATATGCACATTTCAAAGGCCTCTAAATCATCAACACGACCAAAACTTGCACACAATCTACTACAGCACATGCCTTCTGGCGTCTGACTGATCGTTTATACTTGTTTAGTAAGTAAAAGCCCTTTTAGTATTGTAAATATGTCCATCTTCAGGTTGAGATCTTTCTGCTGTTAAATCTTTACTGATTTGTATAAAGCAAATGTAAGTATAACCTTCATATTGTTAGTGAACACTTACTGGACTGAAGGAACTTAGCTTTACCTGATTATCCATACATCATTTTGTAGAAAAATCATGTTAACATGTGAATATCAAATGATCCATCAGACTTTTGAGGAACGTTTATTTGTTCAGTTCTCAATCATCATTTTGAATTATATGTTTTAAAAAATTGCTTATAAAACTAAGCATGTAAAGTTCCCCTGTAGTCAATAATTGTATCCCTTAAAACTCATCTTTGATCACCAAAATGACATAAAATAAAATAAAAAGTCCTTGAAAAAAAGTCCTTGGAAAAAAAATCTCTTCATGCCTTAAAATATCTTGAATGTAACTCTACACCCTTGACTCATTTAGTATACGCGGTTCTCTGAATATGCAAATGAGCCCCGCCTCCACTCACTTGTTGACGATCACACGTTGATCTGATTGGTTACAAGGTAGTTTGTGCGATTCAAAACAGTGATTTCAAAGCGTGTTTTTGAGACTGTCTTTGGTTCACTGCAGTTTTAAGGAGAAAATACTCAGCAATGGTGTCGACTTATGAATCTGCACATGGTTTGTCTTAAAGCATATTAAACATCACATAGACATATAAACAACATTAAAAGCTTGATGTTCACCACAGGGGACTTTAAATATCATCTTACAAAGACAGAGAGATAACAACTGCATTTTAGGTAAGTGGTCTGCTATACTGTTCTAAAGATCTCATTGATTTACATTTACACTTTTTGTCCATATAAATATCAGCATCCCTAAGCCTGGTCTGTGAAACCGGGGGATTTAATGAAAAACATTCCAATTTGGTCCAGATGAACTTTCTGTGGACGTTCTGCAGGCACATATTCCATGTGGTTCTGCTCCTAGTGTCTCCATGTGTGCACACAGTTATGCTGGAAGTCACATAATGGCTTCAAAGTGAATATATAAATAGGATTTTCTGCAGGAGATAAAAAAAATGGCAGAACAGATCATATTTTACCTCTGCTCTTAATAAGCAGTGAAGTCATCCGATGTTGGATGCATCTGTAGATAACAGCACCTGAGGGAGAAAAAAAATCATATGAAGTCATTTTTGCCTTCAATTAAATGATCTGCACATTCAACTAAGCTGCAAGAACAAGCGTCGCATGCTAATGCTTAATGCACACGGCTCGCTTTAACTTCTGCAAACTGATGTGTGCTGTATATACAGTTCCTCAGCTGTGTCTTATTATACAGAAGCGGTTTAAAGCAACCTGCCGCGTTCATGCACAGTGTTTGTCACATGCATCAACCATTCAGTGAAATGCATGCGTTTATATACGCGTGTGTGTGTGTGTGTGTGTGTGTGTGTGGGAGTGGCAGCTCTCTGTGTCAGACTGGCTTGTGGAAATGGTTACAATGTTAGCCCGGGTAATTTTAGACGACACAGAGCAATCAATAGCAGTTGAGGTACAAAAAGGAAAATCAATGGCTTAATTTGTCTTTAGGCAGAAGAGAGAGAGGGAGGGGAGACTGGTTGTGGACCAAGCCAGACTCTGTCAGCTTTAGACCCGTCATAATGAGAGGATCGATTAGACCAGAGCCTTGACATGGGGTTAAATTATAGAAGACATGGGTTAACACAGCTAATGTGCATCAACAGAGTTTTTTTTTTTTTAAATCGTTTATCAATGTTGATGCTTGATACCAGTGGTCTAATGTCGAGCTGCTACTAGTCCTGTTCAAATAAATTATGCAGAAACCCACAATGTTTGTTATCTCCTAAAATGAGACTTTTGTTAGAGGAATTGTATTTCCCCCAGTGTTCAGGTGAAGCTTACGCCACTGTGAAGAACACATTAATCTCAGCTAAGGTAATACATTTTATTAGTGTTTTTTTAGATGACTTTATCCATTTGTTACCCAGACAAAGGGACTCGCACGGGGACTAAAAGCCACATAAATCTTTGTTAAAGGAATAGTTTACACAGAAATGAAAATTCTGTCATCATTTACACAACTTTGTCGTTTCAAACCCATATGGTTTGCTTTCTTCTGTGGAACACAAATGAGTACATTTTGTAGAAAGTCTAAACTGCTTTTTCCAAGCAGTGAAAATAAATGAGGACTGTGAAACTTTAAAAAGCAACATAAATTGGTTTTAACCCTTTGGTGCTCTTCGTTCATTTTTGATAGAAATACTTTTTTACTTCATCGGAATAGTACGAAAGTTGGTAAAGGTTTTGGCACTTAATTTTTGTAAACAAAAAATAAATCAAATCATGGACACGATTCAAAAAGGTTAAATGGTCCTGAAAAAAAAAAATAATAATCACACTTGTGCTCCTCGAGGTCAAAATGACTGCATTGGAAATTAATGGGAGACAAATTTCAAGCTCAAATTTGGTACACAACTTTTTTAAGTGTACGGCTTAGATTTTCTTGCAGTTGTAGAGTAAAACATGTTTTTGAAAATATACATTTCATTGCATTTTTCATAACAATAAACGTAAAATTCTGTAACTTTTTTTAAGTCCACTTTTTTTTAAGTCCACTTTTTTTACTTCAGCAAGAATCTGCAAAGTGGCGTCTTTGAAAAGAGATCAAACTTAAGTCTGTGCTTTAAAACATTCAAGATTTACGACGTTTTAAGACGGGTCTATGCTCAAAAAGTGAATAAATGGATTATAACTACAGTTTAAATATAATTTAGGTCCATACAATCCCCTAAAAATACAAAATATTAAATAAAAACATTATCGAACTAAAATATAGTACATTCATTTCATTGAAATAAATAACAAATCTGCCATTTTTGACAGCCACGTGATGGACAATACGACCTCTGCTTGATATTACAAGTCGTCTTCCGTGTAATTATTTATATTATGTATTATTTATAGTAATAGCGTTTTTCTTTTTCTGTTTTCACTGATTTCATGACTATGATAAAAATGCATTCTTCCTGCTCTTTAAAAATATTAAATAATAAACCGGTACATTTTCTCCAGGTTGGATCCATGGCTTATGCCCAGGGTAAAATACTTTGTATTCCTGCCAATTAGAAACGTAACACAGTCAATTACTTGAGCAGTGGGAGGGAATGAGGAAAGTAGCCCAGAGTAGGTGAGGGAAAAAAATTGGGCAAATCAACTGTTGTTAATTACATAGGAAGAGTTAGCACCAGGTAGCTAATGACTGAAGTCATTGGGATGGATCATGGGATTATATACGCTCGCTGACATATGTCACGATCTGAGAAGGCACATCATGTCAGACATGCAAGTTACAGTGGTCTTTATAGCCTTCATTCAGACTGATCACAAGCTCCTTGTCTTTATCACACTAGATTAGCTTCCTGCTGACAAAAAAAATGTAATTCTTCATTTTCTGATAACAGTGATATAGAGGGAAGGGAAATATATCAGATCTACATATGCTGTAGATAATTTATTGGAGTTTTATCATACTACTAGTGTTATTATATGTCCCATATTGCAGTTATTTTTAGATTTTGAAAGTACTCTAATAAGTACAGCTATTTTACCTTTAAATATATATTTTGAAACATTGAAAATGATGCAGTGTAAGAGAAAAATTTGTCATCCAATTTGATATTTTGGTAACACTTTACTTGAAGGGGTGTGCATAAGACTGACATGAAACCTTCATAAGCATGACATGACACATGTCATGAATATGAAGGAGGTTTTATGCATGTTTATGACAACTGTTATTAAGTGTCATTCGCTCAATTATGACATTTTTTTATTCAAATATGACATTGTTTGAGATGACTTTATGACAACTTGACAGAAACCAATACATCATAACCTGTCAGTGTCTTTGTCATGACAACTTGACATAAACCAATATATCATAACCTGTCATAAATGTGTCATAAACATGACATAGCAGATTAATTATCAAACGTAATAAACTACTAAGCTTTATGGGTTAACATTACATTAAACTGGCATGTGGTTGGTTTTGACATTGGCTGTCATGAGGCCATTATAACTGTGTCATGAATATATTTCTGACCACTTTTTCCCCCCTCAGTATTCCAATATTAGTTATAAAATAATTTGACAGTATTAACACTTAATGACATTTTAATGACAAATTAAATTTGTATCACTGTAGTTGAGGTCAAGGAAAAAATTCATGACACTTATAAAATTATTTGACTGAGTTTTAACACTTAATGACATTTTAATGACAAATTCAATTTGTACCTCTGGGGAAAAAAAAAGTGTTCAGAAATATAATGTAATGTTAACCCATAAAGCTAAGTAGTTTCTTAAGTTTGATGATTACTGTTTATGACATATTTATGACAGGTTATGTTGTCTTGGTAATGTCAAGTTGTCATGACAAAGACACTGACAGGTTATGATGTATTGGTTTATGTCAAGTTGTCATAACAAAGACGTCTCAAACAATGTCATCTTTGCATTAAAAATGACATAATTGAGCGAATGACACTTAATGACTATTGTCATTAACATGCATAAAACCACCTTCATATTCATGACATGTGTCATGTCATGATTATGAAGGTGTCATGTCAGTCTTATGCACACCCCTTCAAGTAGTGTTACCGATATTTTTTTGATAATTGTATGTTTTTTGAATCTGTATGAAACCAACATTGAAACATACAAATACATTTTTAAGAACTTTGCAGATGCTTTTTAAACTATACATATTTTTGAACATTCAAGTTTGTCAAACCAACCAACATGCCAAACCTCAACCTGTAAATCCCATGCCTATTTTTTGTAAGGATGATTGTGCTCTATCATGATTCGCTCAAATGCAGGATGAACTACCCAACTATTCAATTATTAACTCAACTCAAGCAGAATGAAAAAAGTTGACTCAAAAGTTTTCACACCGAAGGCAACAAAATACTTGATGGATTAAAATTGTAGAGTCGAGCAGATAGGAAAACCAGCCATCTAGAATGGCAACAGTCTTGATTAGTTTGTACTTCTCTCTGGCTCCGTGAAATGCACTTGATTTGGACGGCCTCTGAAGCGAATCTCTGGAGAGTCTCGTGGGGGCCGTGACTGGGCTGCAGCGGTGGTGCCAGACATCACAGCTATACCGCCAAAACCTGCCGAACGCGTCCTCTGGGAGCAGGGCGAGAGGGCTCTCGCGCTGCTGATGTAGGGCTTGTGTTCTGCGAAGGATGACTTCATTTTCTCTTAATCTGCACACGGTCCCCCTGAGCTGTTGAGTCGCACAGAAAAGCAACCGCCATTGGATTTCCTTATCTGGCTCAAAGCTGCCATGCTCTCCTTAACAACACAATCGTAATGCGATTTGGGGGTTCATTTCAGGTGATTAGAGCGATTAAAATACAGTAGCTTTACCAGTGCTGAGACTTCTTTGTAATTTGCACACACCTGCAGATGTGACAGGCGCTATTAAATCAGAGGTGTCTGAATCCCTGCGACATTTCCGCCAAGTGCCGTGTTCATCGACAAATATGTCTTGTGTACGTATTTGGGAGGTCCTCGGGTAACCTCTGTGTAGAATAGCAGATGGGTAGTGATTCTGCAGTTGTGAGAGGTCTTTGATGAGGCTCTGCAGAGCATGAGGCAGACACATCTAGCCGGCAGAGCCAGACTGCTGAGGCCCGGTGGGCCGCTAGGGTGCACACACCTGAAAGATAAATGACTGGAACGAATCTGCTTCTCGTCTAGTTCTCTCCGTCCTCACTCAGAGGCTAGAATGTTTCAGCAGCTGCTGTATGACTGATAACCACATAATGTTGTAAGGCACTGCTTTCAGAATATTCCTTCGGATTCGAGACGTGCACTACAAATATGGCAGAATAAGTACAAAGCAACACTTTGCTATAATGTAGCATATGACAACGTGATTTGCATGTAAATAGAACTTGTGTCTGGATTAACATCCCTCTAACTATTGCTTAAACAATGTAATTCCTTTTTTTTTTTTTACATTTTCAACTTTCTTTAGTGTACAAAGTTGCTGTTTGGGCATGAAAAAGGTCTGCAAATGTACAAAGAACAAAGTCACTCGAGAGGGAGTTCTCTCTCTATATCAGTGCACACTGTTTCTGAACTCCCTGAAATGCCTCCATTGTAATCTTGAGTTTTCTTCTGAGAACAAAAACGTAACAATATTCCTCATTTAAATATTTCCTGACCAAGTCATACGGTGTTATGGTAAGGGGCGGGACATTTCCCAAACACGCTCAAAGCGGTTGACCAATGACAACACACTGATCCAGCCGACCAATCAGAACACACTGTGGTTTTCAGAAGGAGGGTTTCATAGTCACAGGAACTAAACAGGGATGTGTTTCCCGTACAATGACGTAACTTGCTGCTTAGCTACCATAGTACAATGCATCGCTGAAGAAATCAACTAGCTAGTCACGACTGTTTCCCGAAACCATATTGTCGCAAATTGGTTGTTCAACCACGTTGGTTTATGATGTCACGCACATGGTGGAGTAATAACTTCTTTAAATGAATCTGTTTGAAATTTAATTAATGCTAGATGTTTTGCAATAAATTACGGGCATGGCATCTAAAGACTATTTCTCATTTTTCTCAGTTATTTTGCCTTATTTCCAGACTGAATCATAGGGTCGTTCTTACGTACTAGAGCATGTACGCACATGCGCACTTATTCAAAAACGACGCTTTAAATCTCTTGACAAACTAAAATACATTTGTATGTTTTCTAAATAAAAGATATAAGCCGCGTTTCCACCGAAATTACCCGGAACAATTTGTCCCAGGAACTTTTTTCCCAGGAACTTTTTTTGCCCCAGACCGGTTGCTTTCTGCGTTTACACCGCGGTCTAAAGTACCGGGAAGGTAAACTGCGCGCAACTGCTCCTCCCAGTCTGCGACGGACAGTAATCAGTTTTGAGCGCCACATTTATAATAAGTATGGAGGTAATTAACAAAACAAAATAGACGAGCACTGATACTAAAGCGTGTTCAGAAAGCTCGTATGCGTATAAAATTAGACAACGTATGCCTGGGACGAACGCGCAAAAATGTCCTCTTTCGCAAATACGCTTAAAAAAAGCCTGAACCCCGTCTATCAATCATAAATAGTGAATAGTCTTGTAAATAGTTGTTTGTTACTAACCTCAAAGCGCTATATTTCAATCCTGTTATAGTAAATTTGTAACATGGTTTGGAGTGCCTTGCAATAGATGACAATGTGTAAACATAATGACTTAATATTAAGCTGTGGCAGAAAAGAGACGAGCACTGATAAAGCGTGTTCAGTAAGCTCGTAATGCTAACGTTAGATATAAAATTTGTATGTTATCAGCTTTGCGGACATTGACCGTGAGATGGCTGGGACGAACGCGCAGAAAGTTTACTCTTCCACAAATACCCTTAATAAAGCCTGAAACTCGTCGCCAGTCCATGAAGGGCCGTTGACAGCGTACAGACGGTTCTTCTGCTGTCAAAACTTGTTTGCCCCTAACCACTGACCTCCCAACTGTCTACCCATTGCTAAAAGACTTCACACTCCTATACATCCATCAGAAGAGCTGTGTAAAGCCTTGTACATGAAGTCGGCAGTGGCAGACATTTGATCGCTAAGTCACATGACCTGGAGTGAAATGTGTCGCACTCTTTGCGAGACGTGTCAGTGCTAGAGAGACCTGGTCCCCAAGGCTTCAATAGTTAACCAAAGCTAACGACTGTGGTTACATACATCTTCCTAAACTCCATTTTAAAGGTTTAAGAGCTATAAGTGAAGCAGAACAAAAAACGATGAGGTGACTAGGCTGTCTAATAGGCGGAAATTAGACCAGTAGACCAGTAGACTGACCTTTTTTCTCCCATAAATAAAAACCTTGCTACTTGGGGTATTTTACATGCACAGTGCCAACTTCGAGTCAGTAAAATAATAATAAAAACAATAATTTAATGCTGGTATCCAAAACATTTAATTCAATTCAAGTATTATATTAGATACATTTTAAAACTTCAATGCACACGTATAATAAGCCTAGTAATAATACGCCTAGTAATAAGTAGACATTTAAAATACATCAATAACTGATATCATAGTTTAACACAGATAAAATCAGAGTTAAGGCTTGCTTTACGTGTTGCTCGACGAGGATTTCTTAATCGTTGCGACTTTCAATCTTGAGGAGATGAAGAAGAGGTGGAGTTACAAGGATTCTCAGACAGTTGAAGTGTCCAATGGAGTTAAGAGATTTGCTCTCAAGCTATTTTCAACACTTTAGATTGGTTAATAATTTGTAAAAATAACAGTACCACGTGGGGACTGACCAATAGCATCGATTTGTGAAAAAATATGAAATTGACAAAATTTGGACATACGAGGTTTCCGCCCGACAGCGACGTTATGTAAATCGCACTGAGCTATAGATTTTGCAATAGGCTATCATGGCTTTTTGCTGTAAAACTAAATAACCTTTGCATACAGTGTTGTGCTTGAATGAGATCAACACTATACGTGGATGTGCAGCTCATGTTGTTTCAAGGAACATGGATGGAGGTGTTAATAGATTGCTGTAGATAATGATCGTGCTGAAGATAATCGATTAATGTTTTAGCATGTACGCTAAAATGAGCCACATGCAGGAGGCCAGTATTAATAGGCTGCCTTGAGGCATCAAGAATCGTTATCACCGACTAGATGTCATCCTTTGCCTTTTTTGCTCTTATGAAGGTTTTTGTCATTGTGATTCCGTTAGTGGCCTGAATAACTACAGCGCTCACCAGATAAATCAGGTTGAGCAGACTCAGAGGACGGCAACATTAACATGCTGTCATGTTCTTGTGCTTAATGGAGTCGTAAATACAAAGGCACTACTGAAGCTCTGTCCATGTGTTAAAGCCTTGGGGACCAGGTCTCTCTAGCACTGACACGTCTCACAAAGAGTGCGACACATTTCACTCCAGGTCATGTGACTTAGCGATCAAATGTCTGCCACTGCCGACTTCATGTACAAGGCTTTACACAGCTCTGCTGATGGATGTATAGGAGTGTGAAGTCTTTTAGCAATGGGTAGACAGTTGGGAGGTCAGTGGTTAGGGGCAAACAAGTTTTGACAGCAGAAGAACCGTCTGTACGCTGTCAATGGCCCTTCATGTTTTTTTATAGCCTGGTAATTACAGCACTTGTATTGGTTGAAGTCATTTAGCATTGGCTAAGAGCTGTGGCCGGCATTTACAGGATCAACAGTAATTACCACGCAACACCCTTGTTGACAGTAATGCAGCCTGGCAAAAAGGCTGAATTTATATCCATCATTGCCACTATGTTGACACTGATACTGACCTGCAAAGGAGTATAAGGTATTTAAAGACAGATCAAAGTTTATTTTCTTCATAAATTCTCCCTTCTTATTGAAGAGTCATCAGTGCATGTTATTCTAAAGGAAACGAGCATAACCAAGTTCATGTGGTTGGGGGAAAATATATACGTGTGTGTGTATGTATGAATGTATGTAGATATGCACTACAAGTCAAAAGTTTGGAATAAGTACGATTTTTTTTTTTTTATGTTTTTTTAAGAAGTCTCTAATGCTAATCAATGTTGCATTTATTTGAACACAAACAGTTAATACTGTGAAATATTACTACAATTTTAAATTATTGTTTTCCATTTGAATATTACATACATAAATACACAGGCATGCACAATATATCCACCATATCGGTATCGGCCGATATACGAAATAATGGATTATTTTCTTTCAGCTGAGACACTTCAGATGCATATTGTTTGCCATGATGGATTTAAATTGCTTGAAAAATTATTTAAGTAATTTATAAAAGGAAAAAGTGCAACGTGCACCGCAAGTGTCATATTGTAACGGTCACCAGCTGGAGTGCCCTTGAGAGCCACCTGAGGGCACTCCACATAAGACTATTATCACTCACAAACTACATTTCCCATTACTCACTGCTCGGACTCATCATCACTTATCACTGATCACATTCACCTGTACCTCATTCACTGATTGCATTCACCTGTGTCACATCATCCTGTTAGTCTCAGTCTATTTATACCATGTTTATTCAGTCACTCACCGTGAAGTCTTGTTAAGTGTTACACTGCATTTCTGAGCGTTTCCCTGGTTTTCTTGTTTCTTGGTTTTTGATATCTTGCCCTGTTCCCTGGATTACTCTCTTGCCTCTGGTCCCTGCCTGTTTGTTTGTTTTGTTTCTTTCTTTGTTTTGACTGCCTGCCTGTGTATGACGCTAGCCTGTACACTGAATTACGCCTCTGGATTTCCCCAGCCAATAGGCGGATCTTTTGTGACGTCATTGTTTATGTTTGTCGCGTTGCATCATGGGAATCGTGTGGCAGGAAACACCGCTAGATACCTCTAATTTGATTGTTTTGCACGTTTGGAGGAGGATTTAGAGAAGAGGATGGTTCACTCTTGCTGTGTGGTCGAGTACGGCTCGTTGGGGGCCTGATAAAAAGTTTTTTTCGAATTCCCTCCGAAAAGGATCGCGAAAAACGAAAGAAATGGTTGCGTGCAATTAACGTTAGGCGATTGAACCTGGACGCTCCGAAGAAAGCCTGGATTCCTGCAGCTAACGTTACTGATCGAGTTTGTGAGGCTCATTTTGTTCATGGTAGGCCTAAGTCTTAGTGACTATGTATTTATAGAAGATTGAATAAAAAAAATAATAAAACTGAGTCAAATCAACCGAGTCATATGTTTTCGCGTTCTGATTCAGGTGTCCCAAACCGCGATCCACAGCACCCAGACTATGTTCCTCACATCAAAATGGGCTATTCTGGATCGCAAAACTTAAAAGCAAAAGAAAAGGCTGTTCTAACCTCTGCTTTTAGCACGATCACTGCTTTCTGTTTGGCAGAAAAGATCGGCCCAACTTTTTGAAAAAACAAAATAATCATAGGCCTCCAGACTTTTGAAAGCCTTTAATCTTTCATGAGTGAAGGGTCCAGGGGTTTCTATTAAATAAGAATAAATGTCTCCCCAGCAGATTGGTGGCCAAGACACGGGCAAGTCGGACCAACGTTTTTTGTCATCCCAGATCTCATATGGGCTTTGAATAACTTCGATTTTGTCACCAATACAAATTTTGAGCTTCTCTCCAAACCTCCTCCGGTCTTCAGATGTTAAAGTGCTTATATATTGTGGATTTCGCCCGCTAACTCTCTTGAAAGTGCTCGTCGCGTCTTTACTGCCCGCAATACTGTTTGTTTTGTTGCCACACAACCACTCGCGCATGCGTACAAAGATGTCAACAAAGATCCTCCTATAAAGCTGCATTTGGATCTAACCTTCGTGTCTTGGAGCAGTTCGTGACACATATAGGCTACATAAAATCATGATAACATTATAATTGTGTGCTTGGGACATGGCTTTTAATGGTAAGACTTGTTTTTGTAATCAGGCTCTCAAAAATTAAATACAAATGTGGATATTGATTTATCGGCCAATATATCGGTTATCGGTTTTCAAATTTAAAGAATTATCGGTTATTGGTATCGGCCAAAATGTTCATATCGGTGCATTTATTCCTGTGATGGCAAAGCTGGATGTAACGAGGTATGTTGTTACGGGAAGAAGGAGGCGGGAACCGGCGAACATTTAAAGACTTTTAATGACAAAAATAAAACAAATACAAAATGAAAGTAAAAGCCAGCAGCCCCTCACGGACGACTGCTGGCAACACAGAACATCAAATAAAACACAGGCCTGTTCCTCTCTCTCTCCTCACTGTCGTCGCTCCTCCTTTATGCTTCCGCTCCTCCGTGAGAGATGCGAGACCGGTGCGTCGCGCACGTGTCGCTCATTATCAATCACGCCACCGGCCTCGCGCCATCCTCCCACGGCCCTCGACCTCGTCGTGCTCGCCACACTGGATTTTCAGCATCATTACTCCAGTCTTCAGTGTCACATGATCCTTCAGAAATCATTCTAATATGATTAACTTTATTTAACCAAATAACAAAGAATACAAATTGCAATCAGAACGTAGGGGCAGGAAAACATAACAGCTTTAACTCAACTTAAACTCTAAAAATAGAAACAAATGCAATACAAATGTGTAAGAGCAAACATGTTGAAGATTAGCCAATATGCTGTTGATTTATTAAACAAGCTATTTCCTCACAAAGGTGATTTATTCAGCATAGTGAAGCCTCTCCTCCATTGGCATCCATTAAAAAAAGGCCTCTTGTCTCCAGCCCTGTGTACCACAGCATTACACTTTTTTTTTGGTTAAGGTTGCAGGCTTGCTTTCAAGTGGCTTTGACAGAAGCATACTAGCAACGGGAAAAGAAACACAGGAAACAAGGGAATGCAAACTAGGAGTCCATGAAAACAAACATAAACCTGACATTGATTTGGTGCATCCTGAATGCGTCCCATTAAGCGCACTGCAAACTCCATTCATTTTTTTTTTTTTTGGCAAAATATAATTCCAAATATACAAAATAGTAATTACAAGCATGATGGTCATACATGTTCTAGCATGAGATTAATTTGATTTAGTAAAACTATTATGTGTGTGTGGTTTTGGCACAGTAACTCCCCAAAGTAGCTGTCAAAGTAGCTCCCATTATTTGTGCCGGCTCATAACGGCTGCCAGGTGTTGGCCCACCACCCTTAAGCAGACAGATGGAGGATGAATTTAGCGAGGAGAAAGATGACTCTCAGAACCCGTCTCTCTCTCTCTCTCTCTCTCTCTCTCTCTCTCTCTCTCTCTCTCTCTCTCTCTCTCTCTCTCTCTCTCTCTCTCTCTCTCTCTCTCTCTCTCTCTCTCTCTCTCTCTCTCTCTCTCTCTCTCTCTCTCTCTCTCTCTCTCTCTCTCTCTCTCTCTCTCTCTCTCTCTCTCTCTACCTGCTAAGCCAGCGTGAATGAGCTGTTGCCAATGTCAGCGGCTGTACGTCTAAAGCCATCGCCCGATGAGAAGTGTCATATCAGACAGATGAACCATCAGCATCCTTCAAATATTATTCACACTTACCCCAGAGAAGATAAGGTTTATCCAAAGTTCAAAATGAACTTTTTGCCACTTGCCATACGTTTTTTTCCCCAGTAATAAAAATGTATTTTACAAAAAAAAAAAAGAATTCTTCCTTATCAGTCTTTTCATGGCACATAATAATGAAAACGACAGAAGTCAAACTATTATTTTTTTACATTTTGACAGCCATTCAGTATTTTATTCCCCTCACAAGATCCAGTTTTTCTGTCATTTTCACTTTTGTGGAAATTGTAATTTCCACAAATTCAATTTTCTGAGATTTGAATATATTTGTCATGCTTGTCGCTACTGAGGAGCCATCTTAATGAAGACGAGCTCTGCATTCAGGAGTGTTCGTTTCAGGTGAAGCGCTAAATGAAGCTGACTTTATGATGTATAGTCTTTAATGCTAATTTAGAATTGATATTATGACATTATTTTCATTGATTGTATCTCAAGTAAATTGAGCTTGTTTCAAGTATATTTCGATATTTTTATTGAAAACAACAACAAAAAAATAAAAATAAATTATTAAGAAGTAAACTGATTTCGGTGCAAAGCATTGCAGACACCAAAATAATCTAAATAGATCAGAGGACAGATTTAAGTGATATATGTGCACTCCTTCACTCTTGGAAAGTACCAGCCACCGTTTAGGGTCATATGCCTTTGGAATAGTCTAATAATAAAGGCACTTACCTGAGTTATGAAAATAAACACGATCCCCCTAATTGTACGCAAGTGTGAAACTCAGGTGATTAGAAGGCACGATTCCTCTGGGCGAGAATTTATAATTGCGAAAATATGTTCATTTTTTGTAATCTACATTGGAGAACCCCCCAGAATATATGTAAAATATGGAGCATCTGTGCGAAAAAAGAGAAATAGCAGAGGAACAAACTCAAATAACCCTCTCTCTGTGTCTCTTCAGATATCCACATGTAACTCTTGCCTGAGGGCTAAGCAGCACTTAGACTGCTGTGATTATTTGTCATTCTGAGCACCACCTCACTCCT
The DNA here is from genome assembly GCF_965113295.1 of Leuciscus leuciscus. Classification (NCBI taxonomy): domain Eukaryota; kingdom Metazoa; phylum Chordata; class Actinopteri; order Cypriniformes; family Leuciscidae; genus Leuciscus; species Leuciscus leuciscus. Next base: position 69,880,239 of record NC_138725.1, on the reverse strand, counting down.
TCATGGTGCAGATACCACACAGAACACACTCAAAACATATTTAGAAATGTATTTGAAATGTATATAAAATGTCCATCCATTTGGTTTACACAGGTTTAGCATATAAACTAATAAACTTAATGTGATGCATATATTTTTCATGACATACATAAATTAAATGGCTAAGAAACAGGACAGATTTCTGTAATGGTACTAATAAACTGAATTGTTTAAATGCACAATAACCAGGTTTATATATTTAAAATCCAATTTGTTTCAATCTCATAAATTTGAACTAGTTGAATATTTTAAGCATATTTTAAACGTTTTCATACTTTTTAACTGAATAAATGTAATTGCTTTCAGATTTATGCTGATTCTAAGCATTGAATAATGTATATAGAACATATAATTATTCAAATAGATGCAAATAGTTAATAAACCATGCCATGACTTTTTTTGTCAAATGCATATATGCAAATGAGATTTCAGAGCTCCAGCAGCAGTTGAAAGGGACTTTTTCTTTTGGTCTTTTTCGCCTCCTTTTTCTTTTATGGTATAGTTTTTGTGATATACTCACTGTGAAGTATACTGATATACTGTTAGTGAACATCCCGATGCCGTCCACGCTGTCGTTTAGATAAATTTGTAAATATGTACTGTACTGCAAAAAAACAACAACAAAGAAACAGTGTCAGTGCCGTTTCAATTAGGCTTACATCTTACATTTCTGTTATAAAACTGCTCTCCAGTATGTTCACGTTTTTATCCTCGGTCGTCTGACCTCGACGGACTGAACTGAAGAAATTAACTGGAGAAAATGTTAATGTAAAAGAAGGTGGGGCCTCAGAGCCACACCCACCTATTACGTCATCGACCAATGGTGTTTAACAGCCAGGGGTGTGTTTCCCGTACAACGACACAACTCACTGCTTCAATACCATAGTACGATGTATCATTGAAGAAATCAACTAGCTAGTCACGATTGTTTCCAGAAACGCAAACTGGTCGTTCAACCACATTGGTTAATGATGTCACGCAGGTGGAGAAGTAATAACTTCTTTTAATGAATCTGTTTGAGACTGAATTAAAGCTAGATGTTTTGCTATAAATTACAGACATGGCATCTGAGGACTAATTCTCATTTGTCTCAATTATTTTGCTTTATTTCCAGATTCAATTATAGGCTCGATCTTACGTAATAGAGCACGTACGCACATGAGCACTATTCAAATACAACGCTTTAAATCTTGACAAACTAAAAAGGTGTAAATTACATTTGTACATTTTCTAAACTTTCTAAATAAAATATATAGATTGTACTGAATGTCAGATTGCTGATTTGGCTCAAGATAATGATTTATTGAGTCCACATGTCATGCAAATAAGAAACTATGCTTCTAACCACAAGTCGAGAGCTGTCGTTCAGACCACACAACTTTGAGATGCTGCTTGCCAATGTTCGTTGGAACTATGTCGTTGGCCAACGATGCTTTCAGGAAACGCACCCCAGAACAAACATTTATTGAAAGTTTGCTTTGACAAGCTGTTTCAAGCTCCTGAAACTCCAAACGAATTTCGTTTTGGCCTGATTCTGTTCAAAATGACATCACACCAGTTTTCTCTTCAATTTCACTTGAGGTATATCAGGACTTTGACAGGCTCCGGTCATTATGCTTTTGTTTTATGGAAATCATTTTGTGTTTGGTGCGACATGAGAGTGAATAAATGCTTTTTCATTGTGGCTTTATTGCAGCGCCAGTTCTAAAAGCAGTTGATGGTGTCTGGATTAGCTGGTTCTGCAATGGCTTTGCTTGTGCACCAAGCAAGTCTCTGTGTTGACTTTGACCATGTGGTCAAGGTGAGATCTTCCTCAGACTGATTGACCTCGATCTCTCAAAGGCCTGTTGTGTCTTTGATGTGATTGGCCACAGGTCACCGCTGGACCTCTGCTCGGAGATCATAAATGCTTTGATTTGATTAATTCCTCACCTGGGACATCATCGTGGAGGACGTCTGGCAGTCTCCCCCAGAAATCTCAAACAGCCCTCAGGTAAATGATTAAGTGTCGAGTTCAAAAGCCAGACCCACACTTGTCCCCCTGGAAACCTTTACTGTCATGAATATTTCATGAATATTCATTCTTTTCATCCACACCTCTTTCTTCTCCTCTGATGGGGTGGATGCGAGCGGGACAGCCTGCTGCTCATATGGATGCTGAAGAACAGCCGCTAAAGGTCAAATCCCAGCTGTCTTGAAGTTGAGAAACGCAGGACGAGACCAGCTCTGAAGTACAAAGGCGTGTGATGTTTTTTTAAGACTGTAATTTCTAGATCAAAGCAGACGAGCATACTGACTGTGCAGTTTTGAGTTTCTCTTTTGTTTGATCAATAGAACGCAGAGACAGAAAATGTCTTTGTTGAAACTAGTCGTTCACTGAAAATTATTTGTAAGGGAGAATGAAGGACGTTTTCTTGTGAATTGCAGATATTTAATATCTGGAATATAATGATAGAAAGAAATCTGAGGTACTCAGCTTTTGGACATCTATTTCAATTTTATTTAAAGAGGACAATCAAAGTTTATTTGAGACAAGAATCCCTCAGTGACCACGAGAAATCATTAAGATTAGAATTAGAAGATCAGAAGCGCTTGCTGGAATATTGCTCTCTGTTCCCCTGATGATATGACTATGTAGGAATAATCCATATAGCCTGAAGAAAGGATTAAATAAAAAGGGACAGTAACAATGTAGAACAAAGTTTATGCCACAGACTCATTTTCTTATTAAAAACACCCACTGCAAGAAATGTAAGATATTATAGTTCTTATGGGCCAGTTTTTTGAGAAATCCATTTCTCAGAGAGAGAGAGGGAGAGAAAACAAACCCTTGCAGGTCCACTGTAGCATGCCTTGCCTTTGTAAAATGCAGCCCTGGTCGAACAGCATCTTTTCAACAAATACTTAGGCAGTCATTCCCAGATGGATTTTTAGACATAATACAATTGGTAGCTGAAATAAACTTTCAACTTTTCGTGGGCCTGCTCATATGATGGTACACCCTTGTGAAAAGCAGTACATTTTTGAATACTTTTAAAAAGAGTACTTGTTACTAAACATACACTTTTAAAGTGAAGTGCAAACTGAATGTAATGTTTTCAGACACAACTGCATGTTAATTGTAACAGGTCATCTGTTCCCTTTTGGTTGTAAGACTCTTATTTTGAAGTTTATAATTTTTCACCGTTTCCGTTTTCACTATTCCTTTGGTTTAGCTCCTGTTTTCATGGTTACCAAGGCTATGGCCCTGTCCCAAATGGCACCATTAGACCTTGCGGTCTTCCTATGAGTCCGCACTTTTGTGACGTAACGTCGCTTTGACTGTAGGGTCAAAGTCTGCTTCGGAGCTCGCTTCAGTGCGGGCTCAGCAAAAGTGCGCATCAAGGGAGCATACAGTATCGACCGCAAAGGGGGCGCTCGCGAGCACCCTTCTGAATCCTAAAATGTCATGTGGGACACCCTACGGTCTCATGGACTTAATGGACACACTCACGCGGCAGCCATTGTAAGTCCACAAGACAGAAAGTGCATTTGAAGTGTGCCATTTGGGACATGGCCTATGTCAAAATAGTATCCTATTGAACACTTGAAGGAGTGAATGAAAACGAGTGAGCAAATTTGTGCACTGGAAGGGCTGCCGCTTTTGCATAGTTTGTGCTTGCTGATTAATAATTATTTGAAACTTAGCAAACTGGCAGCTCCAGTAGTAATGAAAAGATTTATCTGTCATGGAAACTAGCTTGTATAAACCTTTGGAACATGGATGGATGGATGATTCAGCTGCGGGCGCCATCTTCTGGTCGTCAGATGAGGGAATTCATTGGGTGTGTGACTCTCACAGTGCATTATGGGTATTATCTAGCCGTTGAGCATGCATTGGGCAAATTCCAATTGGAAGAAAGCATCCCTATGCCCTACTCACTCTGAATGGCAGAGCCCTTGAAGTGGGGACTTTGGAGGGAGCAGGGCACTAATGTGGCCGTTTGGAACGCACTTGGCTTGGAACCTCATTAGCTTCACGTGGAATGTTAGCAAGACAAAGCTAGGCAGCGACAACAGGATTATCGTATTATTGCTGTTAATATGATACAAAATAAATGTACATTTATAAGGAAGTTTTTAAAATATGATTTTATGTGTTTGTGTGTGTTCCCGATCTGCTCTTAGTGACTTGAATTATTGTTTATACGTTAACTCAAACTCTCCTGCCATATCTAAATTTAAAATAAATTGTGAGGATTTATTAACCACCCTGGGTCACATGACCATAAACGATTAAATTACTTCCTTAAAGTGACCATTACATGTCCCCTTCGCTTAACGGACTTGTAGAAGGGCCCTTGGGATTCAGTTGTTCACGTTAGTTCACTACAAATGGCCCTTCAAGGGTACAAAAACGCAGTTTGGGATTTGCCTATTGATTGTACACTCATTATTGCAGTGCATTGTGGGATTTAATGAGTGGACTCGATAACGTCCACTGTGGTTTCAGACACCACTACAAATGACTGTCCCTTCAAACAGTGCCCTATTTAAGGGTATAGGGAGGGATTTTCTAATTATGTTCCACTTGGTTTCCCTGGTTACTGATTATGTCCCACACCTGATTATAGTTAGTTTTGATTTCTCTTGTGTATTTGTAGTCTTGTTTTGGAGTCTTTAGTTGTTGATTATTGTCTTAGTGTGCTGTTTACTAGGGGTGTGACGAGATCTCGCGAGACTAAAACGTGACAAAATTTCTCGTCGAGTGAAAAGCTCTCTCATGATATCGCCATGACAGAATGTGAGGGTGAAATTAGCATAGAATCAGTGTTGTGCAAGTTACTCTGGAAATGTAATTAAATTACTGATTACTGATTACCCCTTTTAAAAGTAATCAAGTTACTGTACTGATTACTTTATTTCAAAAGTAATTAGTTACATTACTAGTTACGTTACTAGCCCCCCACCCCACCCCCTCAAAAAATCGAGAATAACCTCTTTAGCCTTCTCATGAATTAAATTTATTGGGAAGTGCATACTCTCTCGGCTCACAGCAAACAAAATTAAGCCAGTCTCTTCTGACTTTTAACTCCAACTTTCAAATATTTGTACTTGCTTTTCTGAATATTCCACTTTAGACAATTAACAAAGCCAGTCTCTCCTGACTTTTTAGCCTTGTAACTCAAATATTTTAACATTCTTTCTGCATATTCCATAATATAAAATAAAACCTGCCTCTCTTAACTTAAAACATTTTAATATGTTAACTGTAGTATTTCTGAATCTGCATACTCCATTATGTAAAAAATAAATAAAAGTTTTTTTCAAAGCGCTTCTTTGAAGTACTTTCAAAATCTCTTTAAAAGTGCTTCTGCATATTCCTCCATCATATAAAAAAAGTAAAAAAAGTAAAGCAATGTTCTCTTCTGACTTTAACAGCACTATAGCAGCAAAGACTAGTTTTACAAAACATACAAATGTTGCTAACACCACATGTAGGCTGATTTTGTATACACTATACAGCATTTTGCTTTTTATCTGCCTGCCTCTGGGTCCTAATGTTCTGTGTGAAACAGTGAGCCAGTGAAACAGTGTTTGTATCGCATTAACAAAAGCTTCTCAAATCTCTTGTCAGACAGTCTGTTCCTTCTAGGCGTGAGCACCGAACCACCCAAACTAAAAAGCCGCTCTACAGGTGCGCTCTACAGGAGTCGGAGTGTTGTACTTTAAGAAAATGTTCTTGATGTTTGGGAACTGGTTCAGAGTCTCAAGCTCATATCCCCCTGACCTCAAGTAGTCCATGACTTCTTTTTCTGCAGAGTGGCCCTCCTCAGGCTCTATCTCAAATCCCAAAAAGTCCATCCCATCCCCATGTATGGCTGACTTTGTGGGCACACTGGCAGTTATTTTTTTCTGCTACAGGAGAAATTGAGCCACACTCTGCTATCAGAAGCTCCTTCACCTGCTGTCTCCTACCCTCATCTCTCAACCATCGGAGTTTGAATTTTGGACAACTGACAGCTGCAAGAAGTGCATCTTTTTTTTTTTTGCCATTTATTATAGCTGTATAATAGTCAGTACTATTTATTTTGTCATTATATTATTTGCAATGCAGGCTATTCACTGTAGACCTACATCATGCCTCATGTGGGATCAAGAACATATATTTAATGTTGTGTTTGTTTATTTACTCACCCTTAAAAAAAAAAAAAGTATCTACTTTTGCTGTGATGTGTTGAATAATTTTTTTTATTTTTTTATTTTTTTGTTGACTATTATTACTTTTGCTAAATTGTACTGACTACCTTAAAACATACTGCACTATGCTCTGTTTCCTGTTCATGATGGTGCAATGCAACAAATCACCTAATTAAATAAAAAAATCAGATGTATAGGAACATACCTTTACAATGACACCTGGAAGGTCAGCTGTCATCCTGGAGAGAGTGTCTTTCAAGGTGAGGGTCATAGGATTAGTATAGCGAAATGCACAGCTCGTTGGACAAAGGCAAGCTGATCAACGTTTGCATCAGAACAGGTGCAGGAAGTCCACCTTGTGGAGGAGGGTACCAGAAGCTTTCTCTGGCAGACTTCCTGCACCTGTTCTGATGCAAACGTTGATCAGCTTTGCCTTTGTCCAAAGAGCTGTGCAGGCCCGGAGTGGGTAATCGGGACTTCGGGAGAATCGGGAGAATTCCCGGTGGGCCGCTTCACTTTTGGGGCGGTTGAGGATTTTTTTTTTTCACATTTGTCACGTTAGTTACATTAGGCTACACACGTTTCACATTCTGACACCGCAGCGCGCAGCCTGTGAGGGAGTTCTCCCCTCCCCTCCTATAGAGTTGGTTGGGTCCATAGCCCTTCTTTTCCAAAACGTTTTCTCAGGTAGGCTACCGCGGCACCACCTACCGATAGCTGGGCGGCCCTACCGTAACGGTAGGCGTCAGGGAGGATGGATGGGAGGAAGAGCTCAGGAGGTATGGAAGCTTGTTTCCGACAGAATAAAACATTTTTAAAGATAATTGCGACTTTTTATCTCACAATTGCGAGTTTACATCTCACAATTCTGACATTATTTCCTAGAATTGCGAGATATAAAGTCATAATTGTGTGAAATAAAGTTGCAATTGCGTGTTATAAGGTCAGAATTGCAAGATATAAAGTCAGAATTGCGTGAAATAAAGTCGCAATTGCGTGTTATAAAGTCAGAATTGCAAGATATAAAGTCAGAATTGCGTGAAATAAAGTCGCAATTGCTTCTTATAAAGTCTAAGTGACCGATAAAGGATTTTTAAGGCCGATACTGATACAAATATTTGGTGATTTAAAAATCCGATATTCCGATATATCGGCCGATATATATATTTTCTTAAAAATCCAGAAACGCGTAACAAAACATGAACAGATTTCCCTAACATTAGTTATTTGTCGTTATTTAAGAGTCCTCAGCCTTACTAAAATAATATGATAATGCAGTTTAAAAATAAACTTGTTTGTTTTATTGTCACAACAGAACAGAATATATTAAAGTTCTGATAAATATAATGTATACAAATACAAACTTAAGATATGAAACCTTTGAACAAAAAAAAGTAAACTATTATTATTAATATTGACAGTAATAAATCAATTATGTAATAATGTGTGTGTGTGTGTGTGAAGAACTGATAAGATTGTAAATGTGTACCTTGAAATGCAATGTAAGTCGCTTTTGATAAAAGTGTCTGCCAAATGTCAATGTTATAAGCTACCTTATAATTACAATGTCAACTTGCTTATCCCTTTACCTGCACTCTTTTAATTCTATCCATCTATTCCATCAAGCTACAACAAACCATTTTCAATCATCATTTGCTGCCTGCCTTCTAAAATCTACTACTTAGTGATGCACTAAATGCATTATGTGACTCGTTAATGCTGCGGTTAAACAAAGTCAGCAACGTACACTTGGATTTCACACACGTGTAAAAGAAAAGCTAACTTTTTTGCACAGGCTATGTTTGATACTTTTTCTCTATATCTAAATGTTCACTCCTCGTGTGCCTAACTTACATTTTACAATGCAGAAACTGGAACTACAGATATGCTAGTTATAAATACAGTAATCATTACTTTAATTAGGCAGAATAAGTTCGTTGTGATTTCCGAGCTCATTAGCCGCGTTTCCACTGTCGGGCCAGTGCGAGCCAGGGCTTTAAACGGGCCGTGCCGGGCTAATAGCACCGGGCCTGCGTTTCCACTGTCGTGCCAGAAGCTCCACAGCGCTTCACTAAAACACGCCCGTAACACGCCTCTCTGGAACAACGTCACACTAACCCATCATTTCACCAACAAATGAAAGTTTTATCAGAAAACTAATCAGAAATCACTGGAAACAGCGTTGAAAACAAACATGATAAAAGCGGCCGTTTGCTGGCATTTTTGTTGTTTACTTGAATATTTAAAACCCAAGCATCGATGTTTTACCACAGGTTTACGATAAAAAGTGATACATTGATCATAATGAATTAATTTATGTCAAAATTGCACATTAGTCACTCAGAAATAAATTACCGTTAGGTCTATTTCACAAAAGAAAGAGGACACACTTACTTCTTCAGTCGTGTCTGTTACTGTTTATCTGGTAGTTACAGGACATATTTACATCACATTTAGAAAGAATGATAATTTCTACAAATATATGCCACCAAAAATACGACCTGAGGAGCTTTAGCAGCACTCTCTCGACTCCCATACAGATATTTTCAGTCAGAGAAACAGAGGAAGCTCCCGAAAAAAAAGTTGCTTTATTTTATCATGATAGTCCGGTATAAAGAGACGAGACGTAGGCTACTGACAGATAAAACAAAAACATGACTGTTATAGCCTTTATGATTGGTCTGATTTCTTCAAGCATTCACTATGTTTTTACACTATGCGTATTTTCAAGCGTTTACTATGTTTACTATGGTAATGGTTAGCGCGCATAGTCTTTTGCATCACAAACACAAGGCATTCAAACATGAACGCAAGTTAAATTATTTTAAAAGTCTTTAATGCTGACAGAATCATCCGGCGCTGCCGTCTCCCGACTCAGGTGAACTCTGGACTCTGTTCGTAACCACTCCTCTAGCCCGAGCGATCTTCCTTGTATAGTGCCCTCTGGTGGACAAACTATGCAGCACCAACACTCATAACATGGTTGAAGGGTGTTTCGTCCGCTTTTATTTTATTTTTTAAATATTCATTTATCGGCCATTATAAATGCCGATACCGATAGTTTGAAAAATGCCTAATATCGGCCGATAATATCGGCCCGCCGATATATCGGTCGGGCTCTAGTTAAAAGTCTAAAAGACTTTTCATGTTTTAGTACTTTGCATCTTTAATTGCTTTAGTATGTTAAACAACACATCAAAGTAAGTGTACGACTGAACACTGACTTGTGTGTGTAATAACCTTGACTTACAACTTTGAAATGTGTATACAGTAGCCTATATTAAACATTTAAAACTACATCCTTGTATCTGCACACACAAATCCAGATTCCAGTATGAAGATGTCAACAGAAATCTTGACCGCAGGCTAAAAAAGTGGTAAACTTTAATGCTGACCTTTGCCTATGCATCCCACAGCAGCCAGGCCAGAAAAGTCATTTTGATCCTCCTGCCTTAAAGTGAAGCTGGTTGCTAGGAAACAGTCTGTCCAGGTTGGAAGTGTAAAAAGCTGTTTGCACATTAGCATCTCTCTGCTCAAGGTCACTACCCTTCTGTTTGACCAGAGGATCTGAGACCCACTCACAAACACTGTTGCCTGAATCTCTTGCCCATGCAACGCGGTCAGTCGCGCTTCTGATATAAAGATTTACTGATTTAGATTAAAATAATCCTGAGAAAGCATTCAAAGACATCTTTAGGGCTTTTCATTGTATTGTTTGAACAAAATTATCATATGTTGGCATCAAATCCAATTTCTGTAGCAAGACTTGTCTCCTCCGGCAAAGTGACTTTAGTTTTAAAGTACAGTCATTTGAAGATTTTAACAATTAACAGTACATGTTTACAATGACAATGCATGTCACTGAACTGTATCTGGTTAGACAAATCTAGTTGCCAGGGATCACAATGAAACAGCCCTCATGTTTCTTTCTGTCCATGCTGTCCTCTGTCAGCTTGCTTTGTTTTGAAAGGTGGAACCAAAGGATGGGCACCGTTTCATTTTCCTCTGTGCTCACTGGGGTCTTGAGCCAGCAGGACATGGGTCAATAACCCACATAGTGAGCATCTCAGCCATCTGCTGCCCAGTGTATGAATGATCAAAGTTAGTGCTCCCAAAGCTTCTTGAAATCTCAAAAATATAGCTAGTGGAAATTTCTGTCTGCAGCTTAAATGCTTTTTAAAGCCATATTCCAAGCAAATGTGACCCTTGATAATTCTGTAAAGATGTCTGTTTAAGGGTCGATGAAAAATGAGTGCCATGTCATTCACCATTAAACACCGTAAAGTAAGCAGATTTCTACTTGGAGTCACTTTGTGTACAGCATCCTCTAAATGATAAGTAATAAAAAATAGCTGACAAATACTTGTGTACTTCTGGGTTAAATGTTACCATTGTTCAAGCACATTGAAAATTAGACAAGCATAACATTTGAACTGTCCAGTGTCGTTGTGCCCTCTGCCTCTGAATGGTTGCATTAATTTGCATAATATTTACCCAGCTATCGGTAGAGAGATGAGTTGGGAATTAGAAAGCAGGAACCAGTGGAAGGTGTTTCAAAAAGTTTGACTTACAATTAAGGTGTCACCAACCCATACTCATAGGAAAACGCAAGTATGTTGTATGATGTATATGATGATATGATTCTAACGAAACAATATGATTTTTAGGGAAAAATAAGCATGAAGGTCCACCACTATTTGTCACTCTGCAGCTCTCGCCTTGTCGCCCACTTAAGCTAAGCAGGGTTGAGTCTGGTCAGTACCTGGATGGAAGTCCTCCTGGGACAACTAGGTTGCTGGAAGAGGTGCGACCCTAGTGAGGTCAAGAGGGGGTGCTCACCTTGTGGTCTATGTGGGTCCTAGCACCCGAGTGTACTATACTGTCCCATCCTTTGGATGAGATGTTAAGGTCCTGACTCTCTGTAGTCATAGAAAGAAATCCCAGGATGTCCTTCGGAAAGAGTATGGGTGTTAACCTGGCAACTTGCCCATTGTCCTTGGTCCATTATCCTGGCCTCCTAATCATCCCAATATATATTGGCTTCATCACTCTCCTCGCCACCAATGAACTGGTGTCTGTTAGCCGTTATGGCTCAATATGACTGCCTTCGCATCATCCAGGTGGATGCTGCACATTGGTGGAGGTTGAGGAGATTCCTTCCTTCCATATGAAAAGTGATTTGTGTGTTGGGAAAAGTGCTATTTAAATGCAATTAATTATTAGCATTATTAAACCTAACCATCAGTGGGACATTAGCAGATTGTATGAAAACGAACACACAAGATTGTACAAATTCAATTAGCCACCAATTCAGCAAAATGCAAATTACAAGTAATCTTGAGATTGTGTTGGTATCAGTTGTTACTCCTTTTGGGTGTTTAGGGGCTCTTCTGGTTCACCCAAGCCCTGATGCATGACAGATCCCTGCTGGGAGAGGCTGCATCTTAATGAAAGCACTAATTTGTTGTCTGCAGAGTGAATAAGATGAGAATGTTTTTCATTGGATGGATGAAGGTGGTCTGTACCTGTAGGCTGTCTAACTGCATTCCCATTCAAGCTGCTATTTGCAGTTAATGCATATACTGCAGTTCTGGCATCTACCAGCAGGGGCGAACTGGACTGTGCAGACCAGGCAAACATTGATCATGGCAGAGACAGTAAAGTCTGAAGGGTGTGTTACACTGGCAGGAGCTGTAGGCATTGGGTAAGGATGGTTAATGCATAGGGATGTGAGTCAGAGTGAGTGTACAATATTTTTTAGTATTCTCGATGCCATAAGCAGAAAACAAACCCTTGACTAATGCAGAGAGGAAATGTAAAAAAAATAAAAAAAATAAAAACTTGAATGAATCATCAGGCACTCTTGCACATGCTCCATATTCCTTAGTCTTTTTCATGGACTGAGGTGCCAATGAAAGACACAAACAAATTAATTTCCTCATTCTCAATCTTAGCTGTTCGTTATGTCAGATGATGATGCTTCTTAGAATGCCAGTGCTATGGATGTTGATGCCACTTGAAGGCCAATTTTTGAGCCATTCTACTACAGGAAAGAAACTCAGACATGCATGTTTGTGTTATTGAGCATATCTTTTTACAGATTTTTTTGAAGTACAAATATCAACCCAGGCTCACTGGGAAAAATATGCCTGTAGCAAAATTACATTGTTGCTTTTTTGCACATTTCACGACACTTTCAAAGTGAAATGTCCCATGAGTTGCACGAGAAATATATGAACGTGAAACTGGCAACATTTTATTAAGCTAGATGTTGTACATATTGTGGCAATTTGGAAATGAAATTTCCGATGAGTGGCGCTAAAATTTGAATGCGCTATCGCGTTTGAAAATAACGAACCACTTACATTAGTCCTGCCCCTACCCAATAGCGTTAACAAAAGCAAACGTGAGATAATACGTAAGTGCTGAAGCAACCATGCCATTTTAGCTTGTTTAACTTCAACAAGTCTTTGATCTCTTTTATTATATGCTTTGAACCGCAAGTGCAAGACTGTAAAAGTTCTTACTATGTCATAAAAGCCACACATATGGATCTGGTTATGTGATGTAAACATTGAAATGTATTAGTTTACAAATCATGCACTATGGTAAAAGTGTTTTGTACAGGGAACCATGCAAAAGTCTTTATGAATTGATAATCTGCCCCTGTAATTGTAATTTGCGTGAAAATGAATAATATGTATCTACATTTTATTGTCACTGTAGTGTTCATTCAGCTGGGAACTGCAATGAATTGTATGTATACAGTAGGTGGGTTTTTGGAGTTTTGCAAAAATGTAGGTGAGCCTATGTTGGCAAATTCAATGAATTCACACAATATTTACAAAAACGGTACAAACAAAATATACAATGAAATGGATATATAGCAATCTGTTTTTATCATGAGATTGTGTTGTATTACTATAACTAATTGCTTAAAGTTGACATGTAGTTGCAAAGTTACTTATAGTTAGTAGAATGTCTAAAGTGGACCAACGAAATGGTCCAGCAATGCTGGTCACAGAAAATATACTGGCTTAAACCAGTATGCAAATTCATGTTGGTTCACAAGGACAACTGGTAAATAAACTGTTCTCCATTTAATTTTTTAAGCTAGTAGAAAGCAAACAAAGACAGACTCTTGTTGAAAGACCTGGAGAAAGGGATGGTTGAGAAGGTGCAAGGAGGCTGGACATCTGTGGCTGCATTTGTTTACATCCATAAGTAAGATTGTGCCAGATCTGATTTACCTATGGGATGTGGTGCCACTGTCCCATCTGCTGCTTACATCTGGAGTGCACTTGGACACATCCCAAACATTGCCAGGCAAGTACAGTGTCAACTTGGGGAAGTAAAAAAAACAGGAGGGGTTAAAGGAGGCAAGAAGTAGCTTAGCAATGACACAGCAGCTGAATGTCAGAAAATCACCTTCTACTTCCAATAAATTAGTCGAAGGTGACTAGCGGAGACAATGTGGTAGTCGGATACATAGGAGCGAGCATGATTACGTTTCTTTTTTTCAGATGGTGTTGGAGCTAATTGACACGCTGCAGTGGTAAACAGACAGATGATTAGGCTGGAGCCGAGAGCCGGCTGATCCCCAACTGATAACTCTTGACAGCTGAACGGGAACCTGCTTCAATCCCTTTCTTCAGATGTGTTTTCTTGGGTGGAACCAGCACAAAAATGTGGTATTGTGGAGTTATTTCAAATGCTAGCTGAAGTGGGATTAGTGTAGGATTAAAGAACTAAATCAAAGTTGTTTTGCAGAAAGAAAGAAAAGTGTACAGCAGTCAAGACGCTGTACAAAATACTGAAAAACAAGCATACTGAAAAGATTCGAATAGCTGGTCAGCATATTTTCTCACCAGGCTTAACCACTAAAGGTACCCACACACTACAAAATAATAGGGCTTGTTTTGGGCCCAATTCTTGCCTTCCGACAATCCAAGGTAAAGTCCAAATTATCTTGATTTATCTAGATTTGAAATATCTAGATTTTCCTGTGGTTTGATGTGTGTTAAGAGTGATTGAATCTGCTCGGATGAACGTCGATCTCAAATCATAAATATCCAACATGTTGATTAATTTACGATCAGAAATCCTGTTGTGTGGGGGGAACCTCGAGGACAAACACGCGCAAAGAAACGATACCAAATCAGAAAGCAAGCAGACAGAAGTCTCCACGACTTCATCCAAATCTTTTCGGGCAGGTTTTTCGGCAAATTTTCTGTAAAAAGCAGTCCAAATTATATAATCGCCATTTCTTCTTGCCCGTCACCCGCCATGTTGATTTACTCTTAAGTCATGTTTGATCATGAGAGATTTTTTTAGATTTTATGATCATACTCGGGTGGTTTGGGAATGTTAGTGTGACTGTCTTGGTCACATCGCGACACTCCACACACTATAGTAGATTTTTTTTAAAAAAAGTCAATTTGTGGTCTCTCACATTTTGAAAATCTGATAAAAACAATCTTCTAGTGTTCACCATACTGGTGAACATCTTCTACAATTCTGGTCCCCCAGCAAAAAACAGCTTGGACCACCACGTTAATTCAATTTTATGTTGATCTTTCAGCTGGGATTTGACAATTATTCTACACCCTATTTTCGTCCTTGACCGAGTCATTTTATCTTACATCTACAAAGATAGTACAGTTCAAGTGTTTAAATCTTTCTCATTTCCCTCAAGAGAGGAATTCAGCTAGAAGTAAAGTAACATCAAAATCCTTGTCCTAACACTGATCCCGGCACTCATCATCAAAGTGAGCGTTAGAGGCTGTTTCTAGGCGCTGAGAACAGAACAACCTCTGGGGTGCACGACGAGCATCGGTAAGTATGTTTCGCTCAGGGGAAGCTAGAATATCCTCCCAGAATCCCCAGGGGTGTAACTGGTACTGTATTATTTACTGCTATACTACCACATTTGTATGCTATCTTGAAGAATCATAGAAAAAAGAGAAATGATAGCGCTTAATTGATTGATATTTAGCAGTTTTATTTAAAACAAAATTAATTAAAGTTGATTAATGAGAGAGGTAGTTCACATGAAAAAGTGAAAAGTGTATTTAATTGTATATGCACTTTTAGTTTACACTTTGAAAGTACTAGAACTCACATGTAAAGTAGTTCATTATAATTTTAGCTGTAGTTTGTTGTTCAATAAAATTAAAAAGCGTGTGAGCTTTTTAGCTAGGAAAAAAAAAACGTTAGAGAAGAGATTTTCGCAAAAATGTTTCATATATTGTTAAAGGTAGGGTAGGTGATTTGCTTCAAAATAATTTTTTTTTGTTCGGCTGGTTGAAAGTCTCTTCACATCCACAGTTAAGTGGTCTAAATGTATCTTTATGTATACAGTATAAGTAATTTTATGGAGGACCATAAAATGTTTGTCCAATCATAGACCTCGTTCTGAGGGCTATGATAGGATGTCCTACCTGCCTGTCTATGTATATTTCTACATACCCTCACGCACCCTGTTAGCGCAGACATCACAAGTCATCAGCGCGTTTCATGCTATGCAGAGTTAGACAAACATCAGTCACTGATCACACAACCAAAACACTTATGCTGCGTTCATGCCAAAACTACTGTCATTTGTAAGAGATGGAAACCCACGACATTATACTCGGAGCGGTACATGACTCTAATTTATGTTTATGAATCTACAGCAGTCAGGTGGTACAGATCAGAGCTCTTTAAGTTGTTTATGTTCATTATTATTGTAATTTTTTTGTGCTTTAAGACATCAGGTAGTTTAACGCGTCTCTCGTCTCGGGATGCTTTGCAAACTGCTGTGTGCCTTCATGTGTTTTGAAGGAGGTGTGGCTTTGGAGCGGCTCTGAAGAGAGGGTCGGACTTTATGCTTTCAAAGCTAGCTCGCTATTGCTAGCCGCTGTGAAACTACCCTACCTTTAAATATATGCGCTATATTATATATTCATTGTACTTAACCTCTCTGTAAGTACACATAATTGGCCTTTAAAAATAGATTTTTAAGATTTGAAATACAAAACAAGTGCACATTCAATTCAATTAAACGAAGGAACATCTTGCCAAACAACACCCTTTATCTTTGAAAACACTAACAATACAGCACATCAACTCATACCTTAGCTTATTTAATTAGCAATTAGCTATCTTGATCCCAAATAATACACGTCTGGATCATTATAGAAATTACTGATGGAAGTCTTTCTGAAAGACCAGAGTAATCTGGAACAGCCCAGGAGGCTTGTTTGGTCCAACTCTAAATGTCACTTCAGAAAGTCTCCACAACACTTACTCAATGTTCTGGACTGTCTAGAGTAGTTGAAGACCAATCGGACTAAGTTCAATGTGGCATTTACATTTGTAGGACTTGTATTACTGTGGTACACTCAACTGCCCAAAGCGGCCTTGTAGATGAAACTTTACGCCGAGAGACATGATGACCTCGTCCCCATTTGGGCTAGTTATCCAGGGGCACTTAGCCTCTGTAGTTGTTGCTATCATCATGTGAAGGCACTTAAGGCATGGCTGGCTCTATATACGTGCCCTCATTCTTTCATGGCTGTAATTCCTGAGAAGAAGGCAAATACAAGTCTTGAGGAGCTACTGAAAGAGAGAGATGGAGAGGGAGTCGTCTTGATTAATTGAGACAGAGCTGACTTACCGCAAGTCATTAAGTCGCCACTGGGCTGAGTGTGTGTCACTTCTCATTTCATTCACTGACAAAATCCACAGGCTGCCATCATATCTCTCCATCTCTCTAGTTTCATATCTTTGTTTTTCCCTTCCTCACTTTAATCATACGCTTCCCTGCCCATCTCACAAGCACTTCATATGTGTCAGCTCTAATAGTTAGTGTGGATCTTCATTAAGAGCAGGAGCTGTTTTTTACTAGGGCCAGGATACATCACCTTTTTAGTTTATGTCAGAGATTACAGATGTGTTGTGCCATTATGGCCGTCATATTTCAGACCCACCACAGGCATAATTTAGGCTGTTATTTTCAGGACGTGTGCTACTACAAATGTATGGATAAATAAAAGATTCTTATCTGCAGTTAGCTATGTTTCTACCCATATATTTTTATGCAATTTTTGGATACTGGAAGAAAAAAAAAACGCTGAATGGAAACGCCAAGATGAGCATAATTTTGCACTTCTAAAAATATGAATAACAACTTGTGCACTGAATTGAGGCAGATAAACCACTATGGAAACACATTTATCGAATCAATCCCTCAATGCGCAATAAAAAAAACCTCGTATGACTTTGCCAAAACAAAGGATGTGATTGGATAACTGCATCTCAAATGTTGCTTTGCTAATTTTGAAACGCCTGAGGCAAAGTTACAGTTCGTCTCCATGCTCTGGGGCGCAAGTCATTTATGATAGGAATAAAGAGCCACAGGCTTCCCCGATTGCAGCAATTACCATTTTTATCACAGACATTTTGCGGCAATTTCCCAAAAAGTGAAAATTCTGTTCCATTGCACACATGGGATGGAAACTGTGGGTAATGCTTTAGATCACAGCCTGCAAAGTACTGCGTAAGTAAAACAGATTTACAGCATACCTTTCGGTAATTTTAGTGTACCTATAACCGTGCACATATCATCAGCGGGTTCCATAAGGCTATCCAGAGCTGTAGACAGACAGTCACCGAGAGTCACAAACAAACAGCAGCCACATTTTACAGTTCCTCCTGAACCAAAACAACGAGCTAATGTTGGTTTCACACCATGAAACGTAATTAAGACATGGCATCCCGTGACGTTCTACCTGGAGCTGTTCACATCCTTGAAATTATGCGTTTCTGTATCAACACTCTCAACTGCTAAATGAATCTGCAACAGTCAGGTGGTACAAGTCAGAGCTCTAAGTTGCTTATGTTCATTATCATTGCAATGCTATGTGCTTTGAGACATGAGGTAGTTTAATGCCGTCTCTCATGACGCTTTGCAGACTCTGCTATGGCTGTTCACGTGTGTTGGATGACTTGTGGCTTTGGAGACGCTCTGAAGGGAGGATGGGATCTTATGCTTTCAAAGCTAGCTTGTTATTGCTAGCCTCGCTGAAATGGCACTACCTTTAAATTCACAACTATGGCTGGAAGCATAGCTATTGATGTTTACACCATTTCTGTACAGCCAAATTCTGTTCTTTTTCTTTTTTAATACGTTGATTTTCTGCTCAAAACATTTTTCTGATTATTATCATCGGTGTTGAAGACAGTTGCTGCTTCATGCTTTTGTGGAAACTGATTCATTTTATTTGAAGGATTCTTTGAATATAAAGTTCAAAAGAACAGCATTTATTGATATCAGAGTGACGAACATTTACTGTGTTAACATGCAGCAGCATTCTGAAACTGAAAATTGTTTGTAGAGCGTCTTGCCCTGACCGAAATTATGCTTTTGATTGTTTTGATTGCCCACTGAGTCAGACTTGTCTGTCTTGTTCATGTCTACAGGAGAGTGCTATGTGTACCAAAATATACAGCACTTTCTGAAAAAATGCAGTAATTTGAAAATATTCCAGCACACCCTCATTTAAGCTTTTGGACTTGGATATATACCAATACTTTTTTTTTTTTTTTTTTTTGTGGACAAGTGCAAACAATTAAATGAAAAAGGGATGATGGGTAAACGGCAAATGCCCTTGACTGCACTGACATTCACCCTCTCCATTTATGTCCTCTTCAGCTACTGGATATTTTTAAATCATGAAAGAGGCTTTATCCTGTTAGGGAGCTCTTGACCTGTAAGTAAGGGCACAGTCTGTCTGTGCAGAGCACTTCCTCTAAAGATAAAAAAAAAAAAAAAATTCACTTTGGGCTTCCTTTCTCTGTGAATGAGTGTTTGTGTCTGCGTGTCCCTAAGGACATAAAGGTGCTTGCGTCTATCACCCTGCGTTAGCCCTGAATGCACTTGACAGGTGACCTCAGCGTTACGTTGGACAGACTAAACATGAACTTCCAGACTGAAAAGCCACGTAAAGCGTCTCTTTGTCCACAGATTTAACTGGATAATCATCGGTGGGCAGGGCTGGACTGGCCATCGGGTATACCGGGCACTTTCCCGGTGGGCCGACGTGCTTTTTGGGCCGATACGTATCTCAAATATATATATTTTTTTTTTTTTTTTTTTTTTACGGCCCATAAAATTTGTACATCGACGGCCCATTCGTTTTGTTTTGTTTTGCTTAATTGGCGGCGCTGGGTTTGTGCTGGTGTAATGCATTAGTCAAAAAAAGTCAGCGTTAGTTTTTTTTTCTTTTTTCTGACAGACCAGCCCATGAAACCCGTAGATCAGCGGCCCATTGGTTATTTTCTTGATTGACACTGGGCTGGCCCAATCACAACTTTAAACGAGTGAGCGAGCGTGCAGCAGTGTCAGTGTGTATCTGTCAAAATAGTCAGCGAGATGGAGAAGAAACGCAAGGAATGTGCAGAGAAATAGCGTGAAAAAAATAGAAACAGGCCCTTAAAGCATGCAGACACTGTAAAATGTGTCAAAATATATGTTTTCTGACCTTCATCAGCTCCTGTGGCAGATCATGATAGTGAGGAGGATCAGGAGAGAGATGAGAAAGTGTAGAGCCAGCAGAACTACTTTCATAACACTTAGGCCATGTCATGAGTGTAGGAACCTATGGTTACAGATTATTTTCACATCTGCATAGTTGACGATTACCGCAATTCACTAGAAATTTAATGAGAGGCGTTTCTAAACCATGTTTTCCGCCAAAATAAAAGCTTGATGCAGTTTCCGTCAAAATAAAAGATCATGTGCTTATCTCTTTCAAGTATAGAAATTGGTACAAAACTAATTATGAAAGTGTCCTTTATTTTTTAGTGCATTTGTTTTACAAAATATGGCTATTACTGTCATTGGATTAATATTATAACTATTAATATGTAGTAGGTGTAATGTAAATAGACACTGTAACTAAAAGAGGTTTGAATTTTTTCTTTGTTTAATTTGCACACTGAGTATGGGTTGGAGCTTTTAATTTTGAACTCTCAAAGTTTTACCCAAAATCCTGTGAGAAACACTGGTATTGCTATGCCAATGCAGCTTATAGCTTGTTTTAGGATTCATCACTGTGGGCTGGAGTATTGTTCAACAGTATTAATACATTTCGAATTTTACTTATTTCATCTGTTAACTCTCACTCGTTCCTACTCACTCATTACATGGCATTAGTGGTTTTAAGGAATAGGAGTTGGTATGCATATATTTAAGGGCATGCAAAGATGGGTGGTGTTTATGATCATATAGTGGGCCAGTCTGGGCCAAAATGCCAGGGCCGATTTTTTGTCCCAGTCCAGCCCTGTCGGTGGGAATGAATAATGTCTCTCTATTATTCTCTCTCTGTGTCTATGTTGTGTTGATGGTGAATAGTGAGCACTCAGTCAATTTATTCATTTCGGCTCAACTTCAGTCATCGAATCAACAGTCGTGTGCAGCCAGTGAGCCGGAAAGCCTGCCTGGTGTTATACGGATAACTCCTGGTGATTTTATCGACAATCTTTCCCCCGCTCTGTTAATTTGTTTTTAAATTAGTTTGTGGCATGAGTCGTCCCTCCTGTTTATTTTTACAGGACTTTCACGTGCTTTTCCCAAATTACTGAAGTGACATCGACGACCGGGTTAGCGGTAGCATTAGCCATCAGGCAAGTGTTATTTAAATAAACTCCTGATGTACTTACAAACTTTCCAATCCCTCGTTTTATGAGTACAGAACCTATTTGTACTACTGTAGAAGTTTGGTACCATTCCAGGCATTATTAGTGGGGTAATTTACGAGATACAACCTAGGTTCCATTAGCACCTGCACTAAACCATCCGGCTGATATCTCTACAGGGCTTGAATTTCGGTGCGGGATTGCGGGTATTGCGCATAATTTTAATCATTCCCGCAGGTCTCCCACTTATAATGCGGGAAATTCCCGCAAACATTGATTCACTTTAGCATGTAGGTTGTATTAGTAAATTAATCCACACAGATTATAAAATCAAATTTTTAAACTGTCTGCGAGACGCAATTTCTCAAACAGCGTGAGTGATTCTGCGGTGCCGCGTCTTCTATCTCTCGTCTCTCAAAATGGGTTGCACAAGGCAATCGTTAAACGCGCTGCAGGCGGAGATAACACTCTCGCGTTTCGGGAGTCGGGATAGACGGAATTGTCACTTGCATAATCGGGCCAGCATTGCATCATGAGTAACTAAAGTTTACCATTTGCACGTCTTTTTAAGTCTTACCAGTTTAAGCATTCACGCGATTTTAAACTATTCGGTAGGCTACTTGCCATCTCTTGTCTGAGAGATGTTTTTTTCTCTCTGCACACATACATAGAGTAAAGCCGCCTCACAAACAGCTCGCGGGTAACAAAAGTTATTTTTCGTGGATTATATCGCTTTAACAGTCAAAAACATGCGAAAATGATGTCAATTTCGGTCTTGGTGAGTATCCTCTAAACACAGTCGGTTATGTCTTAAATAAGCATAAATCGCACGTGACCGTATAATGAAAACAGGATCCGCGTGCACTAGCTCTTAAAGGGACAGCAGCCATATGTGTGTCATTAATTTGGTTGTCAAAACAACAAAACATAGCTTTCATTTCACCATCATTGGTGGTGGTTGAGGAGAGATCCCCTGATATGATTGTAAAGCGCTTTGGGTGTACAGTAGTACATATGAAAGCGCTATATAAATGGCTCATTCATTCTATTCATTTTAAGTAATCAGGATTAATAGCCTATGTATTTAATTTAGTCAGGACTAAAATACTACCCAGTGTTATTTTTCATTTGATTACTTTATTCCGTCTCTGTAGTATTTCTGAATACTAGTGTTAGACCTAAGCAAAAACTTTTCTCTTTATTTCTCTTTATTGGGATCTCTATTCTATTGTATTTATTTGTGCTACTTTTTTCAATTTAATTCAAAGATTGAGGAATCAAGCTTCCTTGTGTTGTGTAAATTCTTAAGAACAAAATTACCCCATTGTAAAAATGCAATGAGTGAGCATACATTTAGGCGAGACACATGTAATAAAAAAAAATAAAAAAGTCTAAACTCCCCCCTCAGATTAAAAATCCCCCCCCATAAGAATCACCTAAGGGGGGATTTCCCCCCCATTTTCCAAAGCGAAATTCAGGCCCTGCTCTAAATAAGCTCTAACTTTAATAATGTTCGACCAAGGAAAGAAAAAAAACTTCTGGCAGGGTGTTTGGCTCGAGGTCATGGTGCAAAGGACCCTAGGTTGATTTTACTCCGAACCATCCCTTTAAGGGCCCTATTTTAACGATCTAAGCACATGGTCTAAAGCGCAGGGCGAAAGTTCACTTAGGGCGTGTCTGAATCCACTTTTGCTAGTTTAACGAGGGGAAAAATGGTCGGCGTGCCAGGCACATGGTCTAAAAGGGTTGTCCCTATTCTCATAATGAATAATGGGTGTGTTTTGGGATTTACGTGCATTAAACCAATCAGAGTCTCATCTCCCATTCCCTTTAAATGCCAGTTGCGCTTGCGCCATGGCAGATTCGCTATTAACATGACTGAATTTGATAGTGGAAAGACCGAAGCCGTCTCCAGAGCGCAAACGGAACTGCTCGTGTGCGAGGTAAAAGTGTGCAAGCAGACCATCTACGGGACAAGCCGGATTCCACCATATATCTTTATATACACAATAATAATCTTTAACATTGTAATCCTTTTAATTTTAATATTTGGCATGTTTGTGTGCTGCTGTGCATCCCTGTGTGTTTAATAAGCAGAATGTATGCGCATTGTGGACCCGCCTATAGGCGCACATTACTAACGCACTCTTTAAATAACAAAAAAAATATATGGCGCCATTAACTTTACACTAGGTTTCAGTTGGTCAATGGCACAGGCTATTTCTGTTGCCTCAAAATAGTAACGAGCCAACAATACGCCTGAACACTCCTCGTTTTCAGACCAGCATGCACTGTAAAAAATTATTCCGTAAAAAAACGGATAATGTACTGGCAGAAAATTACCAGGACATTTTCCGTTAAATTACGGACAGTTCCTTCACCTCTAAAACGGAAAATTCTGTATATTAACAGTACATTTTCTGTACTATTAACGGATAATCCTTATACAGAAATGTCTATATTTATAGAAATTTTATAGCATATATTTTGGTGGCAAATAATTCAAGAACGATATACAAATTGAACATGGTTTATTTTTATACACATTTTCATGTAAACATTCTTAAATACATTCATTGGGTAAATTGGGCATTTCATTGGGTAATATATATATATATATATATATATGACATAAATGAAACCATGTACAAAGCACCATTAAAAGTGCTTGTATTGTGGAATAAGTTTTTAGACATTAAACAAACAAGAGACAATTAAAAAAAGAAAACATGAGAAGGTACTTGCACAATATTGGTGTTGCACCAAATAGCTCACAAAATAATTTGAAAAAATCTTCATAAACTGTGAAAGTCAAGATTCAAAACATTTTCAAATGCAATACAATACAAATACAATACAGAAAGAAACAAACAAAAACAAATGGAATAGGAATACAGGTCTGCTGCTTTTATCATTAAAAATAGCTTTAGACAGTCAATAGTAGAGTGAAATGTTAGTGTTGATGCCATTTTTCTGTAAGAGAACACCATATTCCTTAAAGGGTTAGTTCACCCAAAAATGTTAATTGTCATTAATTACTCACGCTCATGTTGTTCCACACCCCACAAGACTTCCATTCGCCTTCAGAACAAAAATTAAGATCTTTTTGAGGAAATCTGAGAGATTTCTGTCCCTCCATTGACATCTTATGCAACTACCAATTTCAAGGTTCAGAAAGGTAAACAGACATAAATGTAATCCATGTGACTCCAGTGGTTTAACCTCAAATTTATGAAGTCATTTCTACCTTTCTGGAGCTTGAAAGTGGTAGTTACGTAAGCTGTCAACAGAGGAAGAGAAAGCTCTCAGATTTCATTAAAAAGATCTTAATTTTTGTTCTGAAGATGAACTAAAGTCTTGCAGGTTTGGAACATCAGGAGGGTGAGTAATTAATGACATTATTTTCATTTTGGAGTGAACAACTTGCGTGAAAAACGTTCCTTCTTCGGTATGTTCAGTTAAAGGTCCATTAAGAGATTTGACAAAAGCTTCAACTTTATATGGGTTTTCAGTTGTTCATACAGGAACTTCAGCAGTCTTGGAGGAATGTGTAGACGTTCGGTTTCCTTCATCTCAGCCCTTTCGACCTTCGTTCAGGATTTCTGCACAGGAAAGTTGGATATGAAGGAAAAAAATATATGTTTTTAGCTACACAAGAAATTAAATAAAGGAAATTGAACTACAAAGTATCATACAGACCAGGTTGAGGTTGAAAAACAATCGTACAGTATTTTACGTTTGTTAAATGATCAACTGCCATCCCTAATTCTTTCAAATTCAAACACTGTATAAAATGCTAAGACTTCTGTTTCCAGTGGACTCCAATTGCATGTCATGTTAGCTTGTCTGCTCAACTATACCTTATAATATGTTTCATTATTTTCAATTATATAAACAGTAACAAAACAACATGCTCTATAAAAAGTTCTCATTAAAAATGTGTTGCTTACCTTTATATGAACTCCAGGATAAGTGCCATTTTCTTTGGGTATCTTGTAGCTCACTGCCTCAATGGGGTAGGAGATGTGGTCAATAATAACTTCTTGAATGACAGCAATCCTGAATGCCCATCACCTTAAACAAATAAGATATTACAAAATGAAAAACATTACACGATCACTTCAGAAAACCGCTCCAAAAATAGTTGTTTAAATCTTCCCTATACAATGTTTTTCTATTGACCATATAAGCATAAAATCTTTGAAGGGGGTATTCAGCAACCAACTTTTTAAAAATTTTTTCCTCAGATTTTAAATTTAAATGTGTTTTTGCCAATATTGAATACTCAATGATAAAAAAAAATATATATACTAATAAAACAAAATACAAACCCATAAGGAGCATGCAGGGTGGTGCTTGGGATGCACAGTAATGTTACATCAGCAAAGTCCTGTCAATAGATAAGAAAACAACAGAAACACTATGAAACAAACTAATGAGGAGGGAGCTGGTAAAGAATGACTACCGTTACAGGCAGAAGTATAACAGCAGTCATGTTAAATGTAAATTAATCTTTAAAGGTCATTATTTGGGGTTTAAAGTCAAATAATGTGTAGTGTGTGTATAATGTATGTGTGTTGTCTAAAACAAAGACGACAATAAAAAGTCTAACGTAAACATAACATGAACGTACCTCATTTGGCAGAAAATGTGGTGTTATCCTTGATCCAGCTGTACTGCATCTTCACACACACAGTCTCTTCACGTTGTATCTTCATGCCTTTTAAATCAAGCAAGTCTTAAATGGCCTTTCCTTTTCTTGACGATTCATCTGGTAGCTTTTGTTTGAAGCCATTAAACTGCTCCAAAAACACGAGTGCTAACGTTACTGCACTTTATACTGGTTAACAGGTGCGCTCGGCACGAAATAAACTGCATCACCGACAAAATAAAAGCCAATAAACCAGTTACAACGAGGACACTATAACACATACAATCAGGGGAACTTCCACGAGTGTGAACTAAATCTTTCAATGTGTGACGATATGCATAAAACGATAAACGCGACGGCTCCGACATTGCCTAACAAGCCGGGTGGCAACAAAATAACGTTACGTAAACAGCTTATTTGACATTTAGCAAAATATTATTTTCGGTTTTTACCACAGAAGTGTCAGAATGGCTTCCACACATCCGAAATCCGACTTTAAAAAGCAACTTTGGCCGCGTCATCTGTGTGTGTAATGGCGCTTGCGTCTCAAACTTTTCGCGCCGATCAGGTTCTAGTTCCCACAATGCAACGCGTAATTCAAAATACGGGTAAAAGTCCTGTAAAAGACAAATACGGAAAATTCCTTCAAATTAATATGGTACATTGTACCGTATTTTTACGGAATTTTTTTACAGTGTGCCCATGGGCGCACAAATGGGCGCAAATGCATTTGCTATTTAAACAACGTGGCGCAGGACGTGAAAATGATAACTGCGTCGGACTGAAACTAGCAAAAAACACTTGCATCGCGCTTGGCGCTGCATTGCGCCGGGTGTAAGATAGGGCCCTAAAAGTCTCCTGAAGTTATCTCCACCATCGTGCGCTGTGATCTCAACCACCTCAACCGTAACAATATATGTAATATATACTTTTTTTGTATGTATAAAGTCAGAATTGTGAGATATAAACTCGCAATTATGAGAAGTAAAGTCAAAATTGTAACATTTTATTTTGATGGCCCAGTTTAGACATTCTTCAAACTGCAAGTAACTATGCAAGTACATGTTAACTAAGGGTGTAACGGTAAAAATTACTCACGGTTCAGTTTGTATCATAGTTTTAAGCTCACGATTTCGGTACGGTTCGGTATATGCTATGTTCAGGGAAAAAAAGGACTTCTGTCAAATAAAAATAAAGAAAATAAGAACAAATAATCAAACTACAAGCAAAAGCACAAATAAACATATTAAGATACAAACAAAATAAACAGTGCTTTTCTGGTTATTTAGGTATCTAATAGTACCTAACAGTTGATTAAAGTAACCAAATATATATATATATAAAATAAAAATAAAGTTACCAAAGCCATTCAGTCAAGAATATGATTTTGTCTTTTGTTGTTTGATTAACATTAAAAACACAAACAGACAGCAGGAATATTAGGCTGCTGTCACTTTAAGACATAATGCACGGATTCAGTACACAGGTACACATGCATTATTTCTTGTTTAAGTTCACTTAAGACATGACCTGTTTGCTAGGATAGTCGCCAAGACAGGCATATTGACATAATTTTTGTGTGAATTTATCCGTTCAAGCGCAAGACTTGAAAGAGAACTCAATATTTGTGGGCTGTTCACACGAGGGAATGGGGTAAAGCCCCGGCCATACTCCACTGGCTGTGGTAAATGCCATGAATTCGAGCCCCCTTGTAATTATGGAGGAGAGTAAATGTTTTTTTCCTCTCATTTTCTGAAAAGAATGTCTGAATTAGCCCCAATATGGGTACTATATGTGTTTATTCAACCGGACCTATTCGACCTGTTCTGAGCGGGATTCAAACCAGGGTCTCTGGCATGGGAGGCGGGCATGCTAACAAGGACGCTAAAGACTGCAGCCTCTAGCTTGTCTCTTGAAACCAGGCGAGTGAGGTTTACAAGCACAACTCCTACTGACCTACTACCGTTACACTGACCCCCCTAAACCTCACTCCCATCAGGGTCACGGCACCAAATCTAACCAGTCCTACTCAACCCGCTCCAAAGCACTCTCTAGTGCCCGTCACATTACACATATGTAGGTACAGATAGGGCCGACATGGAACCCATGGTCAAACCCATATCGGGCCTATGTTGGCTGGGCAAGTCCCTTTTAATGCATACAAATTTTGACACATGGTCAGGAAACTGTGGTAACAGCCCTGTTAGATTTGTGCTGTTTTATTTAGTGAATTCAAACAAGCTCTAAAAGTGCCATTCATTGTCAATTTTCGAGGACTCAACACAAAAAAAGTGAAACTGATTGTACTCAATATACAGTACAGTTGAAAACCTCAGTGAGTGACATCTGACTGAATGTTTCTGTCAACATCAAGTCAGTGTATCGACCACTATCATATTGTCTTTATATTTCCCACTGTGATTATGCATCATCAGTCTTCAAATAAGTTATGATCTCATGATTCTCTCCCCGAGTTGAGTTCAGCCTTCTGATCCTCACATTATCTTCTCATTCATGTATGAAGTAATGTTTACTTATTTCATTATTTATTTTATTTTGTTATGGATGAAAAATATAGAGAATCAGTCTCTTAAGTGCTGTCTATTGGAATGAAACAGTTAATTAAAGATGACACTAATTTGGATTTCTTTGTGGAGTGTTAGTTCCAAGCCATTGAATACACTTCAGCTCTAGACAGCTGTATTAATTAACCTCATTGGTTCTTGCTGAAGCTCAAACGTAATGCGTAACACGAGAATGAACCTCATTGGTTCTTGTGAAAGCTCAAACGTGTTGCGTAACACGAGAATGAACCTCATTGGTTCTTGTGAAAGCTCAAACATGCTGTGTAACGAGAATGAACCTCATTGGTTCTTGCTGAAGCTCAAATGTGATGCGTAATACGCAAAAATGAACCTCATTGGTTCTTGCTGACGCTCAAATGTGCTGCGTTACATGAGAATGAACCTCATTGGTTCTTGCTGAAGCTCAAAAGTGATGCGTAATACGCAAGAATGAACCTCATTGGTTCTTGCTGAAGCTCAAATGTGCTGCGTAACACGAGAATTAACCTCATTGGTTCTTGTGAAAGCTCAAACGTGCTGTGTAACACGAGAATTAACCTCATTGGTTCTTGTGAAAGCTCAAACGTGCTGCGTAAAACGAGAATGAACCTCATTGGTTCTTGTGGAAGCTCAATCGTGCTGCGTAACACGAGTATGAACCTTATTGGTTCTTGCTGAAGCTCAAACGTGATGCATAATACACAAGAATGAACCTCACTGGTTCTTGCTGAAGCTCAAATGTGATGCGTAATACGCAAGAATGAACCTCATTGGTTCTTGTTGACGCTCAAATGTGCTGCGTTACATGAGAATGAACCTCATTGGTTCTTGCAGAAGCTCAAACGTGATGCGTAACGCAATAATTAACCTCATTGGTTCTTGCGGAAGCTCAAAAATGCTGCGTAATACGAGAATGAACCTCATTGGTTCTTGCTGAAGCTCAAACATGCTGCGTAACACGAGAATGAACCTCATTTGTTCTTGCATAAGCTTAAACGTGCTGCGTAACACAAGAATAAACCTCACTGGTTCTTGCAGAAGCTCAAACATGCTGCATAACATGAGAATGAACCTCATTGGTTCTTGCTGAAGCTCAAACATGCTGCGAAATACGAGAATGAACCTCATTGGTTCTTGCTGAAGCTCAAACGTGCTGCGTAATATGAGAATAAACTCACTGGTTCTTGCTGAAGCTCAAACGTGTTGTGAAACACGAGAATGAACCTCATTGGTTCTTACTAAAGCTCAAACGTGCTGCGTAACACGAGAATGAACCTCATTGGTTCTTGCTGAAGCTTGAACGTGCTGCGTAACACGAGAATAAACTCATTGGTTCTTGCTGAAGCTTGAACGTGCTGCGTAACACGAGAATAAACTCATTGGTTCTTGCTGAAGCTTGAACGTGCTGCGTAACACGAGAATAAACTCATTGGTTCTTGCTGAAGCTTGAACGTGCTGCGTAACACGAGAATGAACCTCATTAGTTCTTGCTGAAGCTCAAACATGCTGCGTAACACCGTGTCCTAATCAGACGCGATGCGATAAGATTCCAGCGACAAATAATTTGTCTGTCCACACTAGACGCGACGCGACTGCGAGATGCGTCAAAATCAATCAAAACCCACAGCCAATCAGAACAGCGTGTGGGCGGGCTCTCGCGGCAAGTGCACAGCACCAGAGAGTAATCTTGACGGCAATCGCAAGAAAATGGATAAGTAGCTACATAAACAAATTCACAAATATTACACCATTTAAACATTATTCAAATACATAGCCTAGGTTACTGAGTTACTAAAACAATCTTTGTCAAAGAATACACTTGTTTGTTCACAGTTTGAACGTTCTTGTTTCCATTTGTTTAATTTCAAGATCTGAGGTGAATTATCCATTGTTGCTTTTACAGCTACAGTACAAAGCTGGAGAACTAAATTCAAAAAGTCACATTACACGCTTTTAACATTAAATAAAGCACATAAACAGTACCTGAGATTATCATCGCCACACTTTGTGTTTGTTGTTCCAGCAAGACGTCGCAGAAAAATAGAAACCGTTTCTAAAATAGAATCGTCGCGTGTCACCGTCGCGCCTGGTTAGGACAAAAACTCTGATTAACATGGAAAATATACCTTTTATCGTGTGTCGCGGCGTCGCGGCGCGTGTAGTTAGGACATGGTGTAACACAAGAATGGACCTCATTGGTTCTTGCTGAAGCTCAAACGTGCTGCGTAACACGAGATTGAACCTCATTGGTTCTTGATGAAGCTCAAATGTGCTGCGTAACACGAGAATGAACCTCATTGGTTCTTACTGAAGCTCAAACGTGCTGCGTAACACGAGAATGAACCTCATTGGTTCTTGCTGAAGCTCAAACGTGCTGCGTAACACAAGAATTAACCTCATTGGTTCTTACTGAAGCTCAAACGTGCTGCGTAACACAAGAATTAACCTCATTGGTTCTTACTGAAGCTCAAACGTGCTGCGTAACACGAGAATGAACCTCATTGGTTCTTGCTGAAGCTCAAACGTGCTGCGTAACACGAGAATGGACCTCATTGGTTCTTGCTGAAGCTCAAACGTGCTGCGTAACACGAGAATGAACCTCATTGGTTCTTGCTGAAGCTCAAACGTGCTGCGTAAAACGAGAATGAACCTCATTGGTTCTTGCAGAAGCTCAAACGTGCTGCGAAACACGAGAATGAACCTCATTGGTTCTTGCTGAAGCTCAAACGTGCTGCGTAACACAAGAATTAACCTCATTGGTTCTTACTGAAGCTCAAACATGCTGCGTAACACAAGAATTAACCTCATTTGTTCTTACTGAAGCTCAAACGTGCTGCGTAACACGAGAATGAACCTCATTGGTTCTTGCTGAAGCTCAAACGTGCTGCGTAACACGAGAATGAACCTCATTGGTTCTTGCTGAAGCTCAAACGTGCTGCGAAATATGAGAATGAACCTCATTGGTTCTTGCTGAAGCTCAAACGTGCTGCGTAACACGAGAATAAACTCATTGATTCCCACACGCCAAGTGAACATGCTTGAGCTTCCGTTTACCACAACTGAGTTTATGAATGTTTATATGTGAATAAAAGACCAATTTCAATCTGTTCATCATATAAAGCGACCATGTCGGTTTGGAACAACAGGAGGGTGAGTAAATTATGACAGAAGTTTCATTATAGGGTGAACAAACCCTTGAAGTCCTACTTAAGTAGGTCAAAAAGCACTCTTAAGTTCAACTAATTGATTTAATATAAATTTAAACTATAATACATTTTCATTTAATTACAATTAACATGCATTAAAGTGCCATTACATTCAGTTCGCAGTAAAGTACACTGGAAAAAAAAGTGGTGTAAGATTTACTTAGAAACAATTTTCACTCAGAAATTGCTAGTAAATTTCACAAATAATTACTAAAGAAAAGTAGCACATTGAATTAAATGTGAAATTTTGAATTATAATCTTTTTTTATTTTTTTATTTTTAAATGTACTCCAATAATTTTATTTACAACTTTGAAAAATAATTCTTACACTGTATTTTTCTGTATTTTCATAATAAGTACTTTTTAGTCTGCTATGTGTGTGCTAAAGTGTGCTTCTTTTTCATGGGGGTCGTGCTACAAGGTGAGGATTAAGGTTATTGTGATTAATTATATACTTTTCTTTGTGTGAAACTCCAGCATTAAATAAAGCGTATGATGTGGTTGAAGTTATGTGTGTGTACTCTAAGAGGAACAGCGATGTGTAGTCAAGCTGAAGGAAACAGGAAATGACATGGAAACATTGCTCCTCAAAGCATTTAAGTGGCTAAATGCTACATGGCACTTGGACTTGCTTAGGCGTGAAGAATTTTATTTGTTTGTGTTTTGTGTGGTGAGTTCGAGCAAGGGTTGTGTCACTTGTACACACGCACACATGTGGGCGCAGGGTGCGTTTGGTTTGTAAACATGATGTCAGCAGGGCAGTGTATAGCCCTGGATCCTTTGTGTTAAAGTCTCGGCTCAATGGTCTTATAAAACCAATGCACTAAATCATTTGAAGGAGGATTTATCCCTCTATTTTTATGATGCCATGCCATGCCATATAATAGCATGCCTTTGCTATTTCTCTTTCTCAGATATAGCTGTTTGCATGATCTGTATTATAATGGTGTATTATAATACAGATCTTATATTCCACAGATCACTATTCCAAAACTGTTTTTCTTTCTTTCTTTCTTTCTTTCTTTCTTTCTTTCTTTCTTTCTTTCTTTCTTTCTTTCTTTCTTTCTTTCTTTCTTTCTTTTTTAAAGAAATTCATACTTTTATTCAGCAAGGACACATTAAATTGATCAAAAGTGACAGTAAATACATTTATAACGTCTTTATAAATGTATTTACTGTCACTTTTGATCAATTTAATGTGTCCTTGCTGAATAAAAGTATTAATTTATTTCTTTTCTATAGATTTCTATTTCAAATAAATGCTGTTCATCTAAACTTTATATCCATCAAAGAATGAAAATGTGTCACGGTTTCTACAAACCTATTAAGCAGCATAACTGTTTTCATTATTGAATAATAATCATAAATGTTTCTTGATCATCATATCCGCATATTAGAATGATTTCTGAAGGATCATGTGACACTGAAGACTGGAGTAATGATGCTGAAAATTCAGCTTTGATCACAGGAGTAAATTACATTTTACATTATGTTCAAATAGAAAACAGTTATTTCAAATTGTAATAATATTTCACAATATTATTTTCAATCAAAATTGCAGCTTTGGTGAGCATTAGAGACTTGTTTCAAAAATGTCAAAATCTCACCGACCCCAAACTTTTGAAAGTGTTTGTTTTTATTAAAGAAAGAAAAAGAAAAAAAGAAAAAGAAAAACCTTGTTCAATTAGACATGTTAAAACTTTAGACAAAGGACAAGACAAGACACAACTATTATCCATAAAACTGCATAAAAAAAATCTTGTTATTCATAACCCATTATTTGTCTAATGTTCAGTGTTTTGAGAGGACTTTAGTGTTACTTCCCATTTTCCTGTTGCCATGTTTGTTGTCCCTTGTTGTTTTAATTAGTCTGATTCTTCCCAGATTAGTCTTATCTTGTTACACATTGTGTGTGTATATATAGCTCTAGTATAGTGTAGTGTTTCCCAGTTCTTGGTCAGTTGTTGAATGCCTTATTCTTTTCCCAGTATCTCTTTATTAATAATAATAATAATAAAATAAAATAAAATTGATTTTTGTAATAAAATGAAAGATTAGACTGAAAAATGCCTGTAGTAACACCCCCCGACATGGTCTTCTAAATGAGTTTTGGCTTTACTCTGTAAAGTTACTATGATGTCGTGTAGATGTAATCCTCCCTGACCAAGGTAATGTATCAATACCCCCAAACCCCTGAGAGAATAAACTTCAAATCAGTCTATCATTTACAGTCCAGCAGAATTACCATAACTTCCACCTTGAGAAAGACAGAGATTGAAGAGAATCCTCCGTCCTGCCTCAGGGTGTGACAGGTTTTGTCCTTGTTAAGGTGCTGTGACAGAGAGCACATTGAAAGTCCCCCCTCGCCCTCGTCCGCTTCTTTACTTTGTCTGCATTTATCATCCTTTCAGTAGCTGACCTCATGTACAACCCGTGGGCAATTCCACTCAGCCATTGATCAGAGAAGTTCCCACTGCCAGCACATGGCCACTTATAGTGGTTACCATCACTGTTTTTCCTCCTGATCTGACCCTACCAAATCAATCACGTTCAAAACATTCTTTAAATGATCCTGGTAAGTAAAACTGCTTATTTTATGGACAATCCCCTGCAGTGTCTAACTCAGTGGCACAAATGTCTCCAAAACAAACAAAAAACTGATGTGTCATTCACCTAAAACAACACATGCTGTAAAAATAATGTAAGAATGATGTAAGAATTATAACAACATCTGCCATTAGGATCTTCACGAATGTAGATTTTGGTCGTCTCACTGAATGAATTGCTATCTGTCTCAATAATGCAGTCATACTTTACAATACTGTATAATGACCCTGCATACAATTCATAATGGTTCCATTATAATATACTCATGTAATCACATTCTCTTGTCTGTGATCATGAGGCCATGCACGACACGCATTTAGTTTCTAAGTTGAGATGAAGTAAAAGTTTTGCTTTCATGTTGTTCCAAACCTGTATGACTTTCTTTCTTGCATGGAGAAGTTTTGTAGGGTTTTCTATATACAATGGAAGTCAATGGTATCCAAAACTGAGGGTGAGTAACAGGCATTAAAAGACATTAAAAGCCTGACTGTAGGTGGCAGTGTAGTGCTGGGTCTTCTCCAGCCTAGTCTTGTGGTCCTTCAGAATGAGTACAGGACCTCAGGTGGGCTACACAGGATCCGGCTATCCCTGTAATTGCAGGAGATTAGATCACAGCTGGACCAGCAGAGGTATATCAGGGCATGGGCCGTTTGGGGAGAACAGCACATCCATATCTAGCTGCCCTTTACCAAAGAAAACCTATGTACCAGATCAGTGTGCAGGAGCACACGTTCGCACGTTTCAGAGTGATTCATTTCGGCTCGTAGGACCAGATGTCATCTGATAGAATTTGCTGTTTTCAAGCCATTTCACCTAAACTGGCACTTGACTCGATTGCTTTAGAGATTAGTTTAAATTTGTGTTGTAGACTTTACGCAGCTCACTGGAGCTCAGATCAGCGTCCCTAGTGTACTGGGAGCACATACTTCCCAGTGTTATGAGGAAGCATCAGGTGATCCGTTGGAGTGATGATCAGTGGTGTAGAACACTGAATTAGCTGTGATATGGTCTGTTTGATGTCCACATACTTTGCTGATCCAGGAACACCATTCCTGTCCGAAAATGTAGTCCTAACCATAGATATCATATAATAAAGGCTAGATGTCTTACGGCGGAGTCACTTCCGGCATCACCGGCATCCATCTTACCACAGGGAAGCTGTGAATTAAGGTGAGTGATCAGCACGCACACAAATCCTCTTATCTCGCTGAAATCTTGACGGATTTACAAACGGTTTGGTTTCTTACAAACGTTATTAACGTGGCTATAATTCTTTCATATGGAAGTCCATTGTTATAATTATTCATATGTATACAGTGTCATAACTGCATCTCTGACGTTTATAACAAACCAAACCGGTTGAAAATCGGTAGAAAATTGAGCAAGTTATGGTTATTTAAAAGTACATGCACCATGTTACGAGTGAGCGAGCACCCTGTGGTAAGATGGCCGCCGTGTGCGGACGTCGACCTCCATTGGCCAGCAGCGCGGACGAGACATCTAGCCTTTATTATATGATATCTATGGTCCTAACCCTATCCCTATCCCTACTCCTAAACCAAACCATAAGTTCTCCCTAATGTGTATAACACTGATGTAGAAGCTCCAAATCCTGGTTGTAAAGCCTAAACTTGACATAAACTGTGAACTTGTCCCTCAAATGTGATTGGTTGATTGGAATGTTGTTTCAGGATGTTGTTGCACTTAGTGAAATCAGGTTCTGCTTTGTGATACAGGATTACAGCCCACCCTCATGTGGTTCCAAACCTGTATGACTTTCTTTCTTTTGGAAGATAAAAGAAGACATTTTGAGTATTTCATTGTTTATGCCAACATTTGTTACCAACATTCTTCTATGAAGAAAGTCATACAAGTTTGGAACCAAATGAGGGTGAGTAAATGATGACAGGATTTACATGTTTGGTTGAACTAACACTTTGACCCTTCAATCCTGTTACGACTATAAAGTTATTATAATTTTGCACACATTTTCTTATTTGTTTTGTAGTTATTATATTAGGCTAAATATGCAACCATGTTGGCCATACTACAGTAGTCAACATTTGAAGTGGATCAAAACCTTTCATCAAAGTTATACATGAATTTTGAACAATTCCTGTTCTTGTCTTAGGACAACTTTGATGAACAATTTTTTGATCCCCTTCAAATGTTGACTACTCTATAGTATTGTTATATTGTACAAATTTTTAAACATGTATTGATAATAATGAAATCACATTTTTATTTTTATTTTTAAAACTGGTCATATACATTTAGTTTGACATGAGATGAACAAACAAAATTTTCTGAAGGTTAAGCACCTTAAGCACAAAAAAGTGCTTTTATTAAGAGACTTCAACCTACTTCAACCAAAAAAATATATATATATAAATTCTGTCATCATTACTCGGTGCTACTCATCTATAGTGTTGTTTAAGGTCCCATCGACTTTCATAGTATGGACGTGAACAGTTGGAAAACTATCAAAATATCTTCTTTTGTGCACCACAGCAGAAAGAAAGGTGTGTAAATGATGACATTCTCGGGTGAACTATCCCCGAACCACATTTTAAACAATATTCCTGAGAAATTTGGCATTTACAAAGACTCATTTTTACCAGCAATTCTCCAAATCCCAATGACTGGCTAGTTGGTGGTGGGAGAGATCCAGACTGCCCACCTCATGCTCTTCTTCCTGTCTGTCATACAAAATGTGCCAGTCCTCATTTACATATGCACCCGCTCATTATATTCCTCTCCCCTCCAGTTCCTTCCTCATTAACCCCTCTTATATATCCTCACCACCCATGTAATTACAACTCTAACTGACCACATTATTTTCTTCTCTAATGGATTTTTTTTCTTAGCTTGATTGCAGGTCTAAGTGGAGAGTTGAATGTTCAGCTTGTTAAATTGATGGCCTGTTGTTTAGATTAAAGTTTGTCACAGGAAGTACACGGTTGTACGGAACCTTTTTAAAGTTACTTACCTTTTTAAAGTTGAACGATTTCTGTTCTCATCTTAAAGCACTAGTTTTAATGGCTTAGGAAAAAAATGCAAAGCTGAGAGGCTCTCCAATAATTCAGCAGCTGATTACTGAGTCCCACTGTAATTCACACTCTCAACTTCCTAATAAATTATTCAAAATATTACTAAGCAGCTCCTCAGATCAACACACTTCAGTGAACAGTGCAGTGGTAATTAAATATGATTTAAGAACAAAAATGTTTTCTTCAGCACAAATAATTCATCACCTTCCTGTCATAAGGTGAAAACATGCCAGAGTTAGAACGCATTAAGATTTAAACTTTTTTTCTGCATAATTTTCACTCTATTAAGGGAAGTGTTAACCAGGGCAAAAAACTTCCTTACACAGGTATATCCAGGAGTTTACAAGGTCTAGAGATGTGTATTTATTTATTTTTTTGATATTTTAACTTGAGGGCTGCATTTTTAGAACGCTATGTCTTGCGCAGATTAACTGTGAGTACTCCCTGAGATTTTAAGGTAATATTTCAATAATTTATTGACACATCCGCATGTTCACAGTTCTCTTATGTCTGAAAATGGTCACATGACCTGCAAGTAAATAGATAAAATATTATATTTTCTTTTATTAGTCGGTGCAGTGCCAGCTCATGGTCAGGAGATGAAAAATCAAATTTTTTGCCTATAACTACTGAATGGTGTGGCCAAAACTGGTCTCTTTAGATTCGGTGGCTCATGCCAAGTCGAACAATGTCCAATTTTCCCATATCGTCATTTTGAATTTTGTCGTAAAACGCATTGATGTATTGTTACGAAACTTGATATGTGCCGTTGGCATCATGCCCTGAAGGTACAGTAGTTAAAAAGTTGAGACAGCGCCACCTTGTGGTCAAAAATTATAATTATAAGGCAAAGAACTGCCCAGCGTGAAGCGGAGGTTCATTCAAGTCGTTTAATGCACAGCTAGCCGTGTATTATCCCGCTTAAACCATGGTAATTGTCCAGCAGTTACAACTTAAAGCTGTTATTGTTTGCAGTGCAATTTTTGGCCTGAAGGGTAAAAATTACGGTTATTTTCATCAGTTCGTTAGATGCTTTGAATCAGACACAGAGATAAAAAAAATAGTGTGTAATATTATTTTTTGAATGAATGAATTATAGCATTTATTTGAATTCATTATCGAGAGAGAGAGATGAGAGATGCATGAGTGAATTACCTGATTCTGTGCAGCGTCTCTCTACTAGCTATGAAGCTGTGAGTTGAATTACTTCAAAGCCAGCGATGTTACCCCCTCGTTGCTGAGAAATATGATGCAGTGATTCAGTAGCAAATTTAATTAAATTTTAAAGCAACACTATGTAACATTTTTTTACCTTAAAATAATGTTTCCAAAATCGTTTCAGTGGTTCATCAAGTTGTAACAGGGTGAAATGCACTTATGCCTCCGCTTTGCGGTCCTTTATCTGCTATAACCACACTATGTAAGATTGCCAGATCGGGTCGCGTTTCTGTAGTTCTAATGAGACATAAGAAAACTACAAATTTGACTAGCTTTACGGCAAGCGTTACAATAGTCATTATTTAGTTTTTCTTCGTTTCTGATGTCGCAATACATCATACTTTCATAAAATCATGCATCATCACTCTACCTTGTCTGTGGACATCGTTCATTCCAAAGCCGGTGCTGGATAAACAGTGAGTGTGCGTGCGACAGTAGGCTTTGGTAGGCTAAATTATTTACGACAGCGGTAATGGACAATTCCGCTTCCAACCTGTAGGGGGACCGAAGAGGAAAAGTTCCATAGTGTTGCTTTAATTTTACCAATTAAAGTTGCGGGTCGGTGTTGACAAGTTTCTGTGCTCCTGAATGTATGTGTGTGTGCAGCGCGATCTCAGAGTGACGTATGCATGTGTGTGCTTTAATGAAAACTGTGCGAGTGACGTATACATCTGTGCGCTTCAATGAAAGCAGGGCATTAATATAGAACGGTGATTCATCACCGCGGACTTCAGCTTCTCATCACATCTTCTGTCCAATCAAATGCTCTCTAAACTCTAAAGCGTCCCACCCACAATGCTATAAATACTACCTGGCCAAAGCGACCGTTGACACGTCACGGAGCAATATGGGTTGGAGATGTGAGTTTGGTTGCTCAAACGCTCGAGTTTTATTCCGTTTTCCAACTGTAATTTATTCACACCTCTACTATTGAATCCAACGTATCAGTGCATGGATTCGCTTCCATGGTGCTGTCAAGTACGAATTGCAGTCTGTGAGGTAAACTAAACGCTATTGGCTATTTGAAAAGGGGGAGGAGCCATTCAATATGCCCCGCCTTAGCTTTCTGTTTCAGTGGAAATTACGCCATCATACAAAGTTGCATGTTCCAAGGCACTTCAGTGGGCCTTTAAATCGCAGGCTTTGATTTGATGATCACACTTAAGCTATATCGGTACTATCATGCAGCCCATTTATTTATTTTAATGTTAGATTCATTATAACTAATTATTTGGTTTACCATCAGTTTACAAACTCTCTGATGTTCCCTCACAAACTCCCATTACACGAGTTCACACTTACACCAATTAAACAGAGTAACGATTATGCGTATTTGGCGTGCTGTCCAGTGGGAGGGCTCCAAGCTCAGAATTTTTGCCCGAACCCAGAGTACTCCCCCCGTTGTTGTAAGAGTATTTAGGACTAGAAGTGAGGAGATGGGGTGGTGGAGGGATAATGTTAAACTGTCAATGAACAGAGGTAAGTTTGCTGTATATATACACACCTCTTAACTCGTTGATTGGGTTGATTAACAGAGTGTGCTCCACTCATGTCTAATTAGGTTTGATTATCTGAATGTGCTCCACATGTGTTTAATTAGGTTTAATTATCTGAACGTGCTCCTCCCGAACTTTGTTAAAGGGGTGGTTGAATATGATTTCACTTTTTTCACTTTAGCTAGTATGTAATGTTGCTTTTTGAGCATAAACAACATCT
Source organism: Leuciscus leuciscus (assembly GCF_965113295.1). Classification (NCBI taxonomy): domain Eukaryota; kingdom Metazoa; phylum Chordata; class Actinopteri; order Cypriniformes; family Leuciscidae; genus Leuciscus; species Leuciscus leuciscus. Next base: position 69,840,328 of record NC_138725.1, on the reverse strand, counting down.
GCAAAGTTACAACGCTCAAAGTTCAATACAAAGGGAGGTATTTGCTTTTAAAGAAATCAATTTCTAAGGACTACAGTAAACGGCCGGTAGGGACTACAAGACATTCCTCCCGGGTTAGTGACATCACTAACCCCGACATTTACATAAACCCCTCCTCTGGGAACACAATACGTTTTTTTTTTTTTTCGTTGATGTGTTTTCCTGTAATAGTTCATATTGTTAATTGTACGTTGTATCAAGGAAGTAAACGAAGTACAACGCTGTTTGGCTCCACAAACCAGTTTGTTAAATGCTAATTCATACTTATCCGACAAACACATACAAACTTCTGTTTAATATCACCAACGCAGCGAACTTGGAATGTTTGTGGTTGTTGTCGTTTATGTGATCAGTGTAAATTATTCTTTGATTATAGATTTTATGTATTGTTTATCTACAGGCATGCTAAACATGGTTTTGTGTTTGATTTTGGCTACTGTTGTAAAGCCAATGTTTAGTGTTCGTATTGGGTTAATAGTTCTGGCGACAGATATTTAGCCACAATCGTTCTAAATATACAAAAGTAACAGTGCCATATAGTCAGTAGCGATCACAATAGATATGCAGTCTTAAAAAAATAAAATAAAAAAAAAACCATTCTGAAACGTCCTTTAACAGCCGTTCTTGAACAGGTTCTACTCGATCCTCTCCACTAACATTCTCTGGGTCTGACTCGAGCTCAAATTGGTATGACAATATTGACGCCGTTGTTTATAATACACCGAAGCACAAACTACCGGTAAGGGTAAGGGGCGTGACTGTTACGTACGTGTACGTATTTAGAGTGTTGCAGTAGGGAGATGTGGGTAGTTTGCTGTGTGTGTGTGTGTTTCAGATGTTCATTGGATCGATCTACAGCCTATCAATCTTCCTGAAGATGATGGCGTCCCAGTTCACCCATCCAATCACATTACACCACCTTCCTCAAATACCCGTATCTGTTCCACGTCCTCAGCTTTTTGCTCACTTTGGCATTTGTCTTTGTTTTGCTCACTGTCGCTGATTTCTGTGTGTCTATCGTGTGAGTTAATCAATTGTCGTATAGTGGTGTGAAGCGTTTTTGTTTGTTATACTGTTCATCCTTGTTCAGTCATCACGGTGCGTGTGAGGCTGGGAAGGAGGGAGCAGGTTAGTAAGTCGTGCGACATACATTGCGCACCACATAGGACATCTTGAATTGTATTAGACACACTAGTTTAAGAGAGTGCCACACCCTGTAATTTTTGTTATATTGTTGTCAGTGTAGTTTGGTTAGGGCGTCTTGACGCCAAAGACTTTTCTTTTCTACATTTTTCGCTTGGTAGTTAGTTTAGTTGAATTAATCTTATAGCTAGTTTGTTCTGTTTTATTTATTTATTTGGCATCTCTGGAGCTCACCTTCGGGGGCTTCATAGAACCCGGAAATCATCCGACCGTTTTTTACAAGGAGGGACAGAGCAGTGTAGAATAATGGTTAAATATGTGAAAAATAATGTGAATTTTTAAAAACGAAGCATGAACACGTTACAGTGCACCCCACAAACACAATCAAGCCTTCGAAAAAAGGTGTTTTATCACCCCTTTAATAAAATATCATTTGGGAAACTCTGTCATAAAAAAAAAAAAAAATCCAGGAAGGGTAACATTGCTGTAGCTGAAACTGTAAAGCATGGTACTAGCAACGCCACACAACTTCTTGAATGCAGTGTAAATAGTTTTGGATAAAAGCATCTGCCAAAGGCATTGATGTAATTGAAATGCAAAAACATTTTCTGTAGGAATGGCATACTAATGGTTAAAAACCGGTACACAGACATTCTTTCTGCAAGATGACATGTATCTATTTCAATAGCAGAGGACCCTCAGAATAATGAAGCTAACCTGTAATGTTTCTTGCTTGCATTTGAAAAGCCTGTATGTATTAATGGCATCATACAGCATGTATTCAGCGCACCTCACCCCTCTGTGACACCGAGCCGGCACTGAAAAGATTGGAGATCCCATGCAGACCCAACTATAACCTCTCGCTTTGTGCTTCTGCGTTGACGATGACAAGCTCCTGCGGTATAATTATAAGCGTCAGTGTGGATACCCGACTGCCTGAAGGAAATGCAGGGCATGAATATTTCATCGTAGGCCCTGGTGCTTACCAGTTGAGCTCAGGCAGATAACGCAACAGAGAGGAGCTGTTCATTAGAAAGAGTTGCAGGGGAGGAGAGGTGCAAACACTGTGACTCACTGCTCAGATACCAGCCATGTAATTACGAGAGTCACTGTTCAGGCTGCTGAGGTCAGGGGTCAGAGGGCACGGGGTTAAGCGCAAACACACTGGGTGGCGGTTTCTCACCATACCAGATTAATAACATTCACCAGAAAGAAGCACCAACTCCACGTATCCTAATAGGTGATGCATGATAAATGTTTGATGTTATAGATACTTTTTATGATCAGTTTCATTCTCAGAATATGCAGAGACCAGACTGAAATATCTGGATTTGTGTTCTTTGTTTATTAGTATTTTTTAAAAGAGTTTGTTTTCTTCACAGGGCCACACATGCCATACTTTTCTGTCAACCCTAATACTCAAAATAATGAATTGGTTTGAGTAGAACCAACTCAAATTAGTTCAATAAAATTAACTTTTTCTTTTGAGTTCACAAAGTTGGCACATTTTAAGTCATCTGTTTACTTGTTTTAAGTTTTATGAACTTTCTTTTAATTTAGACAAACTTAAATTTAACTGAAACTGGACTGGGATTTCTATTTCCCAGCATGCTTTGCCAGTATACTCAAAATGGAGAGTAAATGCTGAAATTACGTGTTATAAAATGTTTTTGGTTCAAGATTAATGTTAAGTGGGAGATGTAGTAGTGTTTAATGTTTTGTTATGCTAGTTTAGAAGAGTTTCTGTTATGTTGGTTTTTGTACGGTTACCATCGTGGTGACGAGTGGAGCATGTGCTTAGTTTGAGAACAAATATATGTTAGATGTTTAATATTGCTCTAACCATTCAGTAAGTGCTATGCTAATGCTGTCAAGGCAGAGTGTTACCAATTAGCAAGGTAACATTTATTGATAAGCTAGTTAAAGTTAGTCAAGTTTCCACTACTAAAATATTTAAGTTGAGATTACATGATCATTTTAAGTTAAATGCATGAATTAGTCTACTCAAATATTTCAAGTTAGGATCAATTAAAATGTATGAGTACAAAAGAAAAATCAGCAAGTTCTGCTTACTAAAAGAAATAATAAATACAACTCTACAGTCTTATTTCCAGGACATCACATGATGTTTTGTTTAATATCATTCTGTGAAGGAAACATTTTTAGAATAAAATGGCTGACTCGTGGGTCTTGCTCATAGCTAGCATTTTATGTATCCCAGATACTCAGAATGAAATATTTGTTTAAAATACGTACAGTTTTTAAAGTATTTTATTCTCACCAAGGCTGCATTTATTTGATCCAAAAATACAGTAAAACAGTAATATTATGAAACTATTACAATTTAAAATAGCAATTTTGTATTAGAATTTTAAAATGTAATTTATGCCTGTGATGTAAAGCTGAATTTTCAGCATCTTTACTCCATTCTTCGGGGTCACATGATCTTTCAGAAATCATTCATGAGAGGCTCATTTAAAGAAAAAAAAGTAATTATTCCAAACTTTAGACCGGTATTCAGCCAACAGTATGTCTCCAATGGTCTGTGAACAGACTATGGACATCCATGGGCATGTCAGGCTGTGACCATGTTGTCATAAATCCATAACTTGTGGCTGAGTGAAAATTACGTATGTTCAATTATTTAACAGAGCCTTTAAATCTAATATTCTTCCTCAGGGCCCTAATACCTGAAGAAAGGAGTTGCTTACAAATCACCGCTGTCACGCTCAAGTCATGATTTACCGTCACATCACAGCCACAACTCCATTCTCTCCATCATCTCAGAGTGTGATGTAATTTCCTCCCTTGTCACTGGTGGACCTTCAACTTTAACTGCACCCACTTCTGTATCACTTCAGGGCCAGATATATTATTCCCCCCATAACCCGTTCTCTCTCTGGGTAAAACTACATTCAGAGAGATTAAAGACTTATCTTTTAGATTTTTGATGGGTGAATGTGTATAAAACCAAGGTTAGACCTGAAAATTTGTATGCTTGGACTAACCACCTCTCACCATATTCTCTCGCTGAGGTTTTGAGATGGAAAAAAAATAGATGAAAACATTTTGGGGCCAGTGATGCATGGCTATCGGAATTAGGGTTGTAATAAAGCGCTGCTCATAAATGTGAGATGGCATTGAGGAGGCGGGCGCTGCCAGCAGCTCCGCCATTAGGACTCGTTTTCCATTCTTAATAGCACAGGCACCTTGTTTAATAAGCATGGATTACAGGTCATAAAGGGCAATGGAGCACTGAATGCCAGTGATCTGTTGAAAACACAGAAAGGTATCGCCCGTGGTCACTGGTGAAGAGATGACAACAGCACCTATGATGGGCCATTTGTATGGGTCTAAACGGTTCTTCAAATGGCTCCAGAGTTTTCAAAGTCTCGGACAGAGACTGCGGAAGTCATTAAAAGTTGAATTTTCAGTTGAATTTGGGGAAACCACTTGAAACGTGTTCTGTTGAGCTATTTTACTTACTTTTGTTTGATTTGATCATTGCAAACAGATTAAAGTCTGTCAGTTTTGCCAATAAACCTGATTTGCAATGGGGGTTGAATCATTTTGATTACAAATGTATATTATATTAATGTAACATCACTAGTGGGGGATGAATTCCAGGCTTTAATTCTGTCGGAGTAAAAATTAATCTTTTCCTGTTTATGCTCTAAGAAGCTTAATAGCATCTGAGGAAATGTGCATGCTATAGTAAATGTGTGTCCACATCACATACACACACACGACAATCGCACAGAGCCAGATCTTTAAATGACAGCAGAAGGTCTGTCTTTTTTATAATTTTTCTAGTTATCTGAGATACATTATAGGCTACCACACTAACATGAAAAAAATTATAAAAAATAGGGCTTCAATCTCAAAGAAAACACTAAATATGTTTAATAAATTCCATGTCCCTAAATGCCTGTTCAAACATGAATGAATGAACATGAAAGGCAAGGAAATTCAGTCTGATTTTTACATGTGATTTGTCAGTTTAGGCCAATGTGTAAAAAATGACAGACTGACTGAAGGAAAATGCATTTTCACTCTCTGACAGTAAATGGCGCTTTTAGAAAAGCAAAAAACTTGTTACAAAGCGCTACCTAACTTCACATTTCTGAACCCACTTGTTACAGAGGAGAAAGGAAGTCAAACAGCCTTTCAGATTCTAGCTGTATTCTCTGTAGTGTTTATGACACCAAATACAAAACTACCAAGACGAGAGAGCCAGATATGGGTTCTTCTGTCTCGTTTAGCAAAACAGCCTGTTTATTAGCGGTTCAAATTCATAGGCAGCAACCGAAATCGCACACTTCCCTACTATATAGTAGCCGAAAAACAGTATGTAACAAAGTAGTATGTCTGAATTCACAGTACTCATAAAAGAGTAGGCAAAAAGAACCCACATGAACTACCATACGATGAACACTTTACTATCCCATGAGGCCATGGGAGAGGATTTGTGAATGGCAGTCAAGCGACCCAACAGGTCACATGATAATGACAGCATGGCGGAAGTTGTCATGATTCCGGTCTTGTTTTCCAGGTTTTGTGTTAGGACTTTTAAGTTGAAGTGTTTTTCTGTTCTCATTGTTTCGGTGCTCTCTTCCTGTGTTCAGTTCCTGTTTGCTTTGTTGGAGCCGAATTAAACGAACTGCTGGATCCATCTCGGTTGAGACTTCTGTAATGTAGGAGGATATCAAAAATGAAGGAGAGCTGGATCCATATGCAGGTATTTTATTTAACAGAATATAAGTAACTAAAACCAGGGAAACAGAATGAGCACCCAAACAAAACATCCATATAAGGACAAGACTCGATCAAAGACAACTGAAAACATGTTTATGCAATATTAGTTATAGTCAACAGAATGTCTAAAGGGGACCATAAAAATAAAGTGTTGCCTCTGTTTGGAGTGGTTGCCAGGGCGTTGCTATGTGGTTGCCAATGTGTTCTGAGTATTTTTATTGTGGTGTGTCTGTGATGGTTTTCTGGATGGTTGTTAGGGCATTGCTAGGTGGTTGCTTGCTTACTGGCCAAAGTCAAAAAGTGTCCACCCTCAAGTCTCTATGGCCATGTACACACAGTGAGTTTGTGCAAGTGACATGTTTAAATGCACACAGATAGACAGACTCTGGCAGGAAGGCAATGCTCAGCCAATTAATTCAGATCAAAGAACATAAATTTAATTGGTGGTGAATATGCAAATAATAAAAGGCACGTCTGTCCTGCAATAACCTATGTCATTTTAGACAGTTTGAGTTGCACTGGGGAGTCGTAAAGTCTTTCTAACAAAGGAATAAAATTTCACTGCTTCAGTCTTTACATCCAATAAAACTTGACGATAAAACTATTTTAATGTTACTGCTGTTCTCAGTGAATACAAATGATAAAAACAGTATAGTATGTTGTGGGCAGGAGATATCTGATATAAAACTAACATCGCAGTTTGTTCGGTACTATTGTTAGTCAGGAACTTTAGATTACAATCATTCAGATAGTTGTCAGATAGAGTGTAGAAATGCACTTAAAAATCAATGGAAGTCTATTGGGAAAGGCATTGCACCAACATAAACATGAGACTAGTGTGATGAAATTGTTTACTACTACCTTATCTGTGTAAGGTTATTCATAAATGGACTGTTTATATAGATGAATATCCTCCTACTATCACAGGTGGTTGCAGGTAAACAGACGAAGATGAAGAATAGGGTTCCAACATGAGTTTAATATCAATAATCCTCAGAACACACAAACGTGACTGAACAATGACAGACTGTGAAGACAGAACTTAAATAGTGACTCAAACAAGATGATTAATAGAACACAGCTGAACCAAACAAACTCATAATGACGGTGACCATGGAAACAAAGGAGTGGCGGGAAAATCTATCAACGGAAGAGTAGTCCTGTCTATTTTGACAAATGACACATATTTGTTTTGTGGAAAAATGTATGCAAGTGCACATTTCTGCTTTTAAACTCTCTGGAAATATTTGTCCCAGCATCACTGTAAATGTCATTTTTGTTTGTTTTTACAAACCGAGGGATGAGTTAAAATGATGCCATTGACGTTATGCCACAAAATACTGCCGATAGAGCTTAATTTGATTTGAACCAAGAACACTCCTTTAGAAAAAAGTCGAATCTATATCTAAAGTTTTCTTTTGTACGTCAGTAAACCTAAACACTGGAAAATCAGAATGCTGCTTTGAGTCTGGGGAGCTGTGCTCTGGGTTCTGTAGGCGGATTTATTCAACATCTGGCAGAGCTCCCTGACCCTGTAAAGCTGTGCTCCACGTCTATCTGTAATCCCTCACTACATCTAGCATGGCTTAATCCACACCGCACTGGAGAATACATGCTGCATTACAGGAGATGCTCATATGACTGATTGAAACTGACTGGATAGAGCTGCTGGTCACAAAAGACAGCTCAAGATAACCTCAGTACAAGATCATTCATGTAATGAAGAATTCACAAATCAGTCATAGTCTCTATTTAGAACTGAACAAATCGTTACGTCAAAATCATTCTTCCCATGCAACACAGCTTCTTGTTTTCGATTGCCACTTTAATAAAAAAAAAAAGATAATTCTCCAGATCATTCTGAAGCTACGACCCCAAATTTATGTTTGTCACACAAACTCACTTATCAACACAAAAGGCCTATATTTTATATAGACAATATTAAAAACATGGAACATGGCTTGTGGTCGTTTGATTGAACGGCAGCTTTGGCACTTATTTTATTCCTTTATTATGTCTTTATTATATATCTAAAAAGCGATATGTAATTATTCATATTCCTGTAATTGTTCTGCTTGCACAGAACAAACCAATTTAAATTCGGCCATCTTTTTTCATGGCCACTTTTCTGTCTTGGAATTAGATTGCACAGGATGGTGGTATATATTAGGCAGCGAAGGATACATTTATGCTTCCTTCAAAAATTTATCAAATAAAGATATCTCGGTAGACAGGATGTGACCTGGGATGTATTTAAGTCCTTTTTTTACGCTCTTTCCCTCACTAACTTACCTCTGTCTCGTTCACTAGGATGTATGCCATAACTTAGTTGCAGGAGTGCCCACTACTGGCGGAACCCTTGCAATGTGTTTAAATGGAACGTCCTAAGCCAGGGTTCCTCAAATGCAGACCTGGAAGGGCCACTGTCCTGCAGAGTTTAGCTCAAACCATGATCAAACTCACGGAATTTTCTAGTAACCTGAAGACCTTGACTAGCTTGTTCAGGTGTATTTGATTAGGGTGAACGTGATTTTGGTCACCGTGACTTTGCCAAGTAAGACATGATCCTGGATCATAATATTTTGTTGATCCTGGAATAACATTCCTGTATCAAAATGTTCCTACCACTAAACCTAACCCTACGTTCTGGTGCAATATGGCTGCCGTCGCATCATCCAAGTGGATGCTGCACATTGGTGGTGGTTGAGGAGATTCCCCCTTATATATAAAGCACTTTGAGGTCTCAGAAAAAGCGCTATATAAATGTAACGAATTATTATTATTACCCATAACTTTTCCCTAAAATCAGAGGAAATGATAGGTGAATAACACTGATGTTGAAGCACCTAACCCTGGGTCTAAGCCTAAACTTGACATAAACTGTAAACTTGTCCCTCAAATCTGATTGGTTGATTGGAAAGTTGTTCCAGGATCAACAAAGAGGTTGATCCAGGAACATGTGGTAGGCTACTTTGTGAAATCACGTTCACCACGTGATTTCACCAAGTACAATATGTTCCTGGATCAACATTCTAATCAACCAATCAGATTTCATTACAAGTTTACAGTTTATGTCAAGTTAAGGCTTATAACCAGGGTTAGGTGCTTCTACATCAGTAGCCGCGTTTCCAAATGAGCCCAAATTCAAGTTGAGTCTCCACTGTCAGGCCAGTAGCTCCGCAGCACTACCCTAAAACCCGCCCTTAACACTCGACATCACACAACCCTACCAATTCACCAGCTGACTGAAAAGCAAGATCACAAAATGAGCATGACAGGAGCGAACGTTTGGTCTTTACTTAAAGACTTATGATGCCAGCATCGATATTTGACCAATGTTTTTCAATAAAAAATGTTACAGTGACAGTACTTTATTAATTTGTGTCAGGAATGCACATCAATCATGCTGAATCAAACCGGCATTTGCCATTTCACATAAAAGGAGAACACATACCCATTCAATTGCGCTTGCTTCCATTTATTTGCGATCAAAGGAATGCACAAAACATCTCAATTTAGTCCAAAGGCTTTCACATTTAGATAAATATTGATCAAATATAATGTTTAGGTCACATTTCTGCACATTTCTATTAATTTTCCATGAAATTATGTGATGATTGTGATCTGGTCTCTCTATACTGTTATCCTTTCAGCCAGATCAACATGGGGGAGCTCACGAGCAGAAAACATGAGTGCATGTTATTAAGAAATAGGGTTAAGACAACATTTTCGGACAGGAATGTTGTTCCAGCATCAACAAAACACGCTGACCCAGGAACATATCTTACTTGGCAAAAACATGGTGACCGTTTAATTAGGGTTGGAACAACTCTTCAGGGCAATGGCCTTTTTGCTTGTTGGAGACAGTGTGCACATTATACAGTATCAGTGTCATGATGGGCACGCACAAGTCATTAAACATAAAACATTAAAAGCATAAAAGTTTCTCTCTAGTAGTGTGTGCTTGTGTAATGCAGAATTATATGCAGGCAATGTGACATGATCTAATTATTAATGTAATTCATATATCTCAGCCTTTTAATAAATGGTGTGTTCTAGACTGTTTCCATTCCCCCTTCATGAACATGAATGACAGAAACATGCAGGACCCTTATAGACAATGACATATATCCTTCAGGCAGTGGGGATGTCACAGTCACTCCAGCTTGTCTCGTTACATCTGGGACTCTGAAATGACGAGGCACATTTTTAGAGAGGCTGTAGGGAAGGACAAAGCGCCTTTAACCTGTGCCCCTCATGGTCCCTTGGGTGCCTGCTGGTAAGGTCTCTATCTACAAAACACACAGCTGAACTAGTCCACAAATAACTGCTAGATAACAGCTCTCTCAGACTATTCTTTTATTATTTCATTATTATTCTCCAGCATGAATAATGCATCAATTGATTAGATAGTGTAATGTCAGCAAGATAACACATTACACATCCAGATGTTTGCATGATAAGCATGTATAAAGACAGTGCTCATTTTGACAGGTGCATTTTTTAATATCATGCCTCGCTGAATGTACATTATTAAGATTTTTTTGTATTTTATTTTTTTATGGAGATATACAGACAACAGCAGTATGACATTCTACAATCTGAAAAGCAGATTTCTGTGCATTGTATAGAGCAAATGATTTGCACGACAATGTGATTAAATCTGGCCACTTTTTTTGTGATGATAGTTGGTCCCGAGTTAAAGGGTGTGTTCACACTAGTTTGGTTCTTTTGGTCCGGACCAAAAATGAAAGTGATACATTTAGTCCTAGTTTGCTTAGCAATCACACTGTAATTTTAACACCAAACCTAAAGACACGAATGAAAAGGCTTTCATGACATATATTTTGCAACCCAAAACATGTGTGCTGGGCTAAATGCGTGTACATACAGTATGATACTATTTTTAATAGTCAAGAACTCGTGAATTCGCACCAGAATTCATGTTAATGGAACCAAATCTGACAGGTGTAAACACATCCAAAATCAGTAAGTGGCACCGTGAGAAAAAGCTAGCAGAACAATTAACACGTGTCATTAGACCTTCAGCATTTGTACATAACAGACACATGGCAATTATGGATTTGTGAGGCATGTAGGAAGGGTAGACTCAAATTCTAGGGCTCAAATAATTGGGTGAGACAGAAGCTTCATTGTAAGCATTATATATTTCACAAAAAGGTGCATTTATAGAAACATTTTAATGTAAAGAGGCAGCATATGTGTAGTAATGTTATGTTATTTATGTTTTGTACGACACTTTCAAAATGAAATGTCTAGGGAGTAGTGCTAAAAATGTGTTCAGTTTATCCTAAACAGCTGAACGTGAATTTGACAATGTGTCCAATGAGTGGCGCTGAAAGAGTAATGCTCTAACGCGTGTGAACATATCATACCACCTATGGTAAACCCTACACTAAACCTAACCGATGATGTTAACAAAAGAATATGGGAGATTAAAATGCGTTTCCTGAAGCAACCATGCCATTTTAGCTTGCTTTGAGCCATTTAATTGTGACTTGGTTTTAGAGGACTCGTCCCTCATGCATCACAAGTGCAATGCTGTGCCAGGTGAGCTACCGAGCATGTTTACTATGTCATGCACTAAGTGTTTTGAGGTTATATCATAGTATTATGCAATGAACTGTTTAAGAGTAAGTCTTTATTACTTGATACTCTGCATCTGTAATCATAATTTGTGTGAAAAGGAATAATATTTGTTGGTGTTTTACAGCCACTAGGGTTCATTTCAGCTGGAAACTGCAGTTAATTGTATGTATACAGGTACATTTTGCAAAAATAAATATGTTGGCACATATTTCTAATGAGCCTACATGTTGCAACTTACATACAAATCACAATCATTAGTAAAAGCATATCACATGATAAAAAGTTTACTGAAAACAATATTCACCCTGACTGTCATGAAAACAAAAAAAGTTTAAGAAGCTGCATGAGAAGAAGGGTCTGGTTTACAAAACAACGGCAAGATTAAAAGCCTGTTGAATTCTCTTTTATAGCATGCGTTATTATACGGCCATCTGCATTCCAAGTATTTCCAGCTACTGCAGTTCGACAGCATCAGAGAACTGAAAGCCTGTTGGGTAAAAAGAACAGTTACAGCCTCACGCACCATGCAGACCGATTAATAATGTGCTTTGGCAGAAGAATAATGTGATGTAGAGCAGACACATTGCATGCATGACCTTGTTAATGGACTGCTCTCCTCTAATCGAGGTCTTTTTGGCAGCAGGGACAGTCAGCCCAATTCAGAGCTTATTAATTCACAGGAATGCATACCACATGCAACATCTTTAAAGGAATAAGCAGATATGCTACAGTGCATTATTAAAGGGGTCATATGATGCGATTTCTTGTTTTCCTTTTTCTTTAGTGTGCTATGTAGCTGTTTGTGCATGTATAAGATCTGCAGAGTTACAAAGCTCAAACGCAAAGAGATATTCTTTGTAAAAGTTAAGGCTCAGCCACGCCTTCCTAAAACGCTTCGTTCAAACGCCCCCACAAATCTACATGTATGTCAGTGTGTGGGGGCAGAGTTTCATAACACCGCCAAAATGTATACGCAAAGAAAGAATGCGTAACTTTTATCCACACTGTATTATTGTTGCCGCCGGTGCCACCATGTCGTGGAGACGAATTTTCGTTGCGAAAGCCAAACTACTTACTTTGGCCTTCCAAAAGAGGACACAATTAGAAAACAGTGGTTAAGCTTTATTTACAACACTGTTCCAGGACAGTACAACCAAAATATTCGACTGTGTGCTGGGCATTTTTCGGAGGACTGTTTCCAGAACCTGCGAGAGTACAAGGCCGGCTGTGCACAAAGGCTGATTCAAAAAAATGGGGCAATTCCATCTTTGCAAGTACATTCTGGAGCTTTTGACTCTTTTGAAGTATGTTTTCATATTTTAAGAACTTACTACTGACTATTCAAACGCGAGTTTTGAGCAGTATAGAGTAGTGCTTGCTTGTCGTTTCTACGATCACAAATGCAGACATGGTTTTATGTTTACATAGTGTTCTTAATGTACGGTATGTGTAATATAATGACTTTTTTTTTTACCTAAAACTGCCTAAACATTGCATTAAACCAAATTATTTTTAAACCAAAATAATGTTCTTTTTAGAACCATCATATGACCCCTTTAATAACTTTAAGCGGTGGATGTGCTCCTAAGGCACATGCTTGTTAAATATAGTCAAATCCAGTTTATAACCAAAACTCGTGAATGATGTCACATGTTTCTGGTTTTTTCCTTGTTTTTGGACTTTAATGTTGTGGTTCTTGTCTCTGTGTTTCCTGCGCTGGTGTGTAGTCCTTATATTGAAAACGGTGTCATGTAAACTGCCCCTAAGATCTTCAGGAGCACTCGATAACTAAAGACAGGTGTGTTGGATCAGGGTTGGATCTGAACCCTCCAGGCAGGTATAGATCTCCAGGAACAGGATTGGGCACCCCTGCCTTAGGCTGTCCAAAATCACCCCCGATAACCTTAAATAGGGCACTATTTGAGGGGACAGCCATTTGCAGTGGCGTCCGAAACCATGATTGATGTGGTGCACTTGTGGTGTGGTGATGTGGTGGTCGAGTGCACTTATTTAATCCCACAATGCACTTCAATAACAAGTGTACAACTGATGTACGCTCAACGGCTAGAGAATAACCATAATGCACCGTGAGAGTTGCCCGCTGAATGGGTTCCCGTGTCTGACCAGAAGATGGCGCCCGCAGTTAAACATTCATTTTCCATTACGCTGGTCCAAAGTGGCTACAGCGTAATATCATACAGATATAAATTCCTTTTTAATTGATTATTAAATTGATTAATTAAGGTGTCCATGACAGAGTTCAAGATACATCTTTTCATCTTACTATACTGGAGCATCCAGTTTGCTAAGTTTTAAATGTTTATTAAACAGCATAAATTATGCAAAAGCGGCAGCCTTTCTGGCACACTCAGTGTCCGAATTCACTCACTCGTTTTCTTTCACTCCCTTAAGTAAACTATATATAGACTAATGTAGGGAATAGGGGGTGATTTAAAAAAAAAAAAAGAAAAAAAGAAAAGGCTGTTATCTTCCCTTTTGCCAAATAGGTAGGAATACTTCAACACCCGTAATGCGCTGGGCATGTTGCCTTCCAATGCCACTCCCACCACCAGTTTGCTATGGATATGCATACCAGAGTCAAATGCTTTAGTAGGAAACACTTCCTAGCACTTCTTGTGATAAAAAAGACAGACAAAAACGTATGCAATGTAATATCTTGGTCATATTTAAAAATGTTATCTTATTCCATCCACCATGCATTCTCTTTAACCAGAACTATTTTACAATTACGAAAAGAGAACCAGAATTCAGTCTTTATCACTCTCTCAGCCCCTCAGCCAGCACCTTGGACAGCGTAACCAGGCCTCCCTATAATAAAAATTATAGGGATTCCATAGGAATTAGTCAATCATTATGAAAACTAATAGCTAGCTTAGAGGATTTTTTTATTTTATTTTTACACTTACTCCAGTCCGATTGTGATGTTTAGAACTTTGATGACGGAGTGCTGCAAAAGGCAGAGGATCTCACAATGTCGTGTTCAATGGACATCTGGACAAGTGTGGACAATATGGGCAACATCTGGACAATATTGCCTCTAGCAGTAGCCTGACGTCATCAGACTCAGATTCTAGTCAGAATATGAGTCTGATACTGCGCCATTGGGCTGTGATTATGGGGCGTATTTCAACCGAACCAGGAAAGAAAATGCCTCTGCACTCAATTGGATAGACCTACAACCAATCAGAGCAACGGAGTAAGTGATGTATGTTCTTCATTCATCTTTCTGATCGACAAATGCCTTGATCGCGGTTCTCTGTTCCTCTTTTAAAATTAATGCGCTGTCGATACCTTCTATAACAGACGCGACGGCGGAATCTACTCATGATGTTTTATAAACAAAGTTCGGGAGGAGCACGTTCAAATAATCAATCCAATCAACTTCTCATCAAACAATTACCATGTCTTCCCTGTCAGCATGAAAGGAAGCATATATTTATTCCCTCTGTCAACTCACCAGTTTTCAGCATCCCTCCACTCACTCTTGGCTTGTTCTTCCACAGCCTGGAATACGGGGGGAGTACTTTGGGTTCGGGCCGAATACCGAGCCTGGAGCCTCTCCTCGGACAGCACGCCAAATATGCATTTATTCTATCTGACTTGTTTGTAAGTGTGAACTCGTGAAATCTCAATTCTCCAGCGGCAGTCATCTTTGTTGTAAACGAATTCAACCCAAGCGCTCTTTGGTGACGTGGATGATTACGTTACAGTTGATCATCTGTCCATCATCGTATAAATCCCGCCCTGACAATTTGATTGGTCCGAACAGCTCTGGTTCGAGTATAATTGAATAGTCAAATTGGTTGAATCTGACAGCTTATTCCCTAAGCCTACATCAAAGAAACCTGTTAACTTGGGAAGGTTTTCTAGCTGTTTCCACTTTTCTTTAGCATTTTTTTTTCTTTTCTCATAACCAAAAAGATGAAAGCGCTTCATTTATGCTGCTGTTATAGCCTGTCATTTGCCCGTTATGATTCAGGGACAGTGACAGTTAGACCTACTGAAGCAAACTTTTCACAGACTGTGATGACGAATTTCTGCAAAAGTACTCAAATAACCTAATTATTCTGGTGAGATTCTGAAGTGTGCATACGATGGACACTTTATTATGAGGCCACGGGAGAGGATTTATGAATGGGAGTGAAGCGACGGAACTGATGCTGGTAGGTCACATGATTATGACAGCATGGTGAATGTAGTATGTCCAGATTACATTTTTACTACACACATTAATATTTATAACTTACTTTTTTAGTAAGAGAGAGTATTTGATTTCGAATGCATCCACTTTCAGTCTTTATGAAGGAGTCATTGAGTCATTCATTAGATCGATAAACGTGTAAACGGAATCCTGGGTTATCTTTATTCACATTTCACACTGCTCATACTATACCCGGGGTTAACAGTTAATCCTGGGAATTCATAAGCTGCCGTTTCATTGCACATTCCTAAACCCTGGGTTAAAGTCCTTATTTGCAGTGTCAGTGTAACTGACTGGACAAGAGCAGCACATGACCTGTTTACATAAAGGCTCTATCATTACGCGTCCTCATATTACACATTGCTGACTGTAATATCAAGTTTTTTTCTGAGTGAACTTTTCGAACTATAAAGGTAAGAATGACCGTCTCTTCTTCACTCCAATTGTCTTTTGAGATTTTTCCTATCATAGAATCGACTGTTTATATACATCGCTTGTTGTTTCCGTGACTTCCCAAAGTGTGTGAATATAAGGCACGCTATTGGTTGCTAAGCATCTAGTTGTAACATTCTAACACTGCATCGTTTCACACTGTACAAGTTTGGCACCACAATGCAGGGTTAACACTGCAAAAGCAGTGCTAACTCTGCTCCAGAGCAGGGTTTCATAACCCCAGGTAAAAAACAGTGCTAACCTCGCATCTAAATTACAAGTGTGAAACGTTCCTTTACCCATGGTTAAAAGCGGTGTTTAGAACGATGATAACCCGGGGTTAAGTGCAGTGTGAAAAGCCCTTATGTTGCCCGGAGAGGCGCAACTGTGAGTAATCCTGAAGACATTGATTAGCTTGTTCAGGTGTGTTTGTTTTATCATTATTGTTTCATTATTTGACCAGTTTTAGACTATAGACTTCATTTTATTCAATTGGATGCTATTGTGCAGAAATAGACTGTTTACTGCATGGCATTTGGGTTTATCTGATTTTCACAATGTTTTTTTTTTTGTTTTTTTTTAAGTGCGGTGAACGCATTCATGAATGCATTGAATACAAAGTAAATTTTAAGAATGTGTTAATTTCATGTTTTATATCTTCCAATTCATCTTTACATTACTGTGTTATCTTGAAACAGGCTTAATAAAAAAATAAAGTCCACAGTGTTTGATTTAAATAGTAATTTCTATAAATATAGCAAAAAATCTTTATTTGTTCAGTTCATTAACTTGAAACTAGAATACAACTATTATTGAAGTATCTGCAATAAAGTCTTTTGACATTATTGCTGCTATGGCTATTGGAGAACTTACATTTGTTTGCACATGAGCCCATGAATAAATGATCATGTTCTGCTTATGTTCTGCTTAGGTAAACAGCATCCATAGTGTTCTCAACTATTGAAAAGGGCAACATCTTCCATCTTTCCCTATCTCTTTCTGCCTTTGAAAGGAACCCCAGGGACTGAAAGACAGAGAGTGTTTGGGAAGGGCAAGATAGAGGCTTGTTAAAGCTCCTGTGCACCCAAACAGAAATAAAATGAAACCATCTAAAGAATTTTCATTAGAGGTATACTTATGTGAGACTGTGTAATTGAAGGTGAGGGAACAGTGTAGCAGTTATTTCTTTCAAGCCTCTTTCAGTGAGGTAGAAAACAGGTCTGCTTTCCATCCCTTCTGAGAAGCATTTGAAGAAATTATTCTACAAAGGCTTTGAGTTCATGCCTTTACCCGAGGGCACAAAGTACGATAACCGAATCTATCTATCTGTCTGTCTGTCTGTCTGTCTTTCTGTCCGGCCGTCCGTGATAAATGGACAGATAGACATCTTTGGTATTATAATTTTTATTAACTATTCCATCCAAAACTTATTATGTAAAAAACATGTCATCATGATATTCATAGTATATGTTTATATACATGTGTACTGTGTTTCTGCTACAGATACTGTCACATAAAATTAATAATTAATGTCGGGGAAAACTATAGCATTTTTCTCCTCACTTTAATACCACAGAAAGGCTTGTTTCATTTTCACTGCGAAAACCAAGAAGTCCAGAGACTGAAAAAACAGACTTTTAAATTTCAAAATGAGACCAACAAGAAGTATGTGTACAGATCAAACGGCTTTATTATATCACCTCATACATTAACCATTAAAACTAAATGAAAATGTACATCACACAGTTTTTCCACAATAGGACACAAACAACATCCATCAACTCTCCTTTTATAGATAAATCAACTGTCTTCACAGATGTCTTTCAGCATGGCCCCCTATGTGTGAAACCATATTGATGATGAATATCAGCAGATTTCACAAGCTGTTTCCCTCCCAAATGAGTAACTTGAAAGCATTCAAACTCCAAAACTTTTCCCATGTGCACAGCAGAAATGCTTCATCAATGATGTCAAAAGCATGAAAGCTAATTAAGGCGTAACCTAAACCAAAAGTTATCTGAGTGAATACGACACAGTAAGTAAACGGATGTTGCTAATGTCTGTGAAAAAGAGTGCATCATCTGGAAACCATGGTGTTCTAATTTTAAGCATCATAATGTTTGCCCACAAACGTCGGATAAACATCTTGAGAATTCCAAGTGGATTCCAAGCGGGTCTCTAAAGCTGCGGGCACATTAATGAAACTTTTGTGGACAAAGTAGGTCCATTGTCAATAGTGTAGAGATGCATCAAATATCACTTACTCAAATGTCACTTCCAAACCATCCAGCTGTACATTGGTAAACAGTGAATTTGCATGTTCAAAGTTCACTGAGCTTAAATCCGATGCAAAATCTGCTCTGGGACATTTTTTTTCCTCGCGTGAAATTCTTGTTCGCATATAGATTCCTATTGGGATGACTGCATTTTGCTCACGGAATTCCACCAAACAAAGTTCACATGCCCATATGTTAATGGTCTTGATCTTGTCATGGACTCAGCCTTGATTGAGACTCAACCTAGTCAGATCTAGGCCTGGACTCTGACTTGAATGAGCTGGTCTTAACTGAGTCTTACTCTGACCAAAATCATCATGTCATAAATGCAATTTCTGAACTCAAAAATTGGAGCTTCCCAGAAGGCCTTGAACGATGAGTTCTGGTCTGGTGGACAGGGAACGTTGATGCATCATTGTGTAAGATGTGTTTAATGAAATCCAATGGAAGATAAATGTACTAGCATGGAGATAATCACAAGTTTCTTAATGTCAAATCTTGCAATAATCCACACATTGAGCCCTATTTTAACGATCTAAGCGCATGGTCTAAAGGGCGCAAGTGCACTCCGAATCCACTTTTGCTAGTTTACCGATGGGAAAAATGGCCGGTACACCCGGCGCATGGTCTAAAAGGGTTGTCCCTATTATCTTAATGAGTAATGGGTGTGTTTTGGGTGTAACGTGCAAAAAAACAATCAGAGTGTAATTTCCCAGCCCCTTTAAAAGCCAGTTGCGCTCGAGCCATGGCGTATTCGCTATTTACATGGCGGAATTTGAAAGCGGAAAGACTGAACGCTTCTCTAGCGAGGAAACGGATCTGCTTCTCTAGCAAGGAAACGGATCTGAAACGGAGGAAACGGATCTGAAACGGAGGAAACAGATCTGTTTGTGTGCTGCTGTGCGTCCCTGTGTTCAATAAGCAGAATGTAAACGCGTTGTGGACCTGCTTATAGGCGCACATTACTCACGCGCTCCTAAAATAACAAAATAAAATACTGCAGCCAGGTTTCAGTTGGTCAATGGCGCAGTTTATTTATGTTGCCTCAAAATAGCACCGCACCATCAATGCGCCAGAACACACCTCGTTTTCAGACCAGCAGCCCATTGGTGCATAAATGGCCGCACAAATGGCCGCAAATGCATTTAAACAACGTGGCACAGGACGTGAAAAGAATAACTGCGTCGGGCTGAAACTAGCAAAAAACACTTGCATCGGGCCTGGCACCACATTGCGCCGGGTGAATGATAGGGCCCATTATCTCACTGATTGCCATGAAGTTTATGGAGAACAACCACTTTCAGAAGTACATAAGTTGGAGTGAAACTGATTGTCAAAAATAGCACAGAGTGCATTAGAAAACGTTGATACTAATATGTTATTAACATCAAGCTGCGAGAATATTAGCATCAAGCAGAGAGAATATACATAGCCTAGTATCTAAGCAACATGGTGGCTTTGCTATGCTCAGATTGATTCCATAAAGCAGCTAAACTTTTGACATATTCATCCCAATACTGCAGACAGTCAGACCTAACTGTATTCAAACAACACCCTGACAAGCTTAATTGCTCTTAAGCTACCATCCAACCTCACAACAGGACAGCCTTTCACGTCAGCTCGACGAGAAAAGTGGTATTAAGCATTATTAAACATGACTTAAATGGCGTGACAAATTACTGGGACAAAATGCATGACAGCCAAATGCTAGCAGGCACCATAAAATCCTCGCAAGATGAATTGAAAGTTTTTAAAATCGAATGTGTTGGAGGCTTCTCTCTCACTTGACGCGTCCTTAATGTAACCATCACATGTATTAAGACTTTAAATATTTTAAGATGGAGGCAGTTATTTAGAGCAGGAAAGTGCCTCGGGACCCGAGAGCGGCGAGCATCTGAGAAAATGGTTGAGGTGCTTCATCTAAGACACAGAAATTAAATATTCCATGAACTCGTTTTTAAAGAGCGCAGGCTGAATGGTGTACATGGCCCCACACAATTTAGCAGTATCTGCTGAGGAGGGTCCCTGGAGGGGAGGTAGATTATTTCTGTAAGAAGAGGCTGTTTAAAGCCACGAGGCCCGGAGCCGCAGCCTGACGATTCATGGGAGCTGTCAAACCGCAGGCCCGCTGGGAGCTCGTCCGGACTATGCTCACACAATGCTCAGTTAGGGGGAACGCTTTGATAATTATTCTGCTAATAAAAGCAAACTTCACCATTAGCTGGCCGGCTGTCAATGAAAGAGACCAGAAACTGACTTATGCTCTGGCAGGATGGGTTTTGTTGGAACATTTCTGTTGTCTTTGGACCGTGTTTATCTGCTTGTGGGAACAATGGTGGCCTCTATATTTGCCATCATTGCTGTGGGCAAAATTACAAAAAAAAAACACAAAAAAAGAAGGAAAATTGGTTGCAAATCTTTCTGTACGAGACAAGATGGGAAATGAGTATGTTTAAGGATTTGATCAGGATGTGAATGTCTAAATGTAACGGACGTAGGCCAGTAAGAGCTGTGCATGTAAACCTCACTCACCTGGCCTCTAGAGGTCTTTAGTGTCCTCGTCAGCGCGCCCGCCTCCCACACACAAGACCTTGGTTTGAATCCGGTTCGGAGCAAACCCTTTGGTAATCTTGAGGGAAACTGGTATACTTTGCATGAGGAGCTGAATTGCATTGATAATGTAGTGTTCTGTGTAGTACTTTTACATTCATCATAATCACTTCTGAGGCAACTGCAAACATTATTAATATTCAAAGGGCTTGTTTTTCATGAATAATGAAGAAATTAGATTTTTTTTTTCTATGTTAAACTACTTTCTCCTAGTACATTTACTTTAGTTCACACTTTCAGTCCAAATTTGTGTATCCAAATGGAATCTGATCTAAATAATTAAATGTCCGCACTGTGTATCACAACTTATCACATTCGATTTGTGTATCCCATGGCGCTCTTTCTTTTTCCAGATTATCTACATTGGTTTCTATGGCAATAGATGGGTGGATATGAGTGTTTTAGTGTCACTAGCTATGTTTCCATCCACCTATTTTTATGCACATTTTGGGATATCGCATGAAAAAATGCTGGATGGAAACGTCATGATGCCCAAAATGTATCACATAAGAAAACTCCTCAATGCGCATCAAAAAAGACGTTGCGATGGGACGGCATTACTGGACTAACCAGTGAACCGATCTCCTTGCACCGCATCTGAAATGCTGTTTTGGTTGTTCTGGAATGCCTCAGCAAAGTCTGTCATCAAAGTGGTTCAGTACAATTACCTGAGAACTGTTTACACGACTGTGTTCCCAAACAGCAGCAGGAGCAACCGCCTCCGAAAGCAAGATAACACATTTATTGTGTTTCGTCTGCGTGCTCTGAGACGCAAGTCATGTATTATATATGAAAATTATTGTATACGTGGCATCTCTTACTTTTATCAAGAAGTAACGATTTTGTTCTCTTAGACTCACTGGATGGAAATGGTGCTTTATTCGAATGTTCTTTTCTTCTTCATTTTATACGATATTCCAATTTTGCGCATGTTATATTTGCAACTTTGGATGGAAACAGAAATACTGAGGCTGTGCGCTACAGGCTAATCCCAGAGCAAGGTCAGACTCATCTGATCCAGGCATGAGGCCTGACATGCTCTACCACCCAGCCCAGACGGGGAGCAGAATTCAGACTGGGGTAACTGGCTTGAGATGCTATCTGGAGCTAAGCGCAATCAAATATTTATGGCACAGAGGCTGTTTTTTCAGGACGTTGCTGTAATTGGACATGGGAAGCTACTGAGCTGCTAAAAGCGTCTGGAGTGAAAATACAGTAGAATGTTTCCTGGAAAAAAAAGGCCTTCCCAAGGCACCTACTGCACTGATCCTGATTGAAACATCATCTTGCTGACATGAATGGCTTTTCCTTGAATGACTGCTTAACATGCTGTTAGTATCAGTGCTACTCCCCAAGGTTTTTTTTTTATTTTTTTTTTTTTTTTTAAACTGGAAACGCTGGCACTAATTGTTGATGGGGAGATTGTAATATGAATGACAATGAGGAGATCTCCACAGGGAGATGCCCGAACCGTGAGTAAAAGTCTGTCAGCACACTGCCTTGCTGGAAAAAGAGAGGGTAAGTGATTGTGATTGCTCACAAACTGCTTGATTGAGCACCCCAGTGTCCTGTTAATCAGACCTGATAGACAACAGACTAGCTGTCCGTCAAACAAGGATCCTAAAGCATATCATCAAAGAAGAAGATTTGTTGTGCCTAAAATTTGTATATTTTCCATTGTAAATGTACAGCTGAACACTTTTCCACTAATTTGGTCACAAAATATACAGTATAACATGCACTCTTTTCTCCAGTGGACTGAAACATTCGTGGTAAATGTCTGGAAGGAGCAATCAGACTAAGCAATCAAATGTACTATAAGCAATCAGACTGTACCACAATCAACCCGTGTGCCAATACGCAACACTTTTAATCTAGCACTGACACACAGACACAGACGGAGGACAATACAAGAGGTATATATCAACCTCTTACCCATAAAGAAAGAACCAGCTCTATCATGTCCTCATAAAGGTCAAAGTAGATGCTGATGCAGATTAAAGGCCGGACCAGAAAGCAATTAATCACAGTGTTGAGGGTAGCATGTTACAAATAACATAATCAGTAAATCATGAAATAGAAATACGGTACCTTCTAAATTTACACTATAACATCAGCTCCATATTCAGACAAAAGGTGCACTTTGTTTTTCTATTAATTTATTCCACATGGTGGAAGAAATGGCAATTCAACGTTTGAGCTCTGTAAGATTTTTTTTAATTTTTGAAAGAAGTCTCTAATACTCACCAAGGCTGCATTTATGCGATTAGAAACACAGTAAAAGCACAATATTGTGAAGAATTATTACACTTTAAAATAACTGTTGTCACATTTAGGTTTGTATTTAGATATGTTCCTGAGTTTCGTTCTCATATCACTTGTTATCATGTTCCGTTATGTCCTCATTTGGTTTCCATATAGTCACTGATTTGGTTTCCCTCATTTATGATTGTGCTCACATATGTCTTGTGTGGTGCCTTATTTAACCCTGTTTATTTATATCCCCTGTTTGGTTCTGTTCTTGTCCGTTCTCGGCATTGTTAAGTTTGGTTCTTAGTGTGCCTGCAGTTTTCTAGAGTTTTGCCTTTTCTCTGGCCTTTAAAACCACTGTCCAACAGCAGTTGACATCCACATCGAGGACCAACCCTTTTCCCTGTATCAAGAGGGTTGTCCCCTGGAAGATTTTGTTGAGGACATTTTAGAGCTGTGCCATCAAGTAAATTGGAATGAGAGCACGTTGAAGATGTGCTTTTGGAGTGAGCTAGACAAACACCTCCTCCACCTCATGCCCATGGGGGAGTCCAGTTGTTCTCTGCTCCATTACATTGAGTATGCTTTGTGGATGACTGATTCTCCCCTCACAGTGGAAGAAGCAAAAGAGGAAGCGTGTTCCACACTCTGTGCCCATTCCAGCCATTCCTGCCCTAAATCCTCAAGAGGACATAACGGAACCAAAGCCTGCACCCAACACAGACCCAGACCTCCCAAGTTTGGTGGCCCTTAGGAATAACCCTCATAAATCTCCACACAATCCAATGGACTCCCACCCCCAAGATTTCTCCATCTCTACTAGCATCTTTTGGCTTACTGGAGTCAATGGTCCTGAATAGTTCCCTGACGCTTCCTCCTCCACTGGTTCCGCCTAACCTCTTGGCTCCTCTGTCTCCGTTGATTCCACCAAGCTCCCCAGCTTCACCTAGGGCTTCCCAGCTCCTAGCTCTGCTTTGGTCCATGGGCTCTACCGTGGCTCCTTGTTCCCTTGGGTCCACCGTGGCTTGTCATCCCTGCAACCTTATCGCCGTCCCTTGTCCCACCATCGCCGCCTGGGTCCTCCAGTCCTGTGGCTCCAGCAGGATCTTCCATCCCTCCAACGTCACCCAATCCACCGGCATCCCTGACTCTGGTTTGGTCACACTCACCCCCAGCTCCACCCTGGTCCTCACCACCCATTGTTTCACCTTGGGAGGCCATCCCTACGACATCGCCAAGGCTAGCCACATCACCAGGTTCATCGGGACCTCTTCCACCGGCCCCACTACTCCCCCATTCAAGACCCCCACCCTCCCTCCACGTCTATTGTTCCACTGTAAAATTTAGGTGAAAAAAGATTATAGAAAACATACAATCTAATTCATAATATCAAGAAAAACTATAATAGTATATCAATGCTACTAAAATAAAACTGATTAAGACTTGTGTTAAAGTGATTTTAGGTGTAAATCACATGTTTTTTTTTGTGGATTATTGGTTTAGTTTATTCCCCAGCTAAGCATTATTGAGGCTTTTTGATGTGATCGTTAATAAGCAGAAATGTGAGATATTGAAAAATGAGACATTTGTGAATGTAAGGAGGTAATGTGGTGTGATGGCATATTGATCATTCATCCTCAATACCTCTCTGATTGGTGATGGCAGACACACTGCTAATGATTCACATTTAGAGCTGTTTGTTGGAGGATGTGATCAATTCACTCCAGGCCAAACACTAATTTGACAGTTTGAGGCTGGTCTAAAACATTGCCATTTCATCCGAGATTAATCTCTTACTATCGGCATAAAGTCTGATCCACTTTGCAGGTTGGTAAAGGTCAAGTCAAGTCTCTAAACTCTGGAACAAAGCAAAAAATGAAAGTCTTTCTAATGGATAACTTTCTCAGATTTTTATAAATCTCCTTGATTAAGAATACTAAAGTTAAGAAAAGGTATTCAACCACTGGATTGAAAGAGAGCGACAGAACAATGGACACTGTTGTCGGTCAGAACGACGTGTGTGTGTCTCTGTATGAGTGTGTTACTTTGTTGTTATAGCTTTGGCTGTTGTGAGTTATGTGTGTATTTGTGTGAGAGGTATATGTTGTGGGTGTTAAGGTGTCGTGCTGAGTGTGGAGAAACGGTGTTGCACTGTTAAGATTGTCTGCCCAGCAGTGCAGGTTCCTCACTGTGTGTCCTTAACCTCCCTCTATCACACCACTGGCACAGAGAGACAGCTTACCGTTCATCTTTCAGGCTCTTTTTTCTCTCTCCACAGCTCTCTTCTCCCTCGGGCTCAAACTAGCAGCTTCACCACCTTTTGTTTTAAGATTTGAGCCCCTCTGCTCTTTCCTGTATGATTTTGGAAAGTGTGCCATGATATGACAAAGACAACGTTGATGAAAAAACACACTGTAAATATATATATGTGGAAAGAGTGACAAAAGTTGGTCCATAGAATCACGGAGTCGGGTACAACTTAAATGGATAATCATCACTTCAAAATGTCACATTTAATTCACTGTTCTACTTGCTATTATTTGAGAAAAATTGCTTGTAATTTAGTAAATACAAATTTTTTCATGGTTTTATTCACACCTTTTCTTCACATGCTACAAATATATCAATCCTATTAGCTTAACAATTTTTATAGTCAAATTCCCATGTAATAGATACTGTCACCTTAAACAGCTTTACCTTTAACTCTACCTCTTGCCTTTTACATGTCAATTCAAGTAGTGAAATTGAATGAATTTGGATTGGAACAGGATTTAGAATTCAAATTTAGATTTAATGGAGTATAATTAAAATGGAATGAAATTCAAATATATTTTATATTTAAAAATGTATCTGTAATGAATTACTCATGAACAAGTTCATACATGCATACATAAGCAGTGTTGGGCAAGTTACTTCGAAACTGTAATGCGTTATTTATTACTTGTTACTGTCATTTCAAAGTAATTCGTTACATTACAATATTACTGTATTTAAAATGTAAGGCATTACACTACTATTGCATTACTTTTAAGTTACTCTCACCAAAATAACTGCAAATATGAATTTGGCAATCTAAATGTAGCGTATGATGCTCAATTAGCTCATTACACATCCAGTAGAAGGTGATGTGGTATCCGACTGAGCTTGGACCCATAAGAAATTTTACCATGATGTACTATAGTACATACCATGGTATACCATAGTAGTACCATGGTAGTACCATGGTACCTTACATCTAACCATGGTACATACTATATAGTACTTCAGATATTATCATGGTACCATGGTACATTGCATGGTACTGTAGATGTTACTATGGTACATAGTATGGTACCTCAGATATAACCATGGTACAAACTTTATAGTACTTCAGATATTATCATGGTACCATGATAATATCTGAAGTACTATACTATACAGTATGTTACTATGGTACATAGTATGGTACCTCAGATTTACCATGGTACATGCCCTAGTACCTCAGAAATAACCATGGTACATTCTGCCGTACATATTACCATGGTACATACTACCTCAGATATAACCATGGTACCTCAAATATTACCATGGTACTTTGCATGGACGCATGGTACAGACATCTTTTTACTTTAAGCCCGGGGTAAACTTTAGGCTTAAACTTTAGCAAAAATAAAAATAACTAATGAATAATAACTAAGCCAAATATTTTTATTTTATTTTAATTATTATTGTGAGTGACTGCAGTATAGTGTGGGCATAGGCCATTTGGTCTATGAACGAGTCATAGATCTCCAAAATCAGTTTTAAATGTATAATTTAATATTAATGAGATTTTTATTTAAGTAATGTTCTAATTCTAGATGTTTGTAAATGCTGCATGATTTTGACGTGGTCTAATCAATTGCCGTGCGCGTGAACTTTGAACATTCATGTCGCTTTCAAACACTGGAGCGGCCGCGGCGCAGAGTTGCCATGGAAACGGCGCTGGACCACTGCGACTGGTAAGCAGGAAATTCCCTCTCTCGCTGTTGAGAATGTACTATCCGCTGCAGGCTCACTCATCTCGGCTCTGTCTGATTAACGTACAGGAAGTGAAACATTTTGCGCGGACGTTTCTCCTCTGCTGATCTCGCGGTGATTTTGGCGAATTTGTATGAAGAAAAAAAAAAACTACCACTTTATTCCAGGTTAACTAACAATGCTTGTAACGCGCGTTACTGACATTTGTACCGAGTAAAATATTACTTTTTTTCCCCCCAGTAATGCCTTACATTACCGCGTTACAGCAAAAAGCAATGCATTACAGTAATTAATTACTTTTGTAACGCGTTACTCCCAACACTGTACATAAGACATGTTAATACACATTAGATTAGGTGATATTATTAATCAATGTTAGAAATGTCATCTGCAGAATATGTTAACAATTTTATGGACTGCTGGAAAAACACTTTATATCTCTGAATGCTCCAGTTTATCCCCAATTCTTTAAAATGGGGCAATTCAATGTGAAGTGATGAAACAAGATGAAAACCATATTAAGAAATCATCAAAAATGATTTGTTCTGGCTCATTTTGTTGAACAAAATTGCAATTCAGTAAATATTAATTATGTGGCGTGACATTCCCCCAATCATCCTAACTGATTTACCGAAAAACAGACCTTGCCATAGTAAGATTTACAGTATGGTGCAGTCACACTGTATGCAAAATTACTTTGCAACAGGATGTGATGTCATGTTCTAGGGCTTGATGTGTTGAATAAATTAATTTTTTACAATCGGCAACAAGGGCTTTCCAGCGTTTCTGGTCCTGGGCGAGGGTCTCCACATCGTTCCATGCTATGTTTAATGTCTTTAAATCCTGAATGAAGGTTCTTCACCAAGTTCCACAGGGGCATCCTCCATATTTTGTGTCTAGTCTGCCAACCTGTGAGGAGGAAACGTCTCCCTATAGGACTAATGAGAGGAGATGCTCGCTGTGACACATCTATGATGACAGCAGTGACGTACTCAAAGTTTAATCAAATACTACATACCCCCCTCCCCCTCCCTTTCTCTCTTCCACTTCGCTGCCTGTCTGCTCACTATCCTATCATAATATAAAAGGCAAAAATGTGAAAAATAAATCTTTAATAAATAAATAAGAAAATAATGGCCTGTGGCTGTTGTTTTCACTAGTTCGAATAGAGTAAACGTGTAAAATAAGCATATTTGGTGTGCTGTTCGAGGGGATTGAGGGATCCGAGCTCTGAATTTAGCCCACACCCAGAGTTCCTGCAATATCCCTGGCTGGGCCAAGAGTGAGGAGTCGGGGTGGCGGAGGGATGCAGAAAACTGTCGAGGTAACTAGGCGAGTCAGCTGTATATGTAGTTAACCCTCTGAGGTCTGAGCTGTTTTCTGGGCTCTGGAGGTGTTCTGACATGCTCTGACATTTGTGTTTTTTTCTGTTACTAGTGACATTTTCATGGCTAAAGTCTAATTACACTGTATTCAGCACAAACTCTGCTACAATAATATATCAGCAGCATGTATGTAAAAGTTTGTAGTTTTGAGATAATGACATTTATGCGTGGTTTGTGAAAATACAAAAAAAAATTCTCACTGAAATAAGGCCATGAAACCCATACTGATTATTTCTTCACAAGACTTTTGAAAATTGTATGACATAGCCTAGAATATTTGCTCCAAAACTATGTGAAAATCACCCTGACTGCTCATTCAGATAAGACAATATATTGATTTAAAATTTCTAAGACGTGTTTTGTGTGACAAAGCCATATGCGAAGAGGTGTGATCATCTCATGAATATGTAAGGTTTTAACACCTGAGAAAGACAAAGACACTCCCCTAACTGCCCTATTAGGAGCGATCAGGCCCTGTCTTTCAGAGCAACCTTGCACAAAGAATGAGGAGATTTAAAAAAGAATGGCTTTTAGATTGTTTGGATTTATTTACAACACAACACAATCCAAAAATACAAATGACAAAAGAGCACATTGAAAACAATGATCCAAAGATAGAGACCTTTGTGCCATTCCTAAAAACATTGTACATACCTTTCATTTCCAAGGTGTTTGATTTTCACTTTACCATGTTCATGTACAGAGACTCATGTGAATGTTGAAGTCAGCAGGACTCAGTTGCATCTGGTCCCTGAAAGAAAAAAAGAAAAGAAAAAACTGTGAACATACTGATATCAAGAGAAACTATAGGGCTGCACGATTTTGGGAATAGATTTTAGATTTTTCTGGTTAAAATTTCTTTTTAAAATTCACAGAATACACACACACACACACACACATGTTTCCAACAATATATAATGAACACCAGGTTTGTTGTGCCTTGTAGGCATAGGCTACGCAGTGCTGCATAAAATAATAATAACAATAAATTAAATCTTCCAAAAGATTTCAAGAACAACTACGCTAGAGAAAAATATATTGATTATCATATGTTACTTCAAATGTTTCCATTCGTTATGATGATATGAAATGAGATAATAGTAAAAACATAAAGCCTAATGTTTGGTGCATTTTTCCTTTCAAACGCAATCGCGCTCCAAAATATGATACTCAAACCCACAGCGCGCTCCAAAATATGATACAGTGTACATTCAAACGCACAGCGCGCTCCAAAATGTGATACCACAGCGCGCTCCAAAATATGATACATTCAAACGCCATCGCGCTCCAAAATATTAAACATTATGGTTATACATATCTATGTTTGAGCAGATATCCACAAACAGTATTTAACAGTAAACACGGGTCTAAATAGTATAATATTCACCATATATCTAGCAACAGTTCAACTGCAATGTGAAGTTTATGCAACAATACCATAAACTAATAAGTAAGAATTTCTTACCTTACATCTTTCTTGTCTTCAAATCGCGTTCTTCTTCTTCTGAGGTAAATCCATGTAAGCTCAGACGCGTCTTCCAAACTCGACGAAAAGCAGAGACTTGTGAAGTGTTTTGGTGTTTTGTGTTTGAGGTAACGAGGGCGTTCGCGTCCCATGTGGAGATTTGCATGTGAATCTCTTTTGCGCGAGTGGGCGTGTCGAATTAAAAAGTAATTAGCAAGCGTTTGAGATACTGGACATCCTGTTGGTTTTATACAAATTACTTAAACAGAGAATATTTGTTTTCAGTTTGAATCCGATCATTTAAAAGTACACACTTAAATGTGTATAAAGGTATATGGCTCATAAATGTGTGAGAAGTATTCGCTGAGTTTTGTTTCAGTTTATAGACGTGCTCAAGAAAAAAAAGTTCACCGCGACGGAGAGGCAGAACGCACACCCTGTTTATTTTCTTTATTTTACAAAAGCACAATGTTTTGATTTGATTGTAAGTGGACACATACAAAAGTAGAAATATCACAGATTATTTTTTTATATTTCTTTTTTCTGTATAACCATAAATGACGGAGTAATTTAAGTTTATGTTGCTGCTATGTGAAAAAAATCCAGCAAAACGCGTCGGCGCGTTTCTCGACCTCAGAGGGTTAAAAGCAATTAGATGAATATATACTTAATTATTTATTTATATTAATTATTTATTTATATACTTGATTAATTTGCTTTGACACTTTAGCCTACATTTTAAAATCTTTATTTGAATATTGCAACATTTGTATTTTAAAATCTTTATTTGAATATGGCAACATGATACCTCGTTCTTCAATATTTATATGATCAAGTCACTGACAGCCAATCATCCCCCATCAGCCAATCACTGTGGTCATAGTTAGAAAGCATGTTGACATCATCCATAGCAACGAGGTCAACCCTGCCCTTTCTCTTAGCTTAAGACTTCTATCAATTCCTTAGTAAAATTTGGTCTCAGCAGCTTTGTGAACAGGTTTTAAGACCCTTACCCTAAGAACATTTACTGCAATTTAGGAGAACTCCTAGTGGTAAGATAAAATGTTTTTCTTTCTTTCTTTCTTTCTTTCTTTCTTTCTTTCTTTCTTTCTTTCTTTCTTTCTTTCTTTCTTTCTTTCTTTCTTTCTTTCTCTGTTATTCTTGGTGTCTTTGTTTTGGAAGTAACCGTTCTTTCAGACACATCTGTCATTTCAAAGCCATGTGTCTAGTCTGACAACCTGTGAGGAGGAAACTTCTCCCTATAGGACTAATGAGAGGAGATGCTCGCTGTGGCACATCTATGGTGACAGCAGTGTGCGCTGACGTACTCAAAGTTTAATCAAATACTACATCTGAAATCACTTCTCAAATATCACAATGTCCTGCTTGGCATTTTCACTACAGTTCAGCGTTGACCATTTTCTTTGACTGGTGCTTATTCATTGTTGCCAGACGTTGTCATTAGGAGTTTTTCTGGAGTGTTTCTGGGAACATCAATGTGACATCAAGGGCCATATCTTGCACCCAGCACAATTGACTTTGCATCATTCCTATTTTGCACCCGACGCACAGCAGACTTTTCCCTCCACAGACGCACGTCGGTAAATTAGGGAATGAACATGCGCTCCATGGGGCGGTTCAGCAAAAAGAGGAGGCGTGTTCCGGCGCAAACGTTCCCTGGTGCTATTTTGCAGTTCCAGAAAATAATTCCGCCACAGACCAGGAAAAACCTAGTCTAAAGTCAGTGGCGCGTTATTCAGATGCTATTTTAAAGGCGCATGCTTGGCCATAATGTAGCGTGTGCACAAAGCGCATACACTTTGATTCTCTCATCTGCACAAACGTAGCAGTTGCCATTTTTGCAAACCATTCAGAATTACAAGGAAAAATATTACCACACAAGGGAAATCATTGTGGTGTTCAAGCAGATGTGAAAAAATAGGCATAAATCTAGCTGACACATTTACCCAAATTATTATACGCCTGTTTAACCGAAGCTAATTTGGGTGGGTTTTTCCCTTCCCCATACAATGTCACTTCTCTGTCTTTTACGGCCCTGACGAGAACGTCGGTCTCCTCGGCTGTGAACTGCTCCTGGCACGCGCCTGGCAAATCCGCCAGTATAATAGCAATACGCCATGGAACAAGCGCACCTGCTTTTAAAGGGATGAGAGATGACGTTCTGATTGGTTTATTTCATGTTACGCCCAAAACCACACCTATGAGTAATGTACTTCAGACCAACTCATTTTAGATTTGCGAGATCCGCCTACAAAGTTACTTGCGTTTCGCGTTTGATACTTGCGTTTCAGATCGTTAAAATAGGGCCCTAAGACTCTTTGCTTCTGGAAAGCATACAGTACTACCTTTTTGTGTAATACAAGGAACATATACTTTCTGAAACATAAAGAGGGCATCATGGAGATTTTGAGGAAGTTGTTTTTTTTGTTTGTTTTTTTTTAAAAAGCCAACTGTATCGTGTGGAGCTATGTCTACCGAGGTGGGTAATCTGGTAATACATCATACATGCGTGTGTGTTTATGTCGAATTGCCGTAAAGCAATTTGTGTTTCGCGCTCGTTCTCGTTCTAGTTCTCGCTTCTCACGAGACTTCCAATTTCTAACTTGCCGGGACGGTAGTGTTGCAAGTTGCAAGGTTGGTTTTCTGCCTGGGAACGCTGGGGGGAGCGGGGAAAGTCACCAATATCACCAGAACAGGTTGTTTAACCATCCAAATGATTTCTAGACAGTTTTATTAAGTTAAAAAAGTTACCAAGTTCTCCTTTAACGTTATGGCACGATTCCCGACATGTTTGTACGCTAAGTATATCTTCTGTAAGTCACACTTTCGTAAGGTTGGTCTGGACCACTCTTAGCTTTACCTTATCACTGTTGCAGGTCTATATGAAAATAATTCTGAAGTTTTAATACACACAGACAGTTCATTTAGGCTAATTCAAGTGTTTTCATGCAAAGAATTGTCAATCACACTGATTGTTGTTAGAATGTTAATTATATTATTATTATATATGATATTATTAATTTAATAAAAGAGCGCTTTTAAAGGCCAGTGAAAGCATAGGCTACTGTCAGTTAAGTTATATTCGGACGCTAATATTGTTTCTCATGGGCTCGTCCGGTATTTTAAACATTTACAGGGGTAAGTCGGTGATTTTAGTGCCGTCCGAATCCATAATATCAGTGTTTTTTCTCACCCAACCCGCGTAAAAATCCCTGGCCAAATTAGTACCTACTGTTTTTTGACAAACAGGTCATGTGCTAATTTAATTGCCGTCTGAATCCACATCTCTGAGTTTACAAGAAGAGGTTCAAAATTCACTGTTGAAATCCTTTTTGATCACTGCCGAGCACCGTACATAAGATGTAAACTTTTATTACTGAAATGCTGGAAAGTATTTACAAGAACAATATTTCATCGCAGCTCCACCTCAGCGAACAAAAATGGTAAAGAGATGAAAGCACGTAAACATTTTGAAATGGTTATTGTGGCAGCAATATATGTTACAATTTATATGTAGGCTATGCTATTATAGGCTATTATAGTTTTTTTATAATATCCAATAGTCCTAATAAATGTTATTTCAACTATTTCTGAAGTGCTTCTTTTATAAAGAACACCAGTTTCTAGCATATAACAGTGAAACAGCACCTGGACAAGAGAATAATTGATTCTCGAGTCATCGATATCAACAGATTCAGCACCATCGCCACAGACAGCACCGGGTAACGTCGCACGTAAGAAGGGATATCTTAAGCAGCTTTCTAAGGTATAGTTCGGGGTACACGCCTAGTAATGGTATACCTTTAGTTAAGTTATACCTTACGAGTCTTCGTAGCGCGCTAAGAGACAACGTTATTGGGAAACCGGGCCCTGGTTGGTTGTAGCGCTGTCCTATTGCATGCAGAGGGAATTTGAAAGACAACCGTTTATCCCGCCACTCGGATTGAGCCGTGCCAATGGTGAGTTGCCAGACCTAACATCATGATGTAGGTCTGGCTATATGATACCATTATTGACTCGAAAATTCGAATTTGTGAAAATGGGCATGCGGATTAGGTGTTCAGTCTATAGACGCGTAGTTTTTCTTTACAAAGTGGCATCGCCATCTACTGGCCTTGCATAACTAATACAGTGTTTCAGTCATTTTTGCGAATGCTTGTGAACAGGGATTGTTTTGACAATGTCGTCTGTACACAAAAAAAGCAAAGGAAATACTTTTCTGTTTTCAGTACATTGTTGTTGTGTAAACGTACCCTCAGATATTTGCTTTTGTCTCAGTTTCAAGAACTAACTTCTTGATGGTTCGATTGACAATTAGGAGGACCAATAGTATAGGTTACCCACCAGGAAGTAAAACATCCTCCGCTATACCTTTAATGTCATAAATATGCCTTATAACTAGTAACTCATAATGAGAAATGCTCTCAGGACCAAGTATCTAATAATGTCGATAAACGTATTGCTTAATATCTTATAATATTGAGAGAACATTTTTGAATTATGACTCCATATCTAATAATATATCTTAAGTCATAACATAGAGAGGAAAGTATCTGTTCACAAACACACAATACAGAACTCAAGTGTTATCTCAGAACTCATATATATGTTCATAGCTGATCTTTTTAACATTTTGGTTTTACTGTATACCTCACTTGCCTGGGAGGAGCAAAAATAAGCATTTTCTTTTACAATTACAAAGACCCAATCTTCTGTTTGAGACGAAAATGCTAATTACTGTTATTGCAATTTCCTCTCTTTGAATATTCGTGTCATCTTTTCATTACACAAATTAAATGAAGCAAAGGAATTCTGTTTGCTCATGAACTGGGACTAGACGTCCAAATGCAAATGATCTATTATACTTACCAAAGTACGACTGCAGAACAGATCTACATATGTATGCTGAGGAGCGAAGTCTTCACACACACATCCACGCCTGAGTATAGCTCGCTGAAATTGATCAAATACAACAGCCGAGGCCAACTAATACCAGACTAAACACAACTAAATAATTGCTTTCTATTTGCAGTTGCACTGAAATCTCTCCATCTGATGGAGGAAAAGATGGAAAGTGATAAATAACATACAATATCATTTAATCTTCAGAAATGTCAGGCCAAAAACAAGCCACTGCTGCCAAATGCAAAACAGATTCAATATTACACCAGTTTTATCTTATGTGGACAAAAAACAGCACAAACACATAATCATGTGTGTTACATTACACAGTGACAATCTTTACAAATGCAAATAATTATCTAAGGAGGTTCTCAGTACGAGACCGGTCTCGAGACCGATTTCTGCTTTCTCGGACTCGTCTCGGACTTGTTCCTTCAAAGACTCGGTCTTGACTCTGACTCGGCATAGGCGGTCTCGTCCCCATCACTAGTCCACTAGAATACATACCACTAGAACATTTTTATTTGCTCTGCATGTCCTAACTATGATTAAAAAAGTCAGGGTGGGCTTAACATGTTGATGACAGAGCAGCACTGTTGAAGCAGTTTAGAAAAAATAGGCAGAGGGCTTCATTTGAGCCGGAACACGCCGGAACATGTTCCGTCACCTCCGACGTTGGATCCGGAACCTTTTTTTATTGGATCCGGCACCTCCTGTGTCACTATGGAAAATGAATTGCCTAAATGAAAAAAATTAAATTACTGTTTGTGTAGTGTTCAATGTTGTTATTTGTCTGGTTAGTCTTTATTCGCCTTTATTCGCCATTGAAGTTCTACAAAAATCTTGTGTTTGCATTACATTGAATTGTTATTTCAACATAATATCTTATTTCAACATAATAAGGGGACATTCTAATTTGCATTAAGCCACATTAAGCGTTCTTATAATGGTTTTCTATGGGAGGAAAATGCTTAACGTGTAACTGTGTTCATATTCTGGGCTCATCTGATTTTTTGTACATAGCATAGCCTACTTTTAGTATCATAATGATTAATAAATGCACACACAATTATCCGTGAACTTGATTTTAACAAATGCCTTTCAACTTGTGTGCAAAATTCAGAACTAAATGAATGTGTAGCAATTTGTACAAATAGAGAGTCTGTAGGCATACTATACTGTTGTAGCCATTAAATAAGCACATGTTTCATATTTGTTAAAATATTATAATGTTATTTCTTTTCCATTTATGTTGATTATGAAAAGTGAACAGCACGAGTAAGATAGGATGGGCAATATGAGACATGGAGTGGGTCAGACATGATTTTGACCACTTCATTAAGTTTTGTAAAAAGCCTTTCTTTAAAGTGAATTTCGTTTTGGATAAATTGTATCTTAATTTTAATCCATTTTTCATCAACCAATTGCCTGGATTTAATGAATAAGAAGCAAATAACAGACAATATATCATGGAGGCGCCCGCGCGGTCTCTTGCATTGCACGTTAACTGGAGCGCATATCTCATCCTAACTTAACTCGACTGAATTTGAAAATCAACGGACTCGGTCTCGACTCGGACCCCGACCCTTCAAAGACTCGCACTTGACTCGGACTCGGCATAGGCGGTCTCGTCCGTAATATGAGGGCTCTTATGTCACGGAATAGATGATCACAAGACAAGGATACAAATGCAGAGGAAATTTATTAGTGACATTCAGACAAGGTACAAAACAAAAACTCAGGAAACTCCAGGAACGAGAAACTCGGACAACGAACCAGCACAGGACTACAAACACAAACAAGGAGGGTAACGAGACAGACAGGCGGGACGGGAGGGACAGACCAGGGCGGGACGGGAGGGACAGTCCATCTGGCGACCAGGGTGGAACGACCCCTCGGGCGGCCACGGCGGAGACGACCCCTCGGGCGGCCACGGCGCTGGAACAGACACCACCGGCTCAGGAACTGGAACAGGCACCACCGGCTCAGGAACTGGAACAGACGGCTCAGGAACAGACACCACCGGCTCAGCGGCGGCCATCTTGTCCGAAGACACAGGCTCGGCAGACGTGACGTGAACAGTCTCTGTGGCGGCCATCTTGTCCGAAGATCCAGGCTCGGCAGGCGTGACATGAACAGGCTCGGCGGCGGCCATCTTGTCCGAAGACACTGGCTCGGCAGGCGTGACGTGAACAGGCTCGGCAGCGACCATCTTGTCGGAAGACACAGGCTCGGCAGACGTGACGTGAACACACGAAGACACAGGCTCAGGAACAGTCTCTGGATCGGCAGACGTCCTGTGCTTCCTCCACGCCTGCAGTACCGCCACTGCATAAAAAAGGAAGACCAATCTCTTGGCCGTGGCAGGACTGATGGTGGGCGGCTCCGAGACGATCTCAGGGGTGACAGCGGGCTGCTCGGAGGGGACGGCCTCCGGGACGACAGCGGGCTGCTCGGAGGGGACGGCCTCTGGGACGACAGCGGGCTGCTCGGAGGGGACGGCCTCCGGGACGACAGCGGGCTGCTCGGAGGGGACGGCCTTCGGGACGACAGCGGGCTGCTCGGAGGGGACGGCCTCCGGGCCATTGGGGAGGCAGGAAGTCTTCCTCCTCCTCTGCCTCCGGACCACCGGACTCGAGATCACCGGAACTGGGACCACCGGACTCGGGACCACCGGACTCGGGACCACCGGAGGGGACGGCCTCCGGGCCATTGGGGAGGCAGGAAGTCTTCCTCCTCCTCTGCCTCCGGACCACCGGACTCGAGATCACCGGAACTGGGACCACCGGACTCGGGACCACCGGAGGGAACGGACTCCGGGCCATTGGGGAGGCAGGAAGTCTTCCTCCTCCTCTGCCTCCGGACCACCGGACTCGAGATCACCGGAACTGGGACCACCGGACTCGGGACCACCGGAGGGGACGGACTCCGGGCCATTGGGGAGGCAGGAAGTCTTCCTCCTCCTCTGCCTCCGGACCACCGGACTCGAGATCACCGGAACTGGGACCACCGGAACTGGGACCACCGGACTCGGGACCACCGGAACTGGGACCACCGGACTCGGGACCACCGGACTCGGGACCACCGGAACTGGGACCACCGGAACAGTCACGGAGGGATTCTTCCTTCTCCTCCTCCGTTTCGGGACCAGCGGTGAAGGCTCTCCTTTCAGCTGACCGCCGTCTGCCATGGTCTCCTCCTCCATAGTCCTTTGAGCGCACCTAGCAAAATACTCCAACAAGGAAATTGAAGATCCTTTATCCTCTCCCTGAGGAAAAATCTCACTCCGCTGTATCCACATTCTTGTCTGGTTCGTTCTGTCACGGAATAGATGATCATGAGACAAGGATACAAATGCAGAGGAAATTTATTAGTGACATTCAGACAAGGTAAAAAAAAAAAAAAAAAAACTCAGGAAACTCCAGGAACGAGAAACTCGGACAACGAACCAGCACAGGACTTCTTCTTCTAGGATTTAATGGCGGTTGGCAAACCAACTTAAAAGGTGCATTCCCGCCACCTACTGAAATGGAGTGTGAAGCGCATATTTGGAAAGGAAGTTTAAACTAGATCTACTCTTTCAAAAACTTTTGTTTAGTACCTTGTCCTAGGAGAACCTGAAGTGTCAGCTCATTGATTTCTACATTTCTTAAATCATGTTTTAACTGGGACCGCTCTCTTTCATAAGCTTCGCATTCTAAAAGGACATGTTCTATAGTTTCAACTAACCCACATTATCACAATTTCCATTCTCATGTTTATCAATTCTTTGTAAGCTTTGATTTAATTAACAATGTCCAATACGCATTCTTGTTACTAAAACATCCTCTTTCCGGTTTCCGAATCTTCTCTCTGAACCAACTTTTCCTTGAATGCAGTAAAAATCTCTACCTTTTATTCCTTCATTCCATTCCTTTTGCCAAATTTCCTGTATTTGTTTCGCTATTATCACTTTAATTTCTGTTTTACTTAATGCCACTTCAATGTCAATTTGTGAATGATTTAATGCCTGTTTAGCCAGATTATCAGCCTCCTCATTTCCTTTCACACCCATATGGGATGGAACCCATACAAGATTTACCAGAAGTCCATACTGTCTTGTTCTGTAAAGACTCTGCATTACTTCATTTATCATGTCTTGCTGATGATGTTCCACTTTCCAAGCTATTTAGAGCTGATAGACAATCTGTACAAATCACTGCCCTTGTTGGTTGTATTTCTTCTATCCACTGAAGTGCTAGACATATTGCTATTACTTCTGCAGTGAATACCGAAATATTATCTGAGGTTCTTTTTGATATTCTAATGTTCAAAAGTGGAATATATACAGCTACTGCTGTTTTCCCAAATTCTGGGTCTTTTGAACCATCAGTGTATATTTGCACTGCACTATAATAAGTTTGATCAATGTATTGCTGTATACCTAAATTTCCTAATCCATTTGTATCTTTATGCTTTTCTTTAATCAATTGGATATCAATCAAAGGCATTGGGAAAAGCCAAGGAGGAATTGCTGACCTAGCCACAGTAGGGGCAACATTGAAGTCACTTAATCCCATTCTCCGGGCTTCCTCGCTGGCCTTCCATCCAAAACTTGATAACTTTTTATGTCCATATTCCCAACAATCCTCCAACACCATTTTAACTGGGTGACTGTCCGAGTGTCCCTTTATGCTTATTAAATACCTCATCTTTAACTTAAGCCTACGAATTACTTGAGGCATTGCACCCATCTCTACTTGCACTGCTGATCTTGGAGAGGATCTAAACGCTCCAAAACAAATTACCTGAGTTTTATCTACTGAAAACCGAAAGCCCCATTTGCCCAGTTTTCTACCATTTTAACGGCATTCTGCAAACATCTTTCCACATACTTTACATTACGCCCTCTTTTCTACAGCGCTCCATCATCCGCATATAAAGATCTTCCAATGCCCCTATCAACCTTTGTAAATATGTCATTAATCATAATATTAAACAGAATTGGACTACTAACGCTTCCCTGAGGTGTTCCATTCTCTATTGTGTGTATCTGAGAAAAAGCAGTACTTACTCTTACTTGTATAGTTCTGTTAAACAGGAAATCCCTGATCCAGTTATACATTCTTCCTTTAATTTCCATGTTTTCTAACTTAATTAAAAGTCCCTCTTTCCACATCATGTCATAAGCCTTTTCGACATCAAAAAATACCCCAACT
Source organism: Leuciscus leuciscus (assembly GCF_965113295.1). Classification (NCBI taxonomy): domain Eukaryota; kingdom Metazoa; phylum Chordata; class Actinopteri; order Cypriniformes; family Leuciscidae; genus Leuciscus; species Leuciscus leuciscus. Next base: position 69,800,021 of record NC_138725.1, on the reverse strand, counting down.
AAAGCTTCCTTATTTACCTGAGCCTTTCTTATTTCCGATTCCAGGCACAGTACTGAGTCCATTGTATTACGTCCTTTCCTAAATCCACTTTGATAAGGTGATAAGATATTATCCCTTTCAATGACATATACTTATCTACTCATAACCATACGCTCCATTATTTTGCATAAATTAGTCGTTAAAGCTATAGGTCTATAGTTATTTGGCGGTGTATGATCCTTGCCTGGTTTTGGAATTGGCACTATGACCCCATGCTTCCAGTCATTTGGTAACTTTCCTGACTCCCAAACCTTATTAAAAAGCCTCAAAATTGACTCTAATGCTGTCTCTGATAAATGTTGTACCATCTCATAACAAATGTCATCTCTGCCTGGAGATGTTTGCTTAACCCCTGCAAGCGCTTTTTTCAATTCATACAAGGTAAATTCTGAATCCAACGTACTTCCTGAAAGTCCCTTTTCCTCCAATAAATGAGGATATTTACTTAGTATATGGTCCCTAGTTTTCCCTCGCATCCTCTGATAAATTTGAATTACTATGAATTTGAACAAATGTTTCTGCACACACCTCTGCTTTACCGCTTTCAGATATAATTTGTCTATTATTATATTCTAATACAGGTATGTTGTAATCTCTTTGTATCCCGCCCATCTTTCGTATCATATTCCATAACTCACTTATTTCAATGTCTTCCCCTATTCTATTACAAAATTCCCTCCAATAATTTATTTTAGACATCCGAATAACTCTTCTCACTATAGCTTGTGCCCTTTTATATCAAACTAAATCATTATAATTAAGTGACCTTCTTACCCTCTTGAGTGCTTTATTTCTCCTTTTTATTGCCCAGCACAGGACTACAAACACAGGGAGGCTAAATAGGGGAACAAACAAGGAGGGTAACGAGACAGACAGGTGGGACAAATAAACCAATAATCAGATAACAAGATGGGAGGGGCTAGACAATAGACAGGAGCACATGGCCCAAAATAACAAAACACCCATGTGCAGCACAAGACAGGACAGGCATGTGACATCTTAGAGAACAATGTGTCATTTAGTGTATAAATCGCCCGTGAATCGAAGATCATGCGTGTAGAGAACGGTGTGCTTTTTAGGTTCTACCAGAAAGACTCAGGAGGCAGAATACAGTAACAAGTATTAACATTTATTAACAGCCCAGCAAGCAAATATTATGATATAAAATTCTTTGGCGTAGACCCCGTCCGTAGCTCGCAATCCGAGGGTATGGTATGGAATCTGTATTTCCTGCCTGAAGACGAAGGCAGGGGCGCAGCCGACCCCCCGGGAGGTATGGGAAGGGACCACCCTGGTGGTGGTGGGGAGGATGGAGGTGAATGTACAGTAGGCGTCAGCATCTGCGAACTCAGACATGTGTAAGTACCGATCTTTTATACTACAAGTATTAGAACACGATTGGATAGATGAGAAGGTAATAAGTGACGTAACAATTGAGTCTTCCTGGCAGAACTTACGCTAAAGCTTTCGTTTCATGTACAGAACCATAGGTTATACATGCAGCCAGGTGCTCCAGTCAGCCCTGTTCTTTGTTTGGACTATTGTTTTGTATTTTGTGCTCCGTTTTGTGCTCACGTGCCCATATGGACTTTTATTTTGTACTTCCTGTTTCCATAGTTTTCTGTTTGCAGTTTTTCTAGTCTCTAGTCATATTTTTTTGGAACCGAACATGTATAAAAAAAAAATAATCTAAAAAAGTTGCACATGTGTATTTGTTCTTATTTTATACATCAGGCTTTTATAGCTCATATAGTATGATATAATGAGAATATGGTTCAGTTTTATTCAGAGGCCCAAACTAGAGGTCTGCTGTCCAAATAGGTTCGGGTCAGATGCGGGTTTGTAACTAAGAAATCCTAGGTTTGCGTGCTGTGTTGTGAACAAAAGAGCAAGAGCATATTATACAGTATATAATACATATTTTACAAAAAAAAAGTGATAAAATATTAATGTGTAGCGCGTGACTCGGTTTCTAGATCTTACAATTTCAGATTATGGACCAGACTTTTCAGATCGACTCACTGAAGCAAAACTAGCTAAATTTATAGTAATAATAAATTCAAATGAATAAATCACTCAGACTACTGGACTGCAATTAATTAACTAAAAGGTAAGTATATTTTATCTCTTTGTTGGTTGTTGTAATAATTATAGAAATGAAAAAAAAATTAAAATTAAATGACAGAAATATAAAGTATTTCAATTAAATTACATATACCAGGAAAACACAATCAAAATTTCCCAATGTCACTTTTCTAAATCTCAACCTCAATATTTCAATTTCAAATTCAACAGTTGTTGTGTCAATTTCAAAAATAAGAAATAAGAATGTTCATCAAAATGGAAACAGTTCAGTCCATGAAGAAAAAAAAACTGAATTCTTGTCTTCAGGAAAATCCAGGTAAATTGGAAATAATATGCAATGTGTGTAGTTCTGTCCTACCCACTCAGAAACTTTGTTTCTCACAACTCTTTTTACAGGTTTCCAGGGACAAAGTGATGGGATGGCTGGCCAGGGATAGGAAATCCACAGCAGGACAGAAATCTCGGAATCGGAACGGAACGGAATCTCAGCAACAATTCAGGAACTCTCAACAGAGAATTAGATCAAAGGAAAGAAAAAAATATACCAAAACAAAAAAAGACCCGGCCAAGGAGAAATATAGATCAAGGAACAAAAGAAAAGCAATGTTCCAAAGGAAAGATTCGAAAATGTCTCCTATCTCTTCAGTATGGTTTCTACACGGCGAGTTCAGTTTTCACGAGGCACTTCTCACACGCGAGCTCTCTAAAGAACTAATAACTCATAAATCTACTGTGCTTGTTAATATTTTATTGCTAAATTATCACTGTTTATTCTTTCTTAACTCACTCAGTTGATTTAATATCACTCGTGTCGTTCACAATCTCTCTTATCTCTGGTCTGGTCTCAGCTTGATACCGATCTTTCTGGAAACTTTTTCTCAACCGAGGGCGGAGCTAACCTTTCACCTCACCAATCAGAAATTAATTCAGAAACTTTTTTCTATTCTTTGAATTAGTTATAATAAAATATATACATTTAATTTCTTTTTCACTTACTATTAGTTTCATAGCGATATGAATAAACCAATACTAACTATAAATTGTAGTGACCCAAATTAATGTACTGGGTTACAAATGTAAAAAAAAAAAAAAACATTATATATATATATATATATATATATATATATATATATATATATATACACACACACAATTTATACAAATCTGTTTTGCTCAAACAAAACAGGACATGGAAGATGAGTGGGATATGTTGGATTGGTGGAAAAACAACAGCACTACACAAACTATTGTTTTGAAGTCTCTGAGTTCCAGAGGAATTTATGTGACTGTTACACCTGTTCACCCTACAAAGTTCATAATTGGCAAGTAGGGCCTACATGCTTTTTCTCTTTTGCTCCGGTGTGCAGTCTGCTGAGGGGGCCGCTGTGTCTTGATGAAACTGTGTTTGTTTACATCTATTTGTTTATGGATCGTTGCATGCAATCCTAAAATACAGCATATTGCAAAAAGGTATTTGCTGTGAGAAACGGACTTCGGGTTCAGGCTTAAAATGTAACTGTACCGGACAGGTTGGGACAGGTTAAACAATCTCGGGTACTGGCTGGGTTTAAGGTTCAGTTTAATGTCCTTGCAGACCTTTAGCCCAAACTGAGCAAAAATATGCAATTTGGTGCAGTTGTTGATATTTATGGCCAAAAAAGTAAAATTCAGATAGATTGTAATGTAAATAAATGTTTTAAACAAAATGCATATCATATCAGTTGTCTCTCTATATCTCCCCAAAAAGATGTCTTAGTCAGATGCTATTTAAGTTCTTAGTTTTGTGATCAAGCTCTGTAGTTTTTATTGTGGAGGCAAAACATGTAATGAAATGAAATGCAATACAATGATGATTCAAAGATGAACAAATAAATGTGCCTTAAAAGCCTGAATTGATACTCACATTTTATCATGATAAAAAAAGAAAAGAAAAAAAAAAGAAGTTGCTTCAGTCCAGTAGGTACAGAGCCTATATTGAAATATGACTAATTAATATAAAAGTTATTCTTACATTTGGTTGACAAAAATCATTAAAGGACACAAAAGGACACATGTATCACAAATACACTACAGCTTTTAGTTGCTAAAAGAGTATTAATCAGAAAGAAGGCATATAGTAGATTAAGTACAACTGTTTGTCTGTTTTTAAGCAAAGTTTTGATCATTTAAAGGCCTAAGAATTTTTTTATATTTTATCAAGTATCAAGTAGTAGGCGGCTTAATTTAAGAGAGGATGTTTTAAGTTCTGAAAGTTACCAATCAATTTGAATTTTTTTTCAAAAGTAGTCGATTTCCCTGGACAACATGACAGTGATCAGTACATTTTTAGGTGTAGATCACTGGGTTGCTCTGTAATCAGTATAGCAGTACCAGTATGACCAATGCATCTGACATGAATCGTCCTTGCAGATTTAGATTATAATCACTCCAACTGCTGCTGCTTCAAACTCTCTCCAGAGAGACGTGTTTTACGGACACTAGCATGACGGACTCATGTCTACGTCTTTCATCCACAAGGACATGCTGAGATGCTATTAAAGCTAATGGTTCCATGTTGGGTCTTTATAAAGTCATCTCCTATATGTGTTATTAATCAAGTTTGTGCCATCCCCTTGTAAGAACCATAATTTATCATTAATTGAGCTTTCAAATCTCTACAAGCAACTTATGTCCCCCAAACCACCATGAAGATTAATATGCAGTGGTGGAGGAAGGACTAATACGATCAAGGGAGCACTGTTGTCATTTAGCGTTTGGAGGAAATAGCAAATAGAGGCCAGATTCTGACATTATCTCCAGATATAGTTAGGATGCAGGTATGTGTCAGTCAGAAGAGTGAAGCAGATTAGGTTCAGAGGAGGGCGTTAGCAACATGGTAGCATCAAAGCTTTGAAGGACAGCAGCAGAATGAGGGTCATAGTGTCCTGATAAGGCGCTGCCGTGTGCAAGTTGAACCCACGCCTATTAAAAACCAGAGCTGGTGGATGTGCTGAGTCTGCTGACAATGGAGCCATCAGTCAGCGATCATTGTCTCTGATTATTTCAGGGGCTCATGGGAAAAAGAAAAAAAAAACTAAACAAAAGCAAAAACTGATAAAATATAGCCGTGTTGTGTTCTGACTAGACACTCTTCAGCCAGACTTCAAGATCAGCACTTTCCTTCATCTTCTCATGCTCAGGGTAATTTGCATAATTACGCTGTCTTCCAGTCAGAGTTGATGTAGCCTATATGTTTGTTGATAAATTTAAACTAAAAACATTTTTAATTTGGAAAATAGACTTACAGTATTTCAATCATGCGGTTATTAACATATATTTCAAATATGTTTTGGCCAAATAGTTATATATTTGAAATGGAAGTAAAAGAAACGTGCACATGTCTTACATCTGGTGTTTTACACTGAGAAGTTCACAGAGCAGACCAGCATCATCTTGTGTTTTATCAGTGTTTGCCAGTGCTTGACGTGAACAATGACGGCATTTGTGTCACAGGCTCTGTAGAGTTCAGAGAGAGCTCAAGGCAAGTGCATTCAACAATAAGCAAAAACAAGGAGAGTCTATGCTCTGTTCCCCCACAACCTCACACACTCTCTCGGCTTGCTAAATGAGAAAGGCCATGTAGACAGAAAGTAGCCTCAGGTGCATCTCGCAGGCATCCCAAAGTGCTAATTACACTTCGAAGCAGAGGATTTGTCCTTCTTCAGTCATTGCGACAGGTAAATATTGGTGTCTTCTTTCCATCCACCAATATTTCTTGTCTCTGCAAGTCTGATTGTTAAAGGAAGTGACATCTGGGGAGCAGTAGAGGGAGATGAGGCGAATCAAGAAAGATAGACCTCTTCCTTCATACATACATGCACTCATGCCTATGCACATCATCAATAGCTGTTGATTTGATGTTACTAAACATCTGTATATGTCACCTTTTAAAACGTACTCGGTTACTAACGTAACCTCGGTTCTCTCTAGAAGAGGGAACAAGTACTGCGTAAGTATCTTACGCTAGGGGAAAATCCCTTTTCCGCGAGATATTGAAGCCAAAAAATTATCCTTAATTTGTATTATTGTAAAACGCGTTGCGGCAGCATACAGACATAGGCAAGACAGCTTGCGTGCCTATTGGCAGTTCTGCGGCAACTGCAGCAGCCTATCGAGCGACGCCTAGCGTCAGACCCAATGAGGGTGCTTCGCGCCCACTGCGTCACGTCCCGCCGAAACGGGCGTGGCTTAGGCCTATAAATCCGGCTCGCAGGCAGCTGATATCTGGTTGTTCATCGCCGAAGCGAACCAGAGCGTGTGCATGCACGGCAAGATACACAGTACTCGTTCCCTCTTCTAGAGAGAACCGAGGTTACGTTAGTAACCGAGTACGTTCTCTTACGAGAGGTCTCTCGTACTGCGTAAGTATCTTACGCTAGGGGACCCAATGTAAAACGCCGTGCGTGCTGGGATCTGACACCAAAGACCCAGGGCGAAAGACCGGGGTTCATATAGTGCACAATCACCAAGGGAACTCACAGGGAGTCCGGGAAGAGGGAGGGGCGGAACCGCGCTCTTCCACATATAGCAGCGTCCCTCAGACGCAAATTACATCATACAGACAGGGCGGAGTATGGCCTGAACTGATGGAAAATTGTGGGTCTTATTTATTTGGCCATTAGCATTTTATGGTCGATCAGCGAACAGTGCTCATCGAGCAGTGCTCAGCGGACACAGTATTCTGAACCGATAGCATCAGAACAGACAGTAATGCTTTATTTAGGCCGACAACAGCCTGGCCGGTAAGGCGGGAACCTCTAGGTTATAAAACCTTATAAATGTAGACGGTGAGGCCCAGCCTGCCGTCATACATATATCTTGCAAGGCAATCCCACTTGACCAGGCCCACGATGAAGCCATGCTTCTCGTGGAGTGCGCTCTGACTCCCAACGGGCACTGCATGCCCTTGGAAGTGTACGCCAGCGCAATGGCGTCAACTATCCATCTGGATAGGCTCTGTTTCGACGCGGCTAGTCCCTTGGAACGTCCGCTGAACAAAACAAAGAGCTGCTCCATCTGTCTGAAGACAGATGAGCGAGACACATATGCTCTTAATGCCCTGACTGGGCAAAGGAAGCTCGCATCTCCTTCCTCGTCAGAGACCGGTAGGGCTGACAGGGAAATTACCTGCGCCCTAAACGGTGTGTTGAGGGATTTTGGAACATAACCGTGCCTAGGTTTGAGTATAACTCTTGAGTCATTAGGCCCAAACTCCATGCACGTCGCGCTTACTGAGAGCGCGTGTAAGTCCCTTATGCGCTTCACTGAAGCGAGAGCCAGAAGAAACACTGTCTTGAAAGACAGGTGTTTAAGATCAATCGTCTGTAAAGGCTCGAATGGGTCACCTTTCATGGCTTCCAGAACCGTAGAAAGGTCCCATACCGGGACTGAGGGAGGTCTGGGAGGATTCAGTCTCTTAGCTCCTCTAAGGAAGCGGATGACTAAATCGTTCCTTCCTATTGACTGACCAAGCGTTGTTTTTGAGAACACTGCTATGGCCGCCACATAAACTTTGAGCGTGGAAGGGGACCTGCCCTTGTCCAACAGCTCTTGTAGGAAGGAGAGAACCTCCGTCACCCCACAGTCTGGGGGTGACACGCCACGAGCTGTGCACCAGCTGGAGAACACTGACCATTTCGAGGAATAGAGACGTCGCGTAGATTGAGCTCTAGCCTGCGTGATCGTGTTTAACACTCCGCTTGGGAAGTCAGCGGGTACCCGTTGATGGCCCAAACATGAAGGGACCACAGCTCTGGGCGCGGATGCCAAATCGAGCCCTTGGCCTGAGAGAGGAGGTCCCTCCTCACTGGCACTGGCCATGGGGCAGTGCTCGCTAGCTGCATCAGAACTGGGAACCAGGGTTGGTTTTTCCAGAACGGCGCTACAAGTAGCACTGAGCATCCTTCTTCCCTGATCCGTTCTATCACCTGAGGCAGGAGAGAGACGGGAGGAAAGGCATAGAGCGGGCGGCGGGGCCATACATGAGCCAGGGCGTCCCTGCTCTTGAAGAAAAATTCCAGACAGTGAGCGTTTTCTTGAGACGCGAACAGGTCTAATCCCGCTCTGCCGAATTTCTTCCACAGCAGCTGGACTGTCTGTGGGTGTAGAGACCACTCGGCTGTCGGAACATTGTTCCTGGACAGTCTGTCCGGTCCTACGTTTAAGAGCCCTGGCACATGCGCTGCTCTCAGAATATACATATCATTAATCAACCACATGAGCAAAGTCCACCTTGTCGTAACTTATACTGTAGTAGTCCCCATAGTCTTTGCACTAACTGATGAATCGCATATCTCTTATCGCGAATTTAGTTAGTCCCAGACAAATGTATCCCAGTCCTTTGTGCTGCATTGTATCAAAAAGTCCAATCAGTCACGAAACACTCCAAAAGGACACAAGTCAATCCTGCCACCGAGGCATTTGCTGCAAACAAGGATATCCACCTAGTGAGCTAGAGGTCCGTCATTTGGAAAAGTTCCCGGGAAAAACAACACATCACACATTGGTTCCTACCCGCTTACATACATATGAAATTGTCATACATGAAGAAAATCACCAGACAGGAAGAAACAAAAACAGGAAATAATACAAGAGTGCATTTTATGTGCATAATCATTTACAATAAATACAGCATTTTTTCCATAGAAATGGTCAATTTTGGTTTCATGGTGACTTTAACTTGATAAACAGTAGAGCATGGGATAAATGTGTCTGCTATATGCATACATGGCAATGACCAAGTGCAGTTGGTTAACCTTGGTCAAGGCTTAGAGGTTCCTATACTAATTGTTTGTTTGAAAGTGATGAAGAGATCTGTGAATAAGAAACTAAAGGCCTCTTTTAGCAACTCTTTCAATATTTGAAAAAAGAATAAAAAAAACATCTAGCCAGCTGTGAGACATCATCTTGACATGCAGATATCACCACAAAAAGACAGTCATCAGAAAGCCGCAGTCTAAATACAGCATTTCATGTATGACACTAGATGAATTACATATCAAACAGAATGACAGAGTCATACGGTCCATTTCCTCTTTTCATCACTCATGAGTCATTTCATCTCTTCATGTTTGCTGCCTGACACACAAGAGAAGGCAAACGTGTATCATCAGAGCCACTGACATACTGAGATATAGATATCACACCGATAAAAGAGGTATTCAGAGGTAACAACACTTTAAATTTCTATGTCTGACTTCTTGATAATCAACAGCATGAAAATGGGGTTTCAGTTCAGTTACTGCTTTTATTTCCAAAATGAATGATCTCTGACTAACTACTACATGACAATCTAGAATATATTAACATATATTAATTTACCAGATGTAAATATTACAGAAACGCAGTAAAATCTTTCAATAATTACTAATTTGTCCAAAAAAATAAATAATTTTTTAAACAGTCAACCCGAAAACGAAAATCGTCATGATTGAGGCTCATCCATGTTGTTTCAAACCCATATGCCGAAAAAACATTTTGCACACTACTATTTTTTTTTATTTATTTTTTTTTAATACAATTTCAGTGAATTGGAACCGGCTTTAAAAACAGATGCTGTAAAAGTACTCCATACAGCATTTGCACTATTTCAGTCAAGTTTTGTGTAATATAAGTAGTAATTTGCTGAAAATATTGACATCTGCTCCACCTCTCAGAGTTTTTGCTTAGAATATGAAAAAATATCTTCCACTGGAGTAAAAAAAAAAAAAATCCCATTGAAATCATTTATTTTTTCTGACCCCACATTTTTTAAAGCTTAAACTTTTTGATACTTTTTTTCTCCCTTATAGTCTTACATAATTTTGCATTTCAAGTAAATGTATCTTGATTTAAAGGTCATATGACATGCTGCTTTTTGGATGCTTATATATAGGCCTTAGTGGTCCCTTAATACTGTATCTGAAGTCTCTTTCCCGAAATTCAGCCTTGGTGCAGAATTACAGCCACTACGAACCAGTCCCACAATGAGCTTTCCTTAGGACGTGCCATTTCTGTGTCTGTAGCTTTAAATACTAACGAGGAGGAGAGAGGCGGGGCAAGCTGGAGGGTGGGGGTGTGGTCTTGACCAGCTTGCGACCAGGGTACCATGTGCTAACGTTTACAGTGGATGTATCTCAATGGCTCGTGGACACGCAGTCGTTCAAGCTTTCCAGTTTGACCCAGAAGTTGCAACTCAGCGGCTACAGCAGGACGTCTCCGAATGGTTAGTTTAAAATATTGTGTCTGGATACGTACTTTAGTTGGTTTGTTTATGTATGCTGTTACAGTTATTATCATGTAGCTAACGCTAGTCTACGTTGTTGGCTTCATGTTGCTCTGATTTGCTATCGTTCTAAAGCTGTATTAGCATCTATATCAGTAATCTTTGTAGTTTAGAGAAGACTGCACTCTGGCTCATTTTTTTAATGACAAAGTTCTCCATGTCCACGTATATTGAAGTCATGTGACACTTAACCCATGATTTACTCCGGAAGATTTAGGAACAAAAAAAATACTTTTTGGTTCATTTGTACATCCAAACACTGAGCAACTGCCATGCATCGCTCGTTTGCAAGCCATGATGTCTCTCGAGGAAAAAACAATATCGCGCTCGCACAGTCGTAGCTCATTTTCCCATGGGCGGGCAAAACAGAGAAATGGGAGGTAACCTTTCCCCCGTATGACGACATATAGGGAAGATTCCAGATTGGGCCATCTGGGCTTTCATTTTCTCAAAGGCGTAGCAGGATACCCAGGGCTTGGTTTACACCTATCGCCATTTCTAGCCACTGGGGGACCATAGGCAGGCTAGGGAAACTAATATTAATGTTAAAAAACCTCATAAAGTGAAATGTTCATGCCATGGGACCTTTAAGATTTTTTAGATACTTATACTGGAAAACAATACAAAAATACGAAGGAAAAAAACAACTTTTTTCAGTGTGAGAATTTTGAGCCAGATCTTTTCAGTGAATCAGTTGGTCTGTTTGCAAGGCTTAATCACCCTCAGTATATTTATTTATCAGTTCAATAAAATGGTAATCGCCAGTCTTAATGAATGAACGAATGGACGGACGGACAACTAACTAACTAATTAACTTACTTGCTTACTAAAAATATGCATTCTTGACATATTAATCACTTGTAAGAGGGTCATCTGTAGCCTTACTGAATAAAGGATGAAAATAAACTGGAGTTGAACTGAATGAGTCTGGAAGGCTGTTGTCTGCTGACTGACATTCAGACCTCCATGTCAGACATAATTTAAAACTAGTTTATCAAGAGTGCCTGAGATGAATGTGTACCACCCTCAACACGAGATGAATAATTCATCTCATTCATTTCTTCATCTTCCAGCATTGAAATATTTGAAAAGTTGTGTGAAATATCTGCAAGGACTCCTCATTTTACTTATGCCTTTGAAGATCTCTCTGTCCCGGCTTTAAACACTCTTTTCAAGCGATGTCTCCTTGATATGCAGCAGAGAACAGAAACATTTGACAGGTGTTTGCTGTCCCTGAGGCAATAATGAAAAATTTCCCCATTGCCATTTTAAATATGGAAATGATTATATCTGTTCCCTAACTTGTGGCCACAGCAGAATTTGCTGACATGACAGCAGTTGGCGAAGGTAAAAAGTATGTAACTTATTTGTTGTTAGCTTTAAATTGCAGCTGAACCTACTGAATCGTGTACAACCTTTCAACTCTAAATTAGCTTGGTGACAGTCATAAATTTGGATGGAAAGCTACTCATAAACGTAATACTTAAAACTAATGAACTTAATATGATGCATATTTGTCAGTCATACATAAATGAAACATCTCAGTTTACAACTGTAACCATGGTTCCCTGAGAACGGAATGAGACCTTGCGTCATGGAGTTGAAGCTATGGGAATGCTCCTTGTGAGACAGTGTCTGAAGCACGCCTAGAAAGAAATTCATCAACTTCATTTGTCTGAAGGAAGACACAAAGGCATGCCGGAAGTATGGCAACGATACGCAGTGTTTCGTTCCCCTTCTCAGGGAACCATGGTTACAGACGGAGCCTGAGACGTATCCTTTTGAAGCAGAACTCAACACCGCATCATGGAGTTGACAATATAGGAACAAAATGCCCACTACACCACACTGACCAAATGTATCCTGTGAAATTACTCCGCAAGCTAAGCTGTAGCCAATGCATTGCCATACAGTGCATCCACTGACCAATAAATAAATAGACTGAATTGGAACCTGCAGCTCAATACCACCCATATTGCCTGATCTGTAACTGCCCCGGGGGGCTGAACTGCTTAGGTAGATTGCAGACTCTTTGCATCTGCCAACCAATAAGGAGGGGAAGACTAGAGCGCTGCTACCCGGAGCCTTGACCATATTCTCGAAGGGGGTACCCTTTTACAAAGTAGCAAGTATTCAGCATCTGGTCCTAAGGACCGAGAGATGCCCCAGGAGGGAACCCTGTTCCCTCAACTGCCTGCTCTACATATGGCAACATTATCCAGGAGACCTGGCAAGAGAGCATCGGGGTGAAGCTTCACATCAGCTCCACATCCTCTTGCTCTCTATCACCGATCATCATGGGGCATAACTGCATGACCTCTTCTGAGGACCGAAAATCTCAGCTGCCGGAGCTTTACGGAAGTGCTCCATCCAGTAGCAGGGGTTCTAGGAATATAACATACAATCAACATACAATCGCCCGACTATTACCTCCAGTATGAACAGGAGGGGGTACTGAGGGAGCGGAGCACCATAGCGTTTTCATACTACCCTCTACCAAGTACTCCACTTTTAGACATAAAGAGGCACGGGACGTAAGCACCGGAATTGTCCATCTTTCCTCCTTTCGTCCATATGAAATATGAAGGATTCTGAAACTGCCTCTATACCCAGTTCACTGAAGGACACTAAACGAAAGAGTGGGACGTGATAGCGTGGGATGCCTAATCTCTTCATCTAGGTTTGCTATTCACATTAATTTCACTACCACATTGCACTAGGAAGGACGGCAGGTAGACGAGTGGGACACAACTGCGTTAGAGCCCAACTGTACACCTACAACACCTAATGCATCGTGGAGCATGTCCATATTGTAAATCTAATGCAAGCTTCAGGAGATAAATAAGGTAGTGATTGTATGATCACTCTACCTCCTCTACAACAGTCTAGCTTTACTGCAAAGGAGACATACAGATGCTCCAGAGTATTCAACGGCTCGATAGAAAAAGGGGCGGAGCGCTAAAAATGAAAAACCCTCGTAGTGTGATGCACTTCCTCTTTAATAACAGGGAACACACTCTATAGATAGAAAAGTGGGTCACCAATGGGAACACGCCAACTTTGCTTGAAAAGTGAGATTACAAGAGAAGCACAATAATGAGCTGAAAAAAGTGAGGAAATGTGCAGACACTTATTTCACATAAGCAACTGCGCTTCCCTGGCTCAGGGAAAGATGCATATTTCAGGGAAAGAAGCCAAAAAGAGGAATCTAAGGGTTCAGCTTATTTTTTCTTTTGGCCGAGTTGACCTCCCTCAGATCCTCTTTTGGCTTCTTGCGAGGTTGCCTCCTCAAGCTCTGACTCCTCTGGGGCGGAGCACGTGCAGTGACACTCTCCTTCTGACCCTGTCTGCTGCTGGGGCCAGCAACAAGTTCTGGAGGGAAGAATGTAGGTTCTCGTCTGCGGCTGGGGATGAATTGCTCAAACTGCCTCAACTCTCGTCACATCTAGTTCCTCAGAAGTAGTCCAGGCCAATAACATGCTCTCTGCCAGATCGGAAGAAGCCGCAGAGCGGGCTTTCGGGTCTGGCATTAGAGCTGAAGAGCTAGCGGGCGATGCTTGAGAAAAGGTTCTACCCATCTTGAGCTCATCTGCTAACTCAAGCTGTGATCCCCACGGGACCCGATCTGCAAGGAGCAGGCTCCTGTCTCACTGGGCACAAAAAAAAGCTCTTGGAAAGAGCTAGGCAGGAGTAGAGCCACTGTGAAACGGTCATAATTTACTCCTGCTTGGAAGAATCAGTTACCCAGGTGACGTTAATGGGATTTTTCAATCTTCTTCTTTCTTTTTTCTTTTTTTTTCTTTTTTGTTGTGCTACCGGGACAAATTATTAAGATAAGTTTCTCTTGCAAAAACATTACTTCAGGGTATAGAGCTATGATTATTTTAAATTAATTAATTTCAAGAGAGTCTAGGAACCAAATTAAAAGGGTCATATATTTTTTTGCATTTAATTTTTTTTTTTTTTTTTTTTTTGGGGGGGGAGATCCAATTATAATGTCACTCAAGGTTTTTGCACCATCAACTATTTAGTTAAATTTAGTTTTAAATGACCCTCTTTCTGACCATGACAATTAAATTGACTTTTTTATTTTACTGATCTTACTCTATCTTAAATACTATTTAATTATTTATTTAATTGTTTAATTATTATTTTGCATGTGAAAAGAGAAACAGCCCGTTTCTACAACTACTTTGTTCTGTCTGTCTGCCATAAGAAAGCTGCACAAATAGACAGTACCACAGTACTGATCAATTACTGCAACAGTAAAGACTTTCTATCCAAACGTCACCACCCTTGCAAAAATGTACAACTGTAGATGACTAACTGTGGATTTTGTAGAAAAGTTGTACTATATATGTGACCCTGGATCACAAAACCAGTCTTAAGTCGCACGGGAATATTTGTGGCAATAGCCAACAAAACATTGTATGGGTCAAAATTAGCGATTTTTCTTTTATGCCAAAAATCATTAGGATATTAAGTAAAGATCATGTTCAATGAAGATATTTTGTAAATTTCCCACCTTAAATATATAAAAAAAATATTTTTGTGAGTGGATGCAGCACAATCGCCAATAGAAATGGACAACTTTAAAGGCGATTTTTTTAATATTTCGATTTTTCTGCCCCCTTAGATTCCAGATTTTCAAATAGTTGTATCTCGGCCATATATCGTCCTATCCTAACAAACCATACATCAATGGAAAGATTGGTGGTGTATAAATCTCAATTCTAAAAAAAAATTACCCATAAGACTGGTTTTGTGGTCCAGGGTCACAGATTAGATATTATATAAAGTTATACATTATTAATATAGCTGTTTTATTGAAAGGGTTATGTTAAGTTTAGTTGTCATTTCATTCTTGTGTTTCCTTTCAGTTTAGTTCTTGATTAACCTTTGTTAGTTGCCCTAGTTACTAATTAGTGTCACCTTTGTCTAACTTTGTTGCTTTTGTTTGTCCCCTGTGTATAGCCTTGAGTTTCCATTACTCCTTGTTGGTTCTTGTCTTTGTTTCCCATGTGGTTTCACTTGTTTATTATTCCTGTGAATCTCCGGGGTACTTCTGCAAGCTTGGTTTGTTTATGAATGATTATTGAAGTGTATTCTTTTTTGTGCGTTTTTGCTTACCACACCGTTTGACAGTAATGTTAATTATATAATATATTATGGGACTGAGAGTATATAATTTATGTTTATTGAACAAACGTTTGGTTCACAGACGGAGTTGAAGGTTTCATAGTTCTATATGAAGGTCCATTGGAATGAACATCACAACATATGACTTTGAATGACTTCTTGGATGAACAGTGACCTGAATAAAACATGGATGTTTCTCAATGTGCCATTGCCCAGAGGCTACACCACTTAAGTACTTTGTCAAAGACATATTGGTCTCACATGTATCAAAATATTTTGTGATTATAAACTTGCTTTAGAAAAAACACAAGACTCACCTTCTGTTTTCCCCCCACCTCTTTTCACCAGAAGATACTGTAAAACACAATTGACTTGCATTTATTTCACAGATAATAGAGAATCTACATCTATAGTAAATGTGTCTGTCTGCGACCTTTAAAACAAAAATCATTGCACGACCTTGGGAAAGTTTCAGTCTTAACACTAATAAACTGTTTCATAATTGTGTCACAGGACAGTTAACATTCAAAACTGGCCTAAACTTGAAGTAGATGGAGCTTAATCAAGCATGAGATATGAATGAAATTGTTAAGTTCAGTCCAGGGTTCGAGGAGAGGACAAGACCTCATTACAAAGCGCTTGCTGCATAATTTCTTTTCTTTAACCTACGTGCTGCGATTTCAACTGTCTGTCCTCTGATGAACTGCAGCAACATGTCACAACACCTGAATGTTAATTGCTCTGTTGAGATGTCACATAGATTAAAACAATTAGAATATAACTGCATGAGACTCGGGAATAAACAACAGTTCTTCATGTTCAATGGTGCCCGTGCCTTTCAGCTCTGACACATTTTTTGGGCGTTATGTTAGGTTCAAGTCAGATGGAAATTTCCCGAATTCTGAGGTCACTAGTGAAAATGCTTCAATTTACAGTGAAAAATGTACACAATTCATTTGAACTGAATTAAACTCTCTAGAGAGACCTTCATTATATAGTCTATTGTATATTCTTATTGTACACTCTTGGATTCCAATTTAGCCCAATCTCTGCTCTGCACATTCTATAACTTCTACACTTAACTATATATATATATATATTTTTTTTTATTATTATTATTATTATTATTTTTATTAACCTTATCATTAAGATTCTTTGCATTCGACACTATGCGAAAGATTTCACCCCAAGATTATCCAAATGATATGCTGTGCATCCAGATATTTTACTTATGAGCTTTTTTGTAATTGCTTTTATTTTTTTTATGATGACTCTCATTGTAAAACTTTACTGTAAAACATTTCTTTTTTCTAAATCAGTGTAGAGGTAGTAAAAAAAAAATTATAAAAAAATTGTACCATAAATGTATAAATACTTTATAATAAATAATTCATTGTTGGTTTCATACAGTTAACCTTGTATTAAATATCCCACAAACATTCATACAAGTACTACTATGATCCCGCACATATCAAATGTGCTCTTTGTAATTGGGTCAAGGACTCTCCCCTCATAGAGTCTCCCCACAGGAAGTGTGTGAGAACTCAAAGAATTGCTTCTGTGTTCAGCACTTAACACAGGCCTTTATTCAAGCGTAAGGGCCAAAGGACACGAGACAAAGACACACCATAACCTAACCTTCCCAATGAATGCTCTCGGCTTTCAGGGATTTAAGTGGCTGGGAGATTTTAAGGGCATTATATCAAAATGTACTCAAACACAAAGCCTCTGTCATGCCGTACGTAATATGCTTGACTGCTCAGTGATAAATTGTAGAAAGTATTGGTGCCTTTCCATGCCTTATGGGAATGAGTTGTAATGTGGCGTCATGTGGTCATGTAGAGTTGGCTAGCAACAGACAAATCAGTCATAAATGCCTATCTCATTAAGTATCCATACACTTTGTTGCATTTAGTCTATATCTGAAGGAAGAGGTCAGAAATGTTCAAAAGCGACATATAATGATTAACTGGAGTGATAAAGAGACACCTATTTTTTTGTGCTGTATTTCAGAAGGTACATCCAGCAGCCATATCACCCTGTAGCCCAAGACTGGTCGCCCACTGAAGCTAAGCAGGGCTGAGCCTGGTTAGTACCTGGATGGGAGACCTCCTGAGAAAAAACAGGTTGCTGCTGGAAGAGGTGTTAGTGAGGCCAGTAGGGAGTGCTCACCCTGTGGTCTGTGTGGGTCCTAACGCCCCAGTGTAGTGACGGGGACACTATACTGTCAAAGAGCACCGTCCTTCGGATGAGACGTAAAACCGAGGTCCTGTGGTCATTAAAAATCCCATGGCATTTCTCGTAAAGAGTAGTTCTACCAGAAAGACTCGGGAGATAAAAATGATATAACAAGTGTAAATTTATTAATAGCTCAGCAAGCATAATTTTATAAAGTCTTTGGCGTAGGCCCTGTCCTTAGCAAGCAATGCGAGGGTAACGGAATCTGCAAATCCCGCCTGAAGATGAAGGCAGGGGCGCAGCCGACCCCCTGGAGGTAAAGGAAGGGACCTTCCTGGTGGTGGTGGGGAGGATGGAGGGAAAGGACCATCTTGGAGGTGGTTGGGGAGGATGGAGGTAATTGGCGCCGTCAGTATCTGCGAACTCAGATGAATGTAAGTACCATTCTTTTATACTGAGAGTGTTAACACATGATTGGTTAGAAGTGAGTTAATACATGACGCGCTGATTGAGTCTTCCTGGCAGAACTTAACGCTAAGCTTACATGGGTGTAACCCCGGTTACCCCGGAATCCTTGCCAGATTCCCCCCATTGGCCCTTACCAATCATGGCCTCCTAATAATCCCCTTACATTGAATTGGCTCTATCACACTCTCTCCTCTCTCCACCTATAGCTGGTGTGTGGGGAGCGCACTGGCGCTGTTGTACTGTGGCTGCCGTCGCATCATCCAAGTGGATGCTGCACACTGGTGGTGGTTGAGGAGAGATCCCCTGATATGATTGTAAAGCGCTTTGGGTGTACAGTAGTACATATGAAAGCGCTATATAAATGCCCGATTCTATTCTTCTACCTTAATATAACAGCTTCGAAATCATTTCGATGGTAAACGAACTCGTAGTAGGGCGAATCATCCCGATAGCAAAGCGGAAAAACCCAGCAATGCAAGTTTGAGAGGTGGCGTCCCGCCAAATCTCGCGAGAATCACGACTTGCTTTATGGCACGACGTCACATACATCAACAGCATATGAAGCAGCCTCTATGGAAGACACTAGCATGCATTTCAGACGTGAATCATGGCAAAGTCGACGAAGAAAACAAAGAAAGCGTGGTCGGAAGAGTGTAGAGACAAGTGTTAACCCAGATCTTGAAACCAGACTAGATAGGATTAATTACTAACCCATAGTAAAATATGAAGAGTGTGAAACATGAAACAAGATACTTCGGATTGTGTTTTCCCAGATTTTAGAATGTCTGTGTTAAGCAAGAATGGTCTTTGTAAAGATGTAATACTGCAGAAAACCTGGTTTAAACAATGCTGTAGCTTTTCGTTTATAGCTTTCACCTTTCGATCCCAAGAGTGTCCTAACTCCCTTACCAATGGCAAAATCACTATGACACACGGACTTGAGTGAATTATTAATCTTTATAAAATGGCATAACAATTTTATTAAACTGCAATGTGATAAAAGACAGATCGGTTATTCAGAACGGTTCACAACATGTTGGTTGGTTTAAAAACCCTGGCACTAGACTGATGAAATAATGGAGAGGCGAAAAAGCAAACAACTCATAATGTTGCGCCCTGAGCATGCATGGTTGCCATTTAAACCGACACACTTGTCTTGTGATGTGACTGCTTATTGAGAGTGACAATGACAGTGGGCTGAAATCTAAAGTATCCAGGCACATCTTCAATGCTTAGATCTGATGTAATATTTCAAAACATTACTGCATATTGCATGGTTAATTTTTGTGGCAGAACAATGACAATCACACGTACGTTAAACACAACTAAGGATTTTTTTTCCAAAATGCGGATTGCTCTTGGCTAGAAATATCAGGCACCTGACCTCAATCCAAATTAGAGTGTTTTACTTGCCTGAAGACATGGCTGAACGCAAACAGACTTCTAAATAAGGGAATTTGGATGAAATAGTCTGGAACTGAAAACAAGGCTTGCAGGCATCTAACGTTTGACAATGCACGTATGGATCACATCCGTCAGGTGGCCCTCAGGAGCTTACTGAACAAAAAAGATATATATGTATATATAAAACGTTAATGTTTTATGACTTTAATTTTTCCATATTACCTTTGATATCCTAAAATGTGGGCATTATTGGGGAAACTGTGGCTAGTTGTAGCATGGGGGAGATTTTACAAGGTATCTATATCTTAGTTATTATGAAATTTTCAGTTAAAAGTTCAAGTACATAATTGTGTGTTTTCGCTAACAGTAACTTTGTATGTTTCTATGTTGTTGTTTTTTTTTGCAGTGATGCCAAGAACCTTTTAGGGAGCATATCTCAAAATAACCATTTTCTTCTCAGTGTAAAGAACTTTTTTTTTCTTTTTTTTTTATAATCTAAAGAAACATTTTCTAATATAATGACGCTTTTCCACGGCTCGGTACGGTTCGGCTCGGCACTGCACGGGTCTGGCTATTTAAATCTAGCAGGTTTGGTGTCTCGTGTCGCAAATACAATGACGCTGGTTGTGACGATTCTGTCTGACCAATCAGTGATCCGCAGTGTTTTCACGTCACATTTTAGTATCAGTACGGTACGCTTGGAACCTCAACAGAGGTGGTACCATTTAAAGCGAGCCGTACCGTACCGTACCATGCAGTGGAAAAGCACCAAAGCGTGCCGTACCGAACCATGCAGTTGAAAAGCTCCATACATAACCTTTTATGGAATGGAAAGGTCCAATGGATGTTAAAGGTTCTTCATGGAACAATGAATACCAATACCCAGACAACAACATAGCATCTGGTACATGCGGATTCAACGCGTACCAGATGTGGGCCGGATCTGGGCCGAAGCTTTGTTGCTGTCTGGGTAAACATCCTTAATTTTTAAGGGTGTATGTCATATATTTAAAACAAAGTCATTCCTCTTAAACCATGAACTAAGGAACTGTATTTTTCCCCCCTTTCATACGTCTTTATTTTTACAGAATTTATATTCTATAAAAATAAGAAAACAAATAGGTCTTTGAAACATATCTCACAATGTGTTTTTAGAACTTGACATGACTTTGTCACACACAAGTTCTAAATATTAATCTCCCTCAAAACTGTAGTAACTGTATATTGTGTAAGTTTTCAGTATGTTAGTCGTCTCACTACCTCTTTATCCAGAGCCATCACTTGAAATCACATGACTTGGCACAACATTTTTAGGATGGGCTCTATAGCCACATGCTAAGCAGCAAAAGATGCATTTAAGTATAGGTCCCTTTATATCCCAGGACCGGGACAATGTTCCCAGTTTCCCCTGCTGGCGAGCAAACACACAAGTCCTTACAGCTGCCCAAAACTCTTGGCCCTTACAACATATCCTTAACAAACTTCTGCATATCCCCATTAAATTTGGATGGAGGATACAGTGATGTTTCTGGAACATTCAGATAAGGATTCTAATTTTGCAAACCAGTGCACTTTGTGTTGGCCACTAATGGCTAATGGAGTAAATAATTACAGAAGCAGGCTGCGATAAATCTGATTAGGCTTCTTCTCTGAGCGAAAGGAAGCTATGGGAAGACTGTTTATCTGTAATTATTTAGACTGCAGCGTAATAGTAATCCATGGGTCTTTTTGGGGAAAGTAGTGAAATCTGTCTAAAGCATTAGATTATCACTGTGAAAAAATGGTTATAATTGTGATTTAGATTAATCACCATGACCTTTACCCTTAATAGATAGCGTTGCGGAAGTCATATTATAACGGGTCGAGTATGAATATTTGTCACAGCAGGAATTGCAAATGCAAGTTTTAAGAAATGTAAATGTACAGTCATTTGCAGTTTTCCTATAGCATATTATATGCAAATCATAATTCATGCATATTTTTTCTTCTCCTGGAGTTTAATGTGAGTTTCTATTTTAGTTTCCAAAGGGTCAGTGACTCAAGCATCTGTAATGACTCATGCACATTCACACACATTCTTTTAATTTGAAAATGCAATATATAGACAATTCTCCTTCACCATTAAACTTGTATAAAGACTTTAAGCCTCTGTTTATTAAAGCATACTACAACTTAGCTGTACACAGAGGATGTGTTCTTAAATTTAAAATCAGCTAGATGGATTGCAACGGAATATAATTCAAAACAGGACTCTTGGTTGGGAACTTTAGAAAGCTTGAAACGACAACTTAAAAATGCTAAACTTATGGTGCAAGACACAAAAAAATTGCAAGACACAATGGCCAGAGATGTCTGTCTAATGCATTTGGACATAGATTAACAATTATAGACCTCCTAGGACTGACTTGCTTGTACGGTGGCTCTGAATTGTCAAAACACCTCTCAAAATGCTCTCAAACCCGATCCGATTTTTTTTATGACGGACGCAAGTTAGGCAGTGTGTAAACGTGATTGACACAACGTGAGATCGTATTTATTTTTTAACGAGCAAAAATTTCTGACTCAGTGTGCAAGGACCTTAAGATGTTTATCTGTGACCTATGTGTGATCTTCGTAAGATCACTGGGTTTTGGATCAGAGCCTGGATCTCTTATCACTGTAAAAGTAAAATCTCAGACGTTGGGACAATTGGGAAGAAAGAGTAACAAAAGGGCAAAGTGAATGAGAGTGAGAAGAGAGAATATGGGCAGAGAGAGAAACGGGAGATGTAGAAAAGGGCACATAAGAGCTCTCTCAACCCTCGCACAAGCCCGAAGGCACCTCAACTCTCCGGTGTTTGAGAAATTGTAGCTCCTGTCTCTCGTCTCTCTCGATGCTGCTGCGTTGTTTGCATGGACTTGTGGGTGAAGAGGGCAGAATGCAATTTAGCATTGGAGTAGGCTCAAAAGAGTTGCTTCCGCCTGCGGACTCTCACTAAGTGCATCAGTCCGAGTACCTACTGGTAAACTGACAGGGGAGATAGTCACAGAGAATCAGTCCCAACTCTCCTACTTCAGCCACCTCGGGGTCAGCAGGGACAGAAAGACAGGATAGTGGATACCAATGTCTTGTGTCCTTCACAGTGTAGCCTTCAGTCATGCAAAAATAGACAGAGGAATGTTCAAATTATGTAACCTTAAAACTGCAAAACATCTCTTTGGAACAGATTATTCTGGGAGTAAACAGCATTTGGTTAACACCAAGTTTTGTATTTAAGATTGCTGGCTTTTTAAAATAGATGCACTTTAGTATGCTGTAAAGTTATTCAACTGAGGCTGTTTTTACCATTTTAAAGACCGTATACAAGTCTCACTTGTACTCTCTTATGCATATGTGTTCACAAACATCAGTAGTATGCACATATTCTTACACAATCCATACTATTTTCTAGTCTTTCTCCAGATCCAAAGGCAGTTTTACCTATGAATAACCTTAGCAATGTTTTTCAAAGCTTCCCTTGTGAAAAGGTACACTTTAGCATACTTTTAGGGTGTGTTTACACTTGGAGTTCGGTTCGCTTGGTTCGTTTGGTCCGGACCAAAAATAACTTCTATGTAAGCATAAACTATCTATCTATCTATCTATCTATCTATCTATCTATCTATCTATCTATCTATCTATCTATCTATCTATCTATCTATCTATCTATCTATCTATCTATCTATCTATCGCCCTCAAGTTGTTCCAAACCTGTATGAGTTTCTTTGTTCTGCTGAAAACAAAAGGTATTTTGAAAAATGTTGATAAGCAAACAGTTGACAGACTTCTATAGTATTATTTTTTTTTTCTCTACTATGGAAGTCAACAGCTACCGTCAACTGTCTGGTTCATTCGATTCATTCTGCACGACTCTCACAGTGCATTATGGGTATTCTCTAGCCATTGAGCGTACATCTGTTGTTCAGTTGTTATTGTGGTGCATTATGGGATTGATTGAGTGCCCTCGATAATGTCCACTAGGGTTTCGGACACCACTACAAATGGCTGTGTCCTCAAATAAAGCCCTATTTAAGGGTTTAGGGGGCGATTTCGGACACAGCAAATGAGAAACCATGGAAACAAAACACTAACATAGGAAACCGAACTGAAACCCACCCAAAACATACATTAAACAAGATTACCTGTTATAAGTAGACTAAAAAACTATGTAATACATATTGTCCCCGGGTTGCTAAGTTTTCATTATTCTCAGATTTGCCGGTCCCTTAATGGCCAGTTCTTGGCCACAGTAAACTAAATAAAGTACACCGACTTTATACTGATAGTCAAAAGTATAACTAGATGAGACTGTCAAACTGTTCTCTGTCAGTGAGAAGAGTCTTAACACTTCATGAAAGGCCAAATGAAGGTATTTTGTGGGGAAGAGGGTCATTTTGACCTGATCACAGCTGTCATATGTCCATGAGTACAAGCCCAATTTAACGGAATAACCTATTTCAAGAAGTAGAAGTAACAACGTTATATATATATATATATATATATATATATATATATATATATATATATATATATATATATATATATATATATATACATACATAAAACCCTCAGGTGGCAAATTTCACACTTTACATCTGCTCTCAGCTAGGTAGCAGTATTGGACTTTGTTGTTTTATGACGTTTTCAGTTCTACTTTTCAGATCTTCTTTGAAACTACTTAATGTAACAATGGATTTGAGAAATCATTTCATGGTGGACTTGAAAGCGTCTTTTTTTTTGGTTCCTTTTGTTTACGTCAACCTTTATGTGACATTTCAAAAAGTAGATGCTGATTTTCAAAAAGCAGACTTTCTTAAACACGCTTTCCTCCACATTACATGTTCCCTTGTGGCACTATCAGAGGCAAATTCAGGAAAATGTATTGAGAACTCAAGCGCATATTCTGTTGTAATTGAGCTCTGGAATTGCCACAGAGCTCTTTGAATATGGACTCCATCCATCTGTTTTAGAATCACAGATGTTTTATTGTTGCTGATTACTCTGCAGAAACACTTCTTAGAGAAAGCATCGTATTTATTTTCTAGTGTGCTATATCACCGCATATTTTGACCTTTGTTTTACTGTTTTGGTGGTTTGCTTACCTCTCTCTCTCTCTCTCTTTATTATTTATTATTTGGAAAGCAGTGAAGCACAGTGGTTCTCCAGCCATTGTCACCGAGCTGAGCTGCAGTGTCATGGGCCCTAAGTCTCCCATTCTTCTAAAGTGTATTAAGCAAATACTGTGTCCATGTAAAACGTCTTATGTTGAATTGTTGTGCTCTTTTATTATACACATCTAAACATGTAAAACATCTGTTGGATTCCAAATGTATTTTATGATTGCTGAGCTGATAAAAACCCTCAGCCTACATTTGAAGAGTTGACCCATTTTCTCTAAAAAGGCATCAGTGAGCTTTAAGTTAGGCTTAGCTGTACACTGAGAAATAAATCGGACCATAGAGAGTTGTCTTGATGCAATATGTTTATTATGGGGCATATCATTGCATTGGGGTAGAAAATAATTAGACAGGTTTGCTGCAATTTGACTAAGAAATATATAATGAAATAAATGAAAGATCACATGACTTTACATAAAGCTTGTAAAATATAAATACATTTATATAAAAAATTTAAAAAATGCCACAAAACAGTCCACCATTGTTATTATTATTAACAATGTATTTAAGCTGATTTTAATTCATGATTCCAATGGGGGAAAACAAATCTACAGTGTAAGTAGATGAATTTACTTCTGTGGCTGAGATTATATGATTATGATACCCTTAAAACTGCAATAGGAAAGTCAAATATCCAGTGTGTGGAAGAAAGGCAGAGAATTTAACCACAATGTCATGTGCAGATAATTAATATGTGTCCACTGGAGGGTATGGTATGATGTAACATCAGATAAACTTCCTCAGGAACAGTAAGATATCTCCTCCCCTCCTGCTATACATACCCCTAAACCATTTAGTCCTAATAAATCATGGCTTATTCTACATACTATTGGTTTTCCTAAGACTAAAATGTCACATTATCTCCAAAGGTCTTGAATCAGACAGCATGAAATATAACTGACAGTAATGTAATGTTGTGACTGAGATGGAAAACGTTTAGATTCCCACAAACTGCGTGTCAATATCAAGGATGTAACCAAATAGTCAGGATTGGGGAGTCCAGAGGTAGAAGTTTAAGAATCTGTCATTGACAAGCCCATCAAATCTAGCATGTGCCCTTCGTCCTCTGGTCAATGTACACTAATAGAGAACAATGAGGTGTCATTTTACACTGGCAATCATTCGATGGCAGAATAAATAGTGATAAAACTAATCTATATACATAGATCTGTAGCTGTCATTATGTGACTTGTGAAAGGAATTGGAGAATAAAAATCATGCAGTCAGCTGACATGTGGATCTAACATGTCCTCTCGCACCACAATATAAACAGAGATCCTGGGTCAGCCATCTTTGCTGCTCAGCCTGAGAGAGATGAGTATCACCCACTATCATGGGCTCTGTGTCTGGTTCTGAAGCACTGGCATACTCTGGCTTTTGTTGGAATTAGGAGGACTGCTAGCCCTTTTGGTCTTCCATACAGCTACACATGATGGGCGACTCGGATGGAGAGTTGGATGAATCACTCAAGGCCGATGGTATCGTATGCAGAGAGATACAACTGCAGGTTTGGCTCTAGTCCTTGTTGGTGAGGAGCGAGCACTCATTCCATTCACTGTGCGAAATGTCCAATTTCCAGGTGCGAAATTTAAGGGCATAATCAGTGATTGACATTCTTCCTTGTTTCAAATCATACAATTGCTCACCGACTGATGAATCACCATGTGGTTTACCAAACACTTCCCGGAAATGAGCTTTTAATTACCTTTTCTGACTAATAACAGAGGCTTGGAGACATTGTTTAAACTAGATCCTGAGTTTATTGCATAAGAATATATTTTCACACACAAAGGGGGTGTTTGCAGCACTCATTGGTTTTCCTTATTTACATTCCCGTTTGTTGAACTGGTGTAGGAAAGCAATATCACACTTTCAAGAGTGCTGTGATTACCTGCGGTGCTGATATATGGCCATAACACACTCTTGCGAGTGTGATATTGCTTTAACAGTAATAGCACTAGGATGCTATGCTATGCATGCAGTTTTCAGTTGTTTTAATAACACTGAGTCCAAAAAATAAAAAAATAAATAAAAAAATTAAGCTGAAATCAAATATATTTTAATACAGAGCCCCTGAAATAAACTATATTGGAATATGATTTTTTTTTTTTTTTTTTTTTGTGAGATCATTTTAGACAAAATTTCCAAAGCACACCAAATTAATCTTTAGTTGGGTTATAACAATCAATGTTCCTTTGCTTTGTGAACCAAGTCACACTCAGGCTTAGACACAATGACCCGAAATTGATGTAAGGTTTATTAGCAGAATTAGCTAATTAGGAACTCAATGCAGAAACAGGCAATTGGTGAGTCTTGAGACTTCTAGCAGATGAGATTGGCGTTAGATAACTTGGAGCACTTGTCTTATAGATCACTGGAACACACACATACACACGATAAGAACAGACGATAAGACAATGGATGAGTGGAAGACTACTTGGATGGCTGGAAGATGACTGGAGATCATCTTGGATGAGGATTGAGGTAACAGCAGTATCTAGAAAGATCTTCAGGAACATTTAGCAGGCAAGTATTTGTAGCATCAGACGAGGCCAGAAAATGTCTGCATCCGAAATCACATACTTCCCTACTATATAGTAGGCAGAAAAACAGTATGTGACAAATGAAGTATGTCTGTATTTACAGTACTCATAGGTGTAACGGATGTAGGCCAGTAAGAGCTATGCGTGTAACGCGTCGCATCCTTGTTAGCGTGCTCACCACCCACGCCAGAACTCCAGTTCAAATCCCAGCGGAGCGGGTCGAGTAGGACCAGTTACATTTTTTTTAGCGGTCGTGAAGTAATTACTTGGACAAAATAAGTACCTACTCAAGAGAGTATGCTATTTCAGACGCAGCCTATGACTGGGTGTGCTCTATATAGTGCTGTTGATGAGTTCTTGATGATATCCAAGTGGATGTGATCAGTTCTCTGGTGAGTGTGATGGTTAGGTGAGTGAGGGAGATCCTGGCATGATCCACAGCAATTAGAAACTGAATATGTTTTTATATGAGGTTTTTGCATTTGGGCTTTTGGATAGCAATCTTTTGAATAAAACTATTCCTAGATCCCTCGTTTGAATGTCTATGTGTCACGATCCCTGCACTGTCTTGTTGTGTAGGACTTTTATGTTAAAGTGAATTCTTAGTTCCCCATTGTTTCTGTGTTCACTTCCTGTGTTTGGTTTCTGTTTTGCTTTGTACCTTGTTTGTCACCATAGTTACCCGTATTAGTTCCCATGACATCAGTCACCAACACCTGTCCCTCATTAGCCCCTTATTAGCCTGTCTATTTAAACCTCTGTGCTTCAGTTGTTGTTTGTCGGACATTACTGCTGTCGTCGTCCTCGTCCTCGTCCTCGTCCTCGTCCTCGTCCTCGTCCTCGTCCTCGTCCTCGTCCTCGTCCTCGTCCTCGTCCTCGTCCTCGTCCTCGTCCTCGTCCTCCTCGTCGTCGTCGTCGTCGTCGTCGTCCTCGTCCTCGTCCTCGTCCTCGTCCTCGTCCTCCTCCTGCTCCTCCTCCTCCTCCTCCTGCTCCTCCTGCTCCTCCTCCTCTGCCTTATCTTTGTGGATTTCACCTTTGTTCCTGGATTATTTTGCGTTTCTGTTTGTCTTTTAAAACTTGTGCTTGCATCTGGATTCCCTATATCTGCCTTTTCCCTGCTTACATGTTACACTATGAAAATAGCTGCTATGCTGTAACAACTTTCCTATTGGAAATATGGAAATGTGTTTTTTTATACATTTTGTTGAATGATACTTAAATTTTTTTGCCAGACTATAAAAATAGATGAAGTTCTGTAAAAATGTGTCTGACACAGCAAGGTTAACACTCAGGGGCTGTTTACACGACACCGTTTTCAACTGTGTTTTGGGTGCCTGAAAATGCAAACCTTTGAAAACGGGTTTTAAAGTGGACGTTTTTGAAAACGGTCTCCGTGTAAACAACAAAAATGTGAATCTCTGAAGACGATGACTTCATGCACATGCGTATTACGTGTTCAGTCTATATTGTTTCATAGCCATCTAATGGCCTCGCAGCAGAATACAGGGTTTTTAGTCGTTTTCGCGGATCCGTGTGAATGGGGATCGTTTTGACAATGGTGTCGTCTGTACGCGGAAAACTCAATGTCGTGTAAACGTTACCTCAGTCAGTGCAGAAATTACAGCATTGCCCAAACAGGAGTTGCATATCTGGAAATCAGTAAATGTTATTTCTTCAGTACATCTTATAGTGAGAGTCACGTTCAAACACAACAATCAATGTAATTCTTGAGTGGCCAATTGCCTCTTTGACCTGAGACTCTTTGAATAGCCTTGTTTTGGTTTCCACTATTTAACATCATTAGCAAATGCTCAGGGCTGCATCATGGGACATGATATTTTACCTGATCATGAACTGCTGTTTAATATGCTCATTCTGTGAGCGTTGCAATCGAGGAAAATCTTTTGAAATATTCCTTGTTTGAAGAGGTTACACTAATTGGTTGGAACATTGAATGCACTCAGAGTTTTAGGATTATAAAATCAGACCTACTGTCTAAAATGCAAAAAAGAAAGAAAGAAAAATCCACTAAAATAGTAAGTATTAATAGATATTTTATTTTTCAACTCCCTTTTAAAATGTATTTTTAATCATTCAAGTCAGACATGTAGCTCTGAAATGTATGGGTGGGTTGAGTTGATGGGGTCGGAAATTCATTGTCTCTGACAGGCTCCTGATACACAAGCACTCTTGTGGTGCAGTGAGAATATGTATTCTCGGCTAAGGATGAATACCTAAGTGTAAGGCCCTCACATTCTCTGAATAAAAACATGCAAAGTCATGAAAAATTAGGCTGGTGATACCTGTCTCTTCTCTCATGTCTTTCCATATCTGTATTGGGCATGACAAAGTAAGTTATGCATGAACAATGAGACTACTTTTTAAGAGCTTATTTAGAATGTAAGTAAAGACAGCATTTAATCAATGTTGTGACGGTGAATAGCTGATGAAGATCTCAAGTAATGGTAAGGCAAGGTTGCATAAAGCCTGCAAGTAGGGCTAAATGTTGCTGTTGTCAAGGTTAGTGACAATTAAACATTCATTCTCACCAACAAAAATATGAGAAAGCATAACAGATGGCTTGGAATAGAGCGTTTCTTTAGCTAAGGGACTTTTAGAAATGTAACAATTATTATTTTTTTTAGGTTATTAACATTCATAAAATGCAATTTGTACATCGTAAAATATTTTAATGTGACCTTCATATAACAAAAATAAACGTTTCTGAAGAGAAAATGAAATATCAATCCCTGGGATATAAAATTGAAAGTTGAAGCACCCATAAATATAAAATAAGACCGAAAAGCATACATTCAAGACAAACTGACTAACTGTGGTGTAGAAGTCAGATAGATTTGCTTGAAATAGCCAAGAATATGCACCATATGGAATATAGAGCCACTGCTTGTGTGTAATGAAAAATGCCTGCATGTCCGTCTTTATTTACAGTTGTTCTTTGTACGTTTCAAATAGCAGAGGAATATCAATATGAGATTGAGTGTCAGGCCATCTGTACGCAGTTTCATCTCTCCTTTCCTTTGGTGGTATGAGATGAACTGTCTTCTGCAATATTATCAGAACAAGTCCAAAATCAATAGACACCTGGGGAGCGTTTTACTGTCCTGAATTCAATCTCAAACAGCAGTAGCATCAGAATCCAGCTCGTTCTCTGTGATATTGAGAAACAGAAATTGTGTGCATTCTATTGTAAAGTCAACCTTTATATGCAAGATAGTTTAAAGGGCCTTGCTTTATGAAATACAAAGTTGTTCATGTCAAGATGTTACATGGTATCCAAACAATAAAAATATCACATACAGAGCCCCAGAGATGTAAGGAATATGTATTTTTATGTACACTGTATAACTTTTTTTTTTTTTTTTTTTGTAAGATTACTGGAGACCATTTGACAAGAAAATACTATTTCAGTCTTTCTACTTCAGAATTACATATTCAATGTGTCTGTCAGTGTTGGTTGCAGCAGAGATGAAACAGGATCTAAGTACAGCAGTCTATATTGGGGTTTATTTATACATAAACCCCAATATTCACAAAACAGAATCTTAGGAATAGGAACAAGGATCAGGAACAGAACAACCAACATAAACCGACGTAGAACTGACATTTTTCAACAAAATATGGTTGTGTCACTGTGTTTATCTGTTGATGTTTGTCGGGGTGTACCTCTAGGCTCTGTCATAAGCCCATGTAAGTTTTCTTTTGGAGTTTATTGGTGCAAAATCCTTGACGTACAGTAAAGCAATCTTGTCTTGATTAGGGATTACAGTTGATTTCTAGTTTGGCTTTAGCCTGTTCTTAAACTAATAGTATGATTTTATAATAAGCACAAAAATGTGAATCACTCATTGGGATAGTCTTATCCATGAAGGACACCTAAATGATGCCTGAACCATGACTGTCATAGAATGGTGGCAGCTCACTGGGTTCTGCAGCACAGCTGTCCTTCCAAACTTGATTTCCCTATCTCCTCCTCCTCCAAATATTTGATAGGAATTGTTAATATATCAGGGTTGTAGCTCTGTTCAGGTATACTCTCCATGCAATAAGTGATTAAAACCAAACACTGTTTTTAAGATGGGCTTAATCACTACATTAATGGTGTAATAGTTTTGTGACCTTCTCTTCCTCACGGACATTTCAGTAAATCTCTCACATGCTTATTAGCAAAGATTAATTTTCCTCTGCAACACAAGGTCATTGGACTGAAAACCCCATAAACAGCACTGCACTCAATGGATTTATAGCATCCAGCAGTGTGAAACTTTTAAACTTAACAACTGCTGTATGCTCATCATCAACTTAAATGTTCAGAAAATGTTGTACATATTATACTGTATATTATATAATCAGTAGACTTTGTGACACAGGAGAACGTTACGATATATGGACACTCATTAATGAGATTAATTCACAGAGTTGAACCTTACTATTTTCCCCAATAGAAAAGAATGACGTCTTTGTGAAAAAGAGGTACATATTAGCATACTTTAAGAGTACTTTACAGAAATAGTATACTTTACAAGAATATACGTTAGTGTAAACTGACAGTAATGTTTTCAGACACTTAAATTGCATGTTAATTACAATGAAATGAAAATGCATGTTATTACATTAGTTGAACTTAAGAGTGTTATTTTACCTACTTTGGTTGGACTTAAGTACACCTTTATAGTTAGTTTTATAAGTATTTCTATTGTCTTTGAAATATGGTTCACATTACTGCTGAATGTACTGACAAGCATTTATGGTAAACTAAAATATAGTTTAATGTCATTTCTATTGAAGTGTGTAATTTATTTAAATATATTTGCGATTACACATTTGTAATGATGAAGTTGAAATTTAGTACATTTAAAATATCTTAACTTCAAATGTAAAATTAAACAACACACTGCAGTTAAAATTATATTCAAGTAATTCACATGTGCTTAAGTATGCTAGTCAACATCAAAATAAGCGTACTTTAACGCATGAAAAAAATAATATTAATATGAATTATAATAATGTTATTACAATAATAATAAGACATTTAATAAGAATAATAATAATATTGTTTAATACAGTTACATTTAATACACATTTAATACAGTTAAGTGCTCTTCTTTTTCACAAGGGCATGACTTAATATGTTTTGTGGAAATAAACTATCTCATTAAGCACTGTGAAAGTTGTTACTGAATCAAAAATAATGCCATATTATAAAACTACTGAAACTCCACAAAGGGAGAATGTGTTGCAGACAGTATTTTATATTCAGGATTTTATTATGTAGTATGCAATGCTTCTCGGGAATAGGAGGTTATGCTCTTTTGACAATATTCAAGCTTTAACAACCTCAAAAAACAATTGATTTATATAGAAAATGAATGGGGTTTTAACTCCAGAACACATATGTTGCTATTTTCTTGTCTTTCTTTAAATCTACTTATAGCAAGTAATTTTTTTTTTTTTTTTTGCTTCCTGAAAGTGTTGTAATATTTTCTTTAATGCACCTAATAGTGTCGTGTGTCACTTTACTTTTAGAATTTGTAAAACTCTTAATAGTTTTTCTCTTAAAGTGTTAGTTCACCCAAAAATGAAAATTCTGTCAACGAAAGTCTTACGGGGTTGGAACAACATGAGGGTGAGTAATTACTCACCCTCATGTTGTTCCAACCCCGTAAGACTTTCGTTCATCTTCGGAACACAAATTAAGATATTTTTGATGACATCTGAGAGCTGTCTCACTCCTTCATAGGCTTCTATGGGATCGAAACTTGCCGGCCCAGAAACGTTAGTAAAGACATCGTTAAAATAGACCAAGTGACTACAGTGGCTCAACCATACGTTTATCAAGACCACACAGAATAAAATGAATAGTTGAATAAAGTCGTTATTTTGTTTGTTTTTGCGCACAAAAAGTATTCTCCTCACTTGATCAACTTATGGTTGAGCCACTGTAGTCACTTGGACTATTTTAAACATTGTCTTTAATAACTTTTCTGGGCCAGCAACTTTCGATCCCATAGAAGCCTATGGAGGAGTGAGCCAGCTCTCAGATTTCATCAAAAATATCTTAATTTGTGTTCCGAAGATGAACGAAAGTCTAACGGGGTTGGAACAACATGAGGGTGAGTAATTACTGACAGAATTTTCATTTTTTGGTGAACTTACCCTTTAAGGGAGAAGACCGATGGATACAGTTGCAACCCTCTAGCAGATACCACTAAATGTTCTCCAATAGCTACCGAACATACAGCACTAGTCCAGAGAAACATGTACAAATAGTTTTTTTCCTTTATCTTTACCTTCCCCCTTTCTCTTACCTTGGAAACAAAGGTTTGCAGGAAACATTATAAAGTTTGCAGTTCTCTAAATAAGCGAAAACAAACAGGTCATTCGGTCAGTATTGTGCTTGCAAATGGGAATGGTCGTATCTAAGAGGCAGTCTGTTTTCCCCTCAATAAAACGCAGCTGTTTGTTTTCAAAAGACGTTTCCCTGGTGCCCACCGCTGATAAATATCCTATTTACCTTCTCTACTCTATTTGTGAGCCGTATTCTAATGGGACGGAGTTTCGTGACTTCCCCACATGCAAAGGCTCATATACAAAGTCTGTTTGATGTACTACTTGCTGCTTGTTGTACAATGTCTGCCAGCAATGTCAAACCTCCTTTTACCTACTTTAGTAAATAATAAAGAGTCACCCTGCAGGCAGACCCATTCGCTGGCTGATTACACTCCTTTTTTACAAAATGACAGCATGGTCTCAGTTTGTACTTGTAGAGAAAAGGCCCCCAATAACATCTTCCACTGCACCAAATGTGGCCCATATTTCAGCCATCATTTATCTCTGAAGCATTTTGGAGAAAAAGAAAATTAATTTCGGACCCCTGCTTTCTGGGAAACATCAAATGGCGAAAGCTTCAGACATTGTTCGTGATTTCTTCACACGCTGCATTGTTTCATGGAGATATGAAGGTCTCCATCAAGGAATAGATAAAAAAAAAAAAGATTATTTCTAAAAAGCCAAAAGGGGGGGATAGGGATCATAATGGTAAGCCATAAAGAAGCCGATGCAATGCTCCATAAAGAATGATAATGAGGAAAAGAGTAACATATGTCACAACTGACCAAATATATGCAAGATTTCAGGCAAATTTATGATCTGAAATAAAAGAGAAGAAAAAGCATTTCCTATAAACTTTATGCGAGGTTTATTATGGCAGAAAGTCACTCCAAAAAAAGTTTAATTGGCAGACTTAGCACCTAGTTATTAACAGCAGGGGAAATGACTCATTTAATCAAGGTTCAAGCCCTGCTGGAAGTGTGCATACTCTTAAAAACATGCAGTTATGAATAAAAAATAATAATAATAAAAAAAAACTGAATAGATATTTTGGTTCCTCTTAATCCCTCTAATATGTTTAATGAAAACATGTCTTTTCTTTCTACTCTGCTGTTTTTATGATACACTAAGCTCTTAAGTGCTTGTTCTCGTGGAAAAAAAGAAAAACATTAAACTACTTTTTATTCTCATGACTGCATTAAATATGGAAAAGCTCTTGTGTTTTTCAGTGAGGAAACAGTACTTTCAGAGTACAACAGAGACCTGAAGCTAAAAGTATTCATAAGGTCAGTATATTTTTTAAGGAAGATGACTGTTCTCTTTAAAATGCCAAACAGGATTTAAACCTCTGTGATTAGCATACGGTATATATTCAGACATACACAGTGACGGCAAAAAGGATTTGGACACTTAGGGTACATTTACACAACAACAACATACTAAAAACGGAAAAGCTTTTCCATTGCGTTTTCCAACGCTTCACCTCCATTCATAAATCCTCTCCTGTGGCCTAATGGGATAGTAAAGTGTCCATCGTATGCGCACTTCAGGATCTCTCCGGAAGTAGTACTTATCCAGGTACTTTATGCCTTCTCTTTTATGAGTAGCTACTGTGAATTCGAACATGCTTCTTTTGTCACATACTGTTTTTCGCCTACTATATATTAGGGAACCGTGCAATTTCCTATTGCAGCCTAGGTCAATTTACAATGACTGAGAACACAGGAAAACGGGAACAGACCAAAACCAAACTAAAACACAAATGAACTACACAAGACGCATGTGACAACTAGATGTTTAGTAAGCTATAATATCTTGTATTTTTTTTTTATATAATACTGTACATATTTGGTTACCCTATTCTTTTACATTTACTCATTTGGCAGACACTTTTATATATCATTTTATAAGAATCAGACCCATAACATTGCAGTTACTGTTTGAGCTAAAATATCCACATGTAGTGTCTCTCTAACCGATGAAAACAGATTCATCCTGTCCTGATGTAAATGTATGAAATTGACATCTGTCTGAAAGAAAATCATTCTCTTCATTAAAATCTGTGCGTATGGTGTAAAACAATATCGGTAACACATTGGGCCCTATTTTAACAATCTAAGCGAATGGCGCAAGTGCACTTACACTGTAAAAAAATTCTAACCCTCCCAAATCAAAAATTTCAAGTGACCGATAGTATCTACATTTTTCAATTGGCCCAAGTGAAATTCTTGTTGCAATAGTCTGTTAACATTGGCTCAATGACAAATAATACGTCAGACTAATTGAAAAATTTCTATGTTATCGGTCACTTGAAATTTTTGACTTAGGGATGTATTTTTTTTTTTACAG
This sequence comes from Leuciscus leuciscus, assembly GCF_965113295.1. Taxonomy (NCBI): domain Eukaryota; kingdom Metazoa; phylum Chordata; class Actinopteri; order Cypriniformes; family Leuciscidae; genus Leuciscus; species Leuciscus leuciscus. The sequence goes on along the minus strand of NC_138725.1, from coordinate 69,763,971 downwards.
TGTAGGCCGTGTCCGAATCCACTTTTGCTAGTTTAACGTGGTCAGGGCACCAAGGGCAAGGTCTAAAAGGGTTGTCCGTATTCTCTTAATGAGTAATGGCTGTGTTTTGGGTGTAACATACAATAAACCAATCAGAGTCTCATCTCCTATTCCCTTAAAAGAGAGTTGCGCTTGAGCCATGGCGGATTCGCTATTTACATGGCGGAATTTGCAATCGGAAAAACTAAACGCTTCTCTAGCGAGGAAACAGATCTGCTCGTGCGCGAGGTTAAAGCGTGCGAGCTGACCATCTACGGGACAAAGTGTACACTTTGCCTATAGGCGCACATTACTAACACATTCTTTAAATAACAAAAAATAGACATTTAGACCAGGTTTCAGTTGGTCAATGGCACAGTCTATTTCAGTTGCCTCAAAATAGCAATGCGCCAACAATGTGCCAGAACACACCTCGTTTTCAGACCAGCACGTCCATGGGCGCACAAATGGGCTATTTAAACAACATGGCCCAGGACGTGAAAATGATAACTGCGTCGGGCTGAAACTAGCAAAAAGCATTGCGCTGGTTGTATGATAGGGCTCTTTATTTCAACGGTCCACTTTAGACACTTTACTAACTATGAGTAACTTTGCAACTACATATCAACTTATTCTACTAATCCTAACCTAACAATCTTCTACAGTCTACAGATCTTCTAATGAGAGTTAGTTGACATGTAGTTGCAAAGTTACTTATAGTTAGTAGAGTGTCTAAAGTGGACCACTGGAAATGTAAGTGTAGCCACAATGTTTTCTTACTGTGTCCCAGGAGGCTTGCTAGATGCTGTTCAGTGGAATTGTGTTTGTGCCACTGATCTGCAAAATTCCTTGCGAATCACGCACTAAAACAATGTAGACAGCGTTTGCAAATAAACAATGCTATCATACAATTCATTTCCCCCAAGTTAATTCCTTCCAGACTTACTTGCTTTTCTACAAAAAAAAAAAAAAAAGAAGAAAAAAAAATTGCCCTATGCAAAGACTGTAATGGCCTGCTGATAACCCAGTAAATGAGTAGGAAATCTCAGTGTCTATGAGTAGACAGAAATGTACTGAGATATGTCAGGCTCTGCAGGAGTGAACACTGGAACACATCCACTCTTAGATGGTTAGATAAAAAAGGGAAGGGAGGTGATGCAACTTGGGCATTATAAGAGAGTCTGTGTGATCTGGAAGAAAATGCTCTGCTTAGAGCCCTATGAAATCACACTATATATTCAAACAGAGATGTCCAATTTTAGCAGCCTTTTAAGGTGAATTCTAACAAATTTCCAGGCCCCTGCTGTGAGAGATCACACTGATAAAGCTGGCACCCTGCGATGGAAGCATTTACTTCATATTTACACTGGGGGTTCTTTACTAATGAGTCAGTTTTTCATCTAGCAGGGAAATGAAGAAGATCAGATTCCTTCCCTTACGGTTCAGGCACGTGCCACCATAGAAGTACCTGCTAATAAACGGCTCATTAAAGCCTGTAAAAAATACATGCTCTCGAAACAAGCCTTTGTTCCAAATAAAGCTCGATGATTCATTTTCTCTTGCTCATCTGAATACGTTTCTTTATGTGCCCGTGTGCACAGAATATTTGCATTAATAAAGATTCACTGGATGTGTGCTACTTTGCGTGTGCATAATGCATAATATATCTGCTCATCCACAGTAATTTATAACAAAGACCTGTAAAAGTAGAAATCTGAAATACATCGTCAGTTCTCAAAAAAATCTATATTTTTCACTTCAAAGACTGCAAGAAAAAAGATGAAATCTTGCAAAAAGCAGCACATCCAGTTGTTTCACAGGAGCAAAATCTTTCTACACTAATTCATGGGATTCGACCCGTCATGCAGTAATTTAGAAAGTGGTATGTCTGGTAACACTGATCTTTTCTCATTTAACTTGCTGTCCATTTGGCTGGCACACTGCTGAGTTTGCTATTGGTTAATATGCTCTTTTTAGCATCAAAGCAGCAATTATTAGCAATCTCAGTGGGTATCCCAGACACATGGAGTCATTCATTCACCTTCAGCAATGTCAACTTCTCACTTTTTACAAACTGTAGAACAGTTATAAAAAAAAAAAAAAAAAAATTAACAAGGTTCATTTTGTTTTTTGAGCCTGTATAATGCATATTTTAAACAATGCATTCATAATACCTCATGAAACACACTCATTTAACACTTTCCTTGCCTTGTGAAGAGATGAATGCACTAAAACACGTGATCAACACCAAATTTCACGTGTTGTATTATAAAGTGTGTGTGTGTATGGTGTATGTCACGTTAACTAAAGAAAACTAAGGGAGGACTCAAATGCAAAAGAATGATTTATTTAACAAAAGAAACATAAAGTAAAACAAAAACCCACAAGGGGGAAAAACATCATACAATACAAAACAACTTCAAAAACAAACATACCAAAGGGTCACGGGAGAACAGGAGACGTATACAAGACAACGATCCGACAACAACTACAAACACAAAGGAGCTTATAAAAGGGACAAATCAGGCAGATAATGAGGGAACAACAGGTGGGACAAATGAAACCAATAATGAGATAACAAGGAGGGTGGGGTCAAAACAGAGACAGGAACACAAACACCACATGTGCTACACGAGACAAGACAGGCATGTGACAGTGTATGCATGTATATAGAAAAGTATTTAGTGCATTTCAGCTGTCTTAAAGTGTTGTTTATTTCTATAAAAATAATGTAAATACAATTGATAATTACAAAGTATATTCCATAACATTTAAGTTGTATGTCAGTACATTTTGTATATTTCACATTAAAATTTGCACTATTTAAACCAAGAATAGTGTCTTTTATGTATCAAAAAAGAAGGAAATAAAAACAAGTATTTTTACCATTTGCATTGCAGCTTGACAGACACCTAACAGTGAAGATAAAGTTGGTTGTTTTTAATTGTCTTCAGTTTAATGAGTTTCTTATGGAAGCTTGTTTCCTCCACAGAATAAAACATTTTAAATGACAACAAATACGTTTTTCAAATAAGTTTTTGTTATCTCACAATTGCGAGTTTACATCTCGCAATTCTGACTTTATAACACGCAATTGGGAGTTTATATCTCGCAATTCTTACATCTTTTCTCAGAATTGTGAAATATAAACTCACAATTGCGAGTTATAAAGTCAGAATTGTGAGATATAAACATTTTGTTTATAAGCATGTTCTCATTTGTTTTCTTAGTTACTGGTTATGATCACCACCTGTTTCTTGTTCAGTTTTCACTATCTTATGTATTTCAACCCTCAGTTTGGTTCTTTCTTTGTTCTGTGTTAATTGTCTTGATGTTTTACAGAGCTGTCATGTTCCTTGCGTTTGGATTATCATCTTTGTTTTTGTGTTAAATAAGGTTATATTGCTGCCTGACCTGTTGTGACAATCATATTAAAGATTGTCACCTTGCTTGAGAAACCTGGGCTGTTTTGAATGCAAGTAAAAGTAAAGTGACAATTGACTTAAATAATAGGGTGACCAAAAAGGATGTATAGTCCACTGTATATCAATGTATGAGTTTATGATGCATTATATAAAGGCTTCAAGAGAAGTGTTGTGAAGTCAAATTATTACAATTGATGAAGTTGTAGTGAGATGTGTGTACTCAGTTCGTGATTTCACTTTATTTATTTTTTACAAAAAAGTCCTCCCCAGATTCCTTTTGTGCATGATATTTAAATGGTTGTCACACACAATAGTAAGTGTGTTTACACATGTCCGTGGCTAACTGGATTAACTCGCTTCATGTATTTCAAGGGAACCAGGGAAACGCAGATCCAAGCAGGTCCCTGTGTACAGACTTCACTGGACGCTGTCACATGGCCTGTATCACTGGGCTATTTCTTCATCTCTGCCGGCATTTGTCTAATATGGGGATTAGCTGGTGATGGCAGCTAGCCTGACCACTGGAGCGGAGGGCAAATCACTAACCCTGTTTTTTTAAGTTTGGGGCCTGGGACTGCCAGCCATGTAATTGCATTAGGCTGGATTCATGGTGGAAATCAGAGATATGCAATTGAGCCAAGGATACAAATAATATAAGACACTTGCATTAGATATGGTTCAGAAGTTATGGCCTTTTTTGTTATGACCACTAATGTGTATAGGAACAGGAAAAGCATTATAAATGCACAAGACCTGTCATTATTATTCACGTCCACTACCCACCAGGTGACACACAAAACCCATTTTAAGGCACTGTGTTTAACGTGTTATAGATGGGTCAGGTTATAGAGCAAAAGGCTGTAATGGGGGCCGTGGACAGCAATTCTTTTGTCAAAAAGAGGTCAGGCACTTGAACTTCAAAGAGAAAAGAGATTCGCAATGGTTTCTCTTGATAGCTTATGACTCATCCAAACGTGTCAAAGACATTGGTGGTTCACTGCTTTTGCCCTCAAATGACCAATGTAAATAAAATAATACATAATAATAGTCCTAAAATAGTACATCAAGGCTTTAAATAGGTCATTATTTTGCATTTTGGTCGTCTAAAAGACTTAACGTATATCAACCGGGCACTTAATTTGTTGTTATTTCTCGATTATTGCTCATTTTATGAGCACTTAGTGATAAATGACTCTTAAGGGAGTAACTAACCAGTTGCAAATTTTCATAATGCACGTAGCATCTGTGCATGAATTCATATTCCTGTTTTACATAAAGTATTTATTTGTGATTGGCAGGGAGCCTGATTATGTAGGACTCCGCCAAAACTCCACCCCTGGGAGCGACTGCCCAATAATGGCCTTTTGTGATCATATAAAGCCACAGCCATTACAGTTAATTAGGCCTTTTTGTCACCTGGGTTCCAGATTTTTTTTTGTTTTTTTTGTTTTTTTTGTTTTCTTGTTCCCCAGGCTTTTTCTACTTTGTAAATACACAGGCACACAAATATACACACCCCAGGTCTCTCAAAAACGCAATCTCTCACTGGCCATCTCAGCTGTATTGATCAGAGGACAACGGTCGATCCGCAGCACGCTCTAATCAGACCAATACGTTTAATATGTTTAAGCAAGGCCTGGTCTCATTGACAGTCATTGATCATTGTTAGCAGGGAAAAAAAAATAATGAATTTTCCCAGGGAATGATTCTGAACTCCTGCGCCTTTGACGGTGTTCGATAAAAGGCTTGGGCATGATCTTGTTATCTCTGCTGCTTGCTTTGGAGCTCCGCAGGGTTCCTCAAGTAAAACTGAAGCCCCGTAATTTTGTTCACTCAGTGGAGTAATACAAATCTCTCCCACTCAGGAACACACAAACCTGCCCGCATTTCATGTTGTGAAATAAATTCTCTTTTCACAATGGGAAAGCATTATCTATCAATTGAAATTCCAGTCTCTGCTATACAATATTTAATTGTATTATATTTTACACATTATCGTTGAATAATTTACACTGCCATTTTCAATAACATGCTGTTCTCATAAAGAACAGGTGGTGTTAATGTGTAATATTTTTCTGTAGCAGTGTAGAGTCTGGGAAGATTCAGTTTTAAACCTGTATCGGAAAAGACACTGGACCAGTATTGCAGCTTTGAGTTTTTTCTGAATGTTTATATAAGTTTTAGAATCACATTTGCAGGAATTAATGCAGTACATGAAGTACATGTACATAAAAATAAAAGAAGCTAAAAGAGGTCTTATAGCCAAAGCAATTTAGCAACAACAGACTAACATGTGGCATCACTCATCTGAACATGTGCATGTTTGCAGCAGATTTAATTACAGGTAACATAAGTAAGTCAATAAATAATAAATGCGATTTAATGTCAGGTAACACTTGCTTGTTACACGTTACATGTAATAACAGTAAATTATGCAGAACTACAAGCAACTAACCCTAAAGTGGAACCAAGTCTGGTGGCATTTTATAGTGCTGTTCCCCATGTACATACTATGTACTTATTATAGTAATTACAGAAAATTGGTAATAACTAGGTTCTAACACACGCAAGTGCACATACTGTAAAATAAAGTGCAACCCCAAGTTTCATATTCTAACCAATTTCCTATAGTGAGTAGAGTTCTCAACGGGTCGGGTCGGCCCGACAAACCCGACGGGACCCGCGGGTTCGTGTCGGGTTCGGGTCGAAAATATAAGCAAATGACTCGGGTCGGGTCGGACCTCGGGCTTAATCTTTTCCGCTCAGTAAAAAACAAAACAAAATTCATTTATTAATCATCGCTGCTGTTCACCGTAAAGAAAGTCTGGCTGCTGTGTGCAACGTGCATCATGGAGAGGGGCGGGGGCAGACGCCGCTGCGTGCACGCCTTTAGCCTGGAGAAGAAGATGGAGTTGGTGAAAAGTAAACTTGCCGCAGGTGAATTCACCGTCGCTACTAGGCCTACAGCCTATTTATATATTTAAAGTTTATTGTTTCAGTTGTTTGTATTGTTAAAAGGCGTGAACATTAAAGGTTGATTTGGATTCGCGTCTGCTGGTCATGATAATACGTGTATGAGAAAAAAAAATCCGACGCGGCGTCGGGCCGCGGGCCGGGTTCGGGCAGATAATTCATGTTGATGTGTCGGGTTACATCGGGTCCGGGCTTTAAAAGCCACGGGCCGGGTCGGGTCGGGTTGTAATTTTCAGGCCCGTTGAGAACTCTAATAGTGAGTACATGTTGTTAATTAATATTACTCGGTACTTGTTTTTGTAATTACACTGTAACAAAGACACCTTAAAATAAAATGTCACCTAATGTCACAGAATCACCTTGTTCTACTGAAATACAGTGAATCGCTGTACTCTGACCATTTCAAGTTTAACCTTTTTGTTCTATACAGTGTCATATGGTTGACATAATTGTATAATATTCTATTCATATATCAGATTTTATGTAAGAGCACTTTGCTGATAATATTTCCTGATCAGTATTTTATTTTGTCTGATAGATACAGTCAGAAATGTGTCTGGGCAATTGTTATTAATGTACATACAGTACTGCAATAATGTAAGTTATTTTACATTGCAGCTTTATTTTAGCTGTAATAAAGCAGAAATGTTAAGCCTGAATGTTCAGATGTGTGATTCCACGGCCTTGAATTGCTTATATCCAGGTCCTTTTTTTATTATTAATTTGTCTGAAAAAGGAAAAATACTGGCAGAAAATACAATTTATTTATGGATTAATAATGTCACAGCAACTCTAAAAGGCATCGCCAATTATTATTCCCACTTCTGTGAGAAGTGCAAACTCTTGATGATCTAGACATAACTGGATGCACCACTCTCCAAAACTATTTTTACCCTCTTACGCAGCTGCTGGTCTGAAGGTAAAATCTCAGAATACACAGCAATATGACTTTGGAAAAAGCCAAAACCCCTCCAGATCTTGAAAGCTCTCACAAACCCAGAATTGGAGAAACCAGAGAACACAATGAATCACAATGGTGTCCTCTCAAGTCCAAGAAGAAAGTGAGTAGAGAAGAAAAGCCATGCTGAAGAGTGCTGGACCCCATCCCATCCCAAACCAAACCATCAAAGTGAAGCGACCCATGTCCACTAAATGGAATTGCAAAATAATAATTTTATAATGATTGTTTTCAAACAAGTTTTCCTCTATTGCCTTTGGTTATTCAGTTATTTGCATGCAAAACTACAGTACTGTGCAAAACTCTTAGGCATGTTAATATGTTTTTAAGTCCGTTATTTATATCTTTTGCTGTAGTGTGTCAGTAGGAAATATCAGTTTATATTAAGAATATTAAGTTAAATCATATATAAATTCAATTTGTGATTTTATTTTTGAAAGCATTCTCACTTTACAGCATTTTAACACAAGTGCCAGTACTTTTCACAGTACTGTAGCTTTGCAGGAAGGTTTCTTCAAGCATCTTGGAGACGTTCCCGCTGTTCTTCTGGATTTAGTCTGTCTCAGTTTTTTCTGTTTCTTCATGTAATCACAGACGGACTCGATGATGGTGAGATCAGCTCATACCGGCTGCTGTCAGACTCCTTATGCATACACAAATCTCACTGGATTATTACAATTAATGGCAAAAAGAATGTTTGGAAATGTAAACTGATATTTCCTACTGACACACTACAGCAAAAGATATAAATAACTGACTTAAAACCATTTTTTTGGGGGGACGGGGGGTGGGGGATATTAACATGCCTTAGACTTTTGCACAGTACTGTATATCATTGATCTTTGCTTTAAGAACTTTTTGTTTTAGTTGTATTTGGCCGTTTTTGCCTTTATTTAGAAAATCTGGTTGGAGAGAGAAGAGGAAGTGAAGAGGCGGGAAAGAACCAGAAGCTGAGACTCGAACTCAGGTCGCCAGAAGCGGAACCACACGACATTTCGGAGCACTGCCCACAAGGCCTACGACTCTGACAAAGTTGAATCTATTTGACATGTCACCATATTTTATTTGACCTCTATTAAATAAAATGTATTGAATAAAAATGTATTGTACATGAGTTGTTAAATGATTTGATTTGGTTTGCAAATCATTCAGAGTGGTTGTATGACTTGAGAAGACTTTAGTACTATGAATTAGTTGTATGCTACCTTTATGGTCTTTCTTAAGTGTTCCACAGTAGAATGCAGGTTTGGAAAGACACAAGAGTGAGTTATTTTGGGGGTTACATTTCTTTTATTTTGTAGTCATTTTGTAGTTATTTTGTTTGTGTGTGTTTGTGTGGGGGGGATAAACTGCTTTTGTGGAAAAACGGCTTATCATTTATTGAATCGAGAGCCTATCGGCTAATCTTCAACATGTTTGCTTTTAAAAGTTTGTGTTGGATTGATCTATTTTTAAAGCCTGAAATAGATCATAATCTTATGCAACAACAAAAATAATAATAATTAAAAAAAAAGTTAACATGCAGTTGGATATCTTTCATTTTTTCCTTTAAATATGTCTTTTAGTTTGTCAAAAGAATAAAAGCAACGTTTTTGCATATGTCATCTAGAACACCAAGAGAAAATCAATTAATTAGAAGTTATTATTCCACCACCTTTGAAACAACATTGTTAGCGACTGTTCTATATTGTTGAACTAACATGGTTCAGCTGACAGATAATAATAATAATAATAATTAGTTACATTTATATAGCGCTTTTCTAGGCACTCAAAGCGCTTTACATATGGAAGGGTGGAATCTCCTCAACCACCACCAATGTGCAGCATCCACCTGGATGATGCGACGGCAGCCATATTGCGCCAGAACGCCCACCACACACCAGCTTACTGGTGGAGAGGAGAAAGAGTGATAAGGTGTGGGATGTTGCTGGTAAAGATGTGTGACAGTTGCTGAGGTTTCAGGAAACAGTTACAACTAGCTAGTTAATTTCTTCAATGAGGCATTGTATTATGATAGTTAACGCTCTGGAAACAACGGAGGCACCGCCGTGATCACTGCCATTTTTTCTAGTTATATCATCGTACAGGAAACTCAGTTTCTTGCAGTAACTGGTATAGAAAGTATTTTAACTTACACAAAAATTGCACACTTCACATGCATAAACACATCTTTCTCTGAGCTTCAGCAAGTGTTTAAATAAGGAAGCGCCCATTGGGCTCTCTCAGATCTCATGAGTGGCTGACCTGAGCACCGCAGACCAGTGGGGCCTGGAATTTAAAAAGAGGTCCATCTGACCCAAGGTCTTCACAAAAACCCCAATTATCTTGCTCGCCGGGCCGTCTTAATTAGCCTTGTCTGATGTGCGGCAGATCCATTATGTTTCTAATTAAGTTCCTATCAGCTGGCCAGAAATAATGGGATACTGCACATCAAAAACGAGGCATTACCACTCCGACAAGATTACGCAACTATCGCGTGGCAATCTGCCCGACATTGGGATGGGTGGAGTAGGGCATCCTTTAAGGATTTGAATGGGCTCATCAGAGGAGCTCTATCAGCGAGCGGAGTCCTAATGCATTCAGGGCTTGAATTAGACTTATCTCCACAGCACAGAGGAAAGACCTCCATCACTCCCTCGTCTATCTCCTCAATACAGTGAGCCAGAGAACGAGAGGAAAGAAGAAAGACAAGCATCCAGCTCCCTAGGAGACACACACGCCTAATTTGATGCAAACACAGCGTTCGGTTTACCCAGAGTGCTCGCTGATAGATAGTCTGAGTGACACTTAGACACTTGAACTGCTCTCCTCCCCTGAGCGACTGATCCATACAAGGTGACATGGAGGTGGAGAAATACAACTAATAGATGGAGTCCCAGTCTAAGCACACAGCAGCTTAAAATATGGCACTGTTTACTGGCCAATGAATGACATCACGTCAGTTTCGTAACTGTTATTTACAAGCAGGACGAGTGGAAATACACAATGAAAACATATTTATGAACATATTGTACATATTCATATACATCTACAAACATAAAAATACAGTATACATACATTCTTGGACAAACTGACAAACTCCCTGACTGACATGTAAAGCGACCAATCACAGTTTGTTTTGTTCCGAGTCATGTTTAGGAGCTTGAAAATGTAACATCGGTTGTCCCTACATTAACAGACCAGCGTGCAAAACTATTGGACATATTTTAAAGAATCTATTCCTCGAACTTCACATACATTTGAAAATCTAGTGTTTAGTTGATCCTGAGTAGCGTTCATTGTCACAGTTGTAAACACAACGTTATTCTTTTTCCATGAGGGGGTTTGGCATCACGGCATCTTGTGTACCAGGTGGAACGTTCGTTTGAGAACGCGACACACACGTCTCCCGGACATCCTGTAGAATTCAACCAATCAGATGACGACTTTGAAAATTCTGAAGTGTTTCCAGTTCCAGTTCGTTCCAATGAACTGCAGTAGCCAAGGCGACATCTAGTGTATATATCTATACCCGCCCGCGCCCTCAGATCATTTGGACGCGGCTGTGTTCAAGAGGTAACAACGATATAAATACTGTTAGTTTTCTCACACAAACCGCTCGTTTCGTGTCTTAGGCCATCAATGTGTACTTACGATGGGGAATTGTTTCATTTGGACGATGTGGAATTGTTTTAATTTGGACTCTGTGCATGCTCTTTGAGGTGGTGACCATAGACCTGCATTATTTGACTGACAGACAAGAACGGTTTGACCTAAAAATATCAAAATTGAAACTATTGCGGAAAAAAAGACACCTACATCTTGGATGCCCTTGAGGTAAGCTAAAACATACCAAAATGTTATTTCAAAGTGAACTATCCCTTTAAGTGTGCCATATGCCTCAGACGTTCAGCCAGCGGTTCATAGGCTGAGACTAAGTAAGGACAACACACACACACACACACACACACACACACACACACACACACACACACACACACACACACACACACACACACACATTAATTTAAGTTTTTAGACTAGAAGCACACAATTCATCATTTACCCAAAACATTATGCATTTTGGTTTACAAATAAAAATGTTTATAGAATTATAAATTATTAAATCAGAATTTATTAAACTAATAAATCAGTTATTTATTTCAATATTCAAAGACACTCACAAATTTTGCCCGTTGTCATTTCTTTTTCAAATATGTACATCTGTTGGGCCTTTCTATTATTTTAGGAGATATAAAATCTGTATAAAATTATGTAAACTAAACAAAAACCCAACAGCAAAAACCCAACAGCAATATTTATGTAGGAAATGTATGTCTTTTTTTCTTCTTCTTCAGTAAATGCATTGTTAAAGTGAAACACAAAGAAAGTCAGTCAGAATGATTGAGTAAAGAGATTTTAAGGGGGTTAAACTCCAGAGTGAAGATATGCTGATGAGGATACTAGCAGATTCTCTGATCAAACACCTCTTTCAGACTGTGGGCTATATCCAGCAAGCTGTCGATGTCTTTCAAGTACATACAAACAGTGATGGGTATACAGCACACTCAGATGTTTTTGTTTCGTTGTTGTTTTTTTTGTTGTTGTTGTTTTTTTGCTTGTTTAGTTTAGTTTAGGGACCAAGGATCCTTTTGGTGGATAGAAAAATGGAGCCACCATAAAACTGATGGTTGAGATTTAGTTGAGCTTTAGCTTTCATTGAACTTAACTTAATATTAAAGTCCCCCTGTGGTGAAAATCAAGCTTTTATTGTTGTTTATATGTCTATGTGGTGTTTAATATGCTTTAAGACAAACCCTGTGCAAACTCATAAGTCGACATCATTGCGGATTATTTTCTCCTTAAAACTGCAGTGAACCAAAGACAGTCTCAAAAACCGCTGGTGTTTCTGACGTCACAAACTACCTTGTAACCAATCAGATCAACGTGTGATTGTCAACAAGTGGATCTCTGAGCTGGTGTGAGTGAGTGGAGGCGGGACTAATTTGCATATTCATAGAACCACATAAACTAAATGAGACAAGGGTCTAGAGTTACATGCAAACTATTTCCAAGGAAAAAACGTTTAAATATGTAATATTGGTGGTAATATTTTAAGGGATAAAATTATTGACAACAGGGGGACTTTAAATATACTCATATTTAAATGTTTAACCATGAAATATCTTGTGATAAAGCAATAATTGGCAGACTCCCTGCATTAGCCTACTGACATAGAGCCCTGGTTTAATTAAAGGAACAATTTTCTTGTTCAAATTGAACAAAATTTAATTCATTACCAAGTACACCAAACATCTGTCTTTCAAATTGTAGTTGTGTCTTACTCTGATTCGCCATGGCAAGCCTAAAAGATTGATTTAGACTTTCAAGCTGTAGGGACGGATAATGTAGTAATATTATAAAATGTAATAGTAATAGTAATGTGCATTTAATTATATGTGGTATTGCCTTTTTATTGCATCATGCATTCCATTTCATACAGCAGGAACATTGCAAGAAATGATTAATTATTTAAAGAAATGGCTGAATTTAATTCGGGGAAACGCATCCCTAATTTAATTACGTTTATATATATATATATATATATATATATATATATATATATATATATATATATATATATATATATATATATATATATATATTATAGCTGCTTTACCTGTGAGTAAAATCACCAGCAAGCTTTTCAAAGGATGATTTCAACCTCAACCAATCATCATTGTGATGGAGAGCCCTTGAAAGTTAGGCTACAATAGCTCAAGAATAGTGCTTCATTCAACATATACAATTCAGCAGTTTTCAGACACTTGTGATCAAGAAAGATGTGCTCCTTCAATGATAGGATAGGAGAGCCTGAAGACCTTAGATTCTCACATGTATATGCACATAAATAAACATCTCCCATCGCTCAGGTACGCTTATTTGAACAAAGATACATGCAGCCCATCGGCATTGTTTGGTTGAAGCTCGTAGGGGGATTTCACTGCCATTATGCTGGTCTACAACACAGTGGTTGGCTTTCACCCACCATTGCACATTGTCAGAATTGGCTAAACATTTATATTCTCCAGAACACAGGCTGTTTCTTTATAAGCCACTGCATTTGAGAACCTTTTTATTGCCATTTGCACCTTGCAGAGCCGAAGTCTATTGTGTAACTAAGCAGACTTACTTCAAACTACAGGGGAGACATTTGCTTCCGAGGTGCCTAATTTGTCATGCATAGCTTTGCCTCTAAATCACTCTGACCCAAATTAAAAGGCTATTGGAAAGGCAGTGCAGCCTGGAACGGAAAGTGCTGGGGCTGAGTCTAGAGCTGCGGGCCAGCAGGACATTTATTTAACTCTCCACTGGAGCAGAAATATCAAAAAGAGGCAGAAGTCCAATCTGTTGAGGGACAGTACTTTAGGCCAGACAGGATTCCCTCTGGATAAGACTAGTGTATGATAGAGCCAGATGAGAGAGAGAGAAAGAGAGAGAGAAGTGGAAGCAGCACCAGTATCACATGATCCCTCAACTAAGTATGTGTCACAGAGTCAACAACATCGACTGCACCAGACCTCTACACTCCACCCACTCATTCCCAGTCACCAGAGTACTAATCACCATCACCTGTCACCAATCTTCACTGATCATCACCCAGCACCATATAACTCTTCCCACTACAGTTCACTATTGTCTGGCTTCTTACCTGCATGATACCTACCAGAATGATTTGTCGTCAGTCATCTGCTTTTAGGGCTGATCAAATGAAGCCTCATGAAGCACTGGAAAAGATTTGAAGCATCAAGAGTGTCGAAAACAACGCCATCTTGAGGCAGGTCAAATTTATAACAGCCATGTTTTTGAGCAGCTAAGTGTGCAGCGCTGTTGTTTTATCCAATAAGCAAAAATAAAAGCCTGACAACGCTAAATATTCAGTTTTCTTATAATATAATTCACATATTAAAGTGTGGCAATAAATAATTATAAAAATACCAACAGAGTTGCTTGATGTAAGTAAATGTTGGTCTAATTATTTTATGGTTTCTATTGTTTATGTGTCAGAATATATGATCATGTAACTAAAGCCCCTTTCACACAGCGCTTTAAACCCGGGAAATTGCCGGCAAATTGCCAGAGCGCCTTCTGTGTGAACGCAAACTCGACCCGGGATTCATGCCGGGATCGATGCCGTGTTGGGGACCTAGTAACATTGCCGTGTTCAGTCCCGGAATGCGCGCTGTGTGAACAAAAGCCGTAATAATGCCGTGTCGTATGTGATGCCGCTGAAGCCGGGATCGTTCGCCAGCTGTGAAACGGTACGTAATGCGCAAGTTTATGATCGAATCAGAGAAAAAAAATGCACAAGCGTGGTTTGCTCATAAGCAATCTTAAGATGCTGCTGAGATTACAACTCTCTGATTCCGGAAAATCACTGGCAGTGTGAATGAACCAAAATCAAACGAACCCGGGTCAAATCCCGGGTCACTTTATCCGTGTATTTTCTGGAATCTCTGTGTGAAAGGGGCTATAGGCTTATTTATATGTATATAAAAAAAAAAAAAAGTTAGTAAATGTACTTAAACTTCCAAAAAGTAGGGGTCTGGGTTCAAACATTCCGACACGCAAAGTGAAGCATTCACGTGACTGGAAAGAAAGTGAGGCTTTGTTTTTCGTTGATCACGTGTTTCTCTGAAAACAATACGCGCTCCGGCACAATCTTCATTTCCAAACCTACAACAGACAAGATCATTACGCATCCAGATATCCATCCTGAACACTATATTCATCAGTTACTCACCTGCTTCCATCATTGCGATCACATACTTTTGCAAATAAACCTGTTGATTACTTTACCTGTGTGAATCCTTCTGTTTCATATCCATACCCAATATATTTCATATATTGGGGATATTTTGGGGATATTTAATTTAATTTTATCAATCAATAAATTCCTCTTGAAACAAACTTTGTTGTATTATTTTAATTTAATACTGTGAAGCTGCTTTGATACAATCTGTATTGTGAAAAGCGCTATACAAATAAACTTGACTTGACTTGACTTGACTTTCATGACAGAAGACCAGACCAACATGCAAAGTACTGGCGATGCAAGCACTCCTCCACCGGATCCCTTTTCCAATCTCTTTCAAGCCCTTCGACATGCCCTTCACCCACCAGTCATCAGTCCTTCACCATCTGCCTCTGTCAGTCCCATGACCCGACCAGCGACACACTCAGGTGAGGCGGAGGAATGCTGCGGGTTCATGTTACAATGCTCTCCCTTCTTTGAAATGCAGCCGGTTTGCCAACTTCTACCGTCGATTCATCAATGGCTTCAGTAAACTCAGGTCATCACTCACCTCCTTACAGAGCAATGGGGCCAAGTCTCTGTCCTGGAACTCCGAAGCTAACACCGCCTTCAGTACAGCTCCTATCCTCGTTCATCCCAATCCAGATCTCCCCTTTGTTGATGAAGTGGAAGCCATCCATGCGCCTTCTATTCTAAAAAAACTGTCCCCGGCGGAGCAAAACTATGATATTCGTAACCGGGAGCTACTGGTGATCAAACTGGCTCTTGAAGAGTGGCGACATTGGCGAAGTTATCACAGACCACCGTAATCTTGAATACCTTTGCAATGCCAAAAGTTTGAACACCCGCCAGGCACGCTGGTCCCTCTTCTTCACCAGTTTTAACTTCACCGTGACGTACCGACCTGGTAACAAGAACCAGAAAGTGGATGCACTCTCCCGGGTTACACCATCCTGAATCCATCACCACGCCTCCTGAACCTATTCTCCCTCCAGCCATCATCGCTAGCCCGATCCAGTGGTCTCTCAACGACCAAATCGCCGAAGCAACACAGTCAGAGCTTGCTCTGCCGGGAGGTATTGTGGAACGGACCTATGTGCCCACTCGTCTCCGTCTGTCCCTCATGGAGAGCAAACCCTCTCACTCATCAGCAATCGCTATTGCCCAATATGACCCAGGAAGTCTCCCGATATGTTCAGGGATGCTCAGTCTGCGCCTAATCCAACGTTCCCCGTCGCCTTCCGGAAGGCAAACTAGTGCCTCTCCCTGTTCCTAACCAACCCTGGTCGCATATTGGCCATCACATCGCCGACCTCCCATCTTCTCATTCTCACACCTGCATCCTCATCATAGTGGATCGCTTCACCGAAGCCTGTAAATTAATCCCGCTGCAGGGACTACCCACTGCCTACGAGACGGCCGAAACCCTCTTCCAGCAACTCTTTCGTCAATTTGGAAAAAACCCGAAGACATCGTCTCAGACCGCGACCCTCGGTTTATCTCCCAAGTATGGCGAGCCTTCTTCAACCTACTCTGTCACAGTCAGTCTCACCTCTGGATATCATCCGCAGTCCAACGGCCAGACTGAGTGGAAGATACAAGAGATCGGGAGGTACTTGCGGTCATACTGTCATAACCATCAGGACAGCTGGAGCCGTTTTCTTCCCTGGGCCGAGTATGCACAGAACTCAACACAAGAGCCAGCCCGACGCAAGAAAATCAGCGCCCCCCGGTTAACCCCTCCTTCTCACTACAACATTTCTCCTTTGTTTCACGTCTCCCTACTCAAACCATTCACTAATCCTCTGGTTCCTTCTTCCCCAGGGTCTGGTGCTGAGGACATACCTCCTCCTTCTGTGGACCCGCCAGAGAACATCTATCCAGTCAACATCATCCTAGACTCCCGGCGATGGGGCGGCCTATTGGAATACCTCGTCGACTGGAATACCTCGTCGACTGGGAGAGATTTGGCCAAGAGGAGAGGTCATGGGTCGCGTGTGATGACATTCTGGACCCTTCACTGCTGCACGACTTCCATAATGCTCATCCCAACCGTCCAGCCCCGAGAGGCAGAGGCCTTTCCCGTCCACTTCGGCCATCAGGAGCTGGCCGTGGAGGAGGGGGTACTGTCACAGAGTCAACAACATCGACAGCACAAGACCTCTACACTCCACCCACTCGTTCCCAGTCACCAGAGTACTAATCACCGTCACCTGTCACCAATCTTCACTGATCATCACCCAGCACCATTTAACTCTTCCCACTGCAGTTCACCATTGTCTGGTCTCGTCGTTCCCTCAAAGAATACTTACCTGACTCCTTACCTGCACGATACCTACCAGAATGATTTGTCTTCAGTCATCCGCTTCCTTCATCCGTCTTCAGTCATCTGCCTCGGTCTCCATTTCCGAACCTGCAACAGATATTGAACACTATATTCATCAATTACTCACCTGCTTCCATCATTGTAATCGCAAACTTCTGCAAATAAACCTGTTGATTACTTTATCTGTGCGAATCGTGTTTCATGACAGTATGTCATTGAATAAATGACGGGCATATATTTTAAACGTATCAAGGCTCATTCAAAAAACGTGCCTATTCTTACATTTTTGCAAAACTACAAAAATGCACCTATACATACAATTCACTGCAGTTTCCAGCTGGAATAAACACTTGTGGCAGTAACACACCATCTTTTATTTATTTTCACACAAATTATGATAGCATGGGCAGGTTATCAATTAAAAAAGACTTTTCATGTTGCTCCTTGCACAAATATGTTATGACCTAAAAAGACTTTCACCATATTGCATGATTTGTAAATTAATACATTTTTACATTTGCTTAACCAGCTCCATATATGTCTATTCTAATGCCGTAAACTTGCTCTGTAGCTCACCTGGTACACTTTGTACTCCTGTGAACATTTATAGAAGCAAGCAAAAATGGCATGGTTGCTTCAGCAAATGCATTTAAAAAATAATAATTTTATCTCACATTTGCTTTTGTTTAGGGTTTAGTGTAGGTGACACATTCAATTAAAATGAGATAAAGCATTAACGTTTTAGTGCCACTCAACTGACATTTCACTTCCAAACTGCCGTGACATGGGCAACAGACAACATAACTGTTTCCAGACTCACATTTATCAGTTTTGGATAAAACTGAACAGACTTTTAGTGTCACTTTGAAAGTATTGCAAAACATGCAACAAGTACGCAATATGATTCTGTATGGCTAAAAAGCATCTTTCTCCATTGGCACTCATTCAAATGTAGCTGCGTATTCAGACCAAAAACATTTTCTTTCAATTAACACATAAGTCACAAGTATTTCATTACAGAAATGCAAATAAGCAGTGTTAATGTATAGTTGCACTTGCAATGTGGCCAGATCAAGTCTGCATTTGTGTGCTTGTGTAAAGTGTGTTTTCCGACCTTTTCCTCTACATGGGTTACTTTGACCGTGGCATGTTTGAGAAGGTTTTGAAGTAGTCTATATGAGAAACATTGAAACAATGAGATCTACTGTTCTGATTTTTCACACTCTGTACCATGTAGGCCTATTCTGTATTCTACAAAACACAATGAGAAACAGCCAACTTATTTATGTTTTTCCAGAGCAGAGCTTTGAACATTGTTTGCCATTGGATTCAAATTCACATATTTTATGTCTTTCATGTGGAAGCCAGCTTTGAGTCAGAGCATGCATCATTCAAAGGATCAAAGGCCATCTGACTCATTTTTCCAAGACAACACACACCAAGTCACAGACTATGTCTGTTTCCCATTGGGAGAAAGTGTGAGTGGACAAAGCTTATGCCTGCTACTTATAGGATTGTCGATTTCACATTTCAATCCTATAAGATCATTACAAATCACACTGATAAATTTGGGTACGATGAGTATGTAGATTGTACGATGATGACACCTATTGAATCGTGGGCTACGATGCAAGTTAGTATAGAACAATGAAACATCATCAGCTTGTGCTAGTGGTAAACAAATAGAGCAAGATGAATCGAACTTTGACAATTGTGGTTTTTATGTGCACTGAAAAAAAAGAGGAGGAAGCAAAAGAGGAGAATATGGACGTGGTCATGGCTAGGGAAAAGAGGACAACTTTCCACGCCAATTTTGCAAATGGAGTTTGGGGTTAGTAGTTTTAGGTTTTAGCGCCATGTCGCTTTGATCAATAAGCCATGTTGCATTTTTATTGGCTAGTCAGTGGACGTAGGTCGTACCAGCAAACACACTGTGAGATGATCATGCAAAATTTCTGACACTGTCAGAAAATTATTGCAGGCTATCTTTGGTCACAAATGAGTTAAGAAGTGTTAAATTAATGTAAAGGGTTGTAAGAAAATAAGAAAACAGATCCGCGTCATGTGCGTCAGCTCTTAAAGTGACAGCAGCTTAATAAACCTGCTGAAGTCTGTGTCATTAATGTTCACACTGCTCTTGACTGAATCACTTTTCTATATTTGATAAGGATTTATTTATATTCAATTTAAAATGTATGTAGTGAAGTCTTTATTAACTGCACAGATACAGAAATTATTCAAGAAATTATTTAATTACCTGAACAACTATTGTGTTGAGCACTGATATATTAAAGGCATAGCTAAATGTGACATGATTTAATACAATGGGTTTAATGTGAAGATAGTTAAGTTAATTTAAATTAAAAGTTGTTATATATTTTTAAAGCCTATTAAATGTTTAAAAAACGATAGCTTTCAATTATACTGTAATGTTGAATGGCTATAATTAATGCCTCAAATTGATGGGGAAAAACAAATATATTTAATGGAGATTCAATCAGTATCATACTGGTATCAGTGATACTATCCTTCATTCATAGTGCTAGTAAAAAGATGCCATTAAACAAATATTTAAAATATGCCATCTTTATGTTGTTTCTGCATTATTTTAGAGATTCAATGTGAAAGTATTACAAATACATTAAAACCTTTAACCCTAGATGCGTAAAAATATAATATTTTTATTTTTATTTTTTTTTATCGATTGACAGCACTAGTGATTATATGTCTATGTACAGCATTGCATTATTTCTTATTTCATTTTTTCTTCATTATTTCTACTCAAGATCCATAAAAAACGTACTTATTTGAGTAGAATAGTTCAGAATTCTTGCCCCTGTAGATTTGCACAGTAACCTCCTTTCACTCTTATAAAACAATGTTGCACTCTTAAAACAAACAAGCACATATATAAATTAATAAAAATTCAAAAGTTGTAACTCTAGCAGTATACACTTTCAAAAGCTATTTTACCCCAAAATCAAAAGAAACAGAAATGACATTCTGCATGAGTAAACGTTCAGTTGACACTGGTATTAGTCAGGGAAAGTAATCCCTTGAAATGCAAAACGCACCAAATTCCTCTCTGTTTAAAATGATCCATTTATTTCTTCAGATCTCGGGAGAGACATTTTTTGTCTTTGTTATTTACAATGCATTCCTATTATCATCAGGGCCGGTTCTAGACATTAGGAGGCCCTAGGCAAAATTCATGTTGGAGGCCCCCCACCCCCAATAAAAAAACACTTGAAACAAATATGATTCCTAACCTTTTTATTTATACAACATTTAATTTTAAAATCAGTATATTTTTACTTACACAGTACATAAGTTTGGACACATTACTATTTTTAATGTTTTTGAAAAAAGTCTCTTATGCTCATCAAGCCTGGATTTATTTGATCAAAAATACAGAAAAATTATATAGTGAAATATTATTAAAATTTAAAATAATGGTTTTCTATTTTACTATACTTTATATTTCTGTGATGCAAAGCTGAATTTAGTGTCACGTGATCCTTCAGAAAACTTTATAATATTCTGATTTATTATCAAATGTTAGAAATGGTGCTTAAAGGAGAAGTTCACTTTTAAAATGAAAATTCTGTCATCATATACTCACCCTCATGTTGTTTCAAACCTGTATGAATTTCTTTCTTCTGCTGAACACAAAGGAAGATATTTAGAAGAATGTCAGTAACCAGACAGTTTTTGGGTCCCATTGACTTCCATAGTAGGAAAAAAATGAACCTGATCTCACGGGAAAACGTACAAATTCTACGAGGTGGCTAATTCGTACGAATTCATACGACCTCACTCGTACGAATTCGTACGATTTTTGCAAAATCGTACATATTTTACGAATTGCCCAATTCCCTGACCCCGCCCCTAAACCTACCCATCACGTGGGTTTAGACAAATCGTACAAATTCGTACGAGTGAGGTCGTACGAATTCGTACGAGTTAGCCATCTTTTTATCATTCGTACGAATTCGTACGAATTGGTCGTGAGATAGTGTTGAAAAAAATATATACTATGGAAGTCAATGGGACCCAAAAACTGTCTGGTTACTGACATTCTTCTAAATATCTTCCTTTGTGTTCAGCAGAAGAAAGAAATTTATACAGGTTTGAAACAACATGAGGGTGAGTATATGATGACAGAATTTTCATTTTAAAAGTGAACTTCTCCTTTAATATTTATTTTATAACCTGTGATACTTTTTTCAGGATTTTTGATTATTAAAAAGTTGTTTTAAAAAAGTCTTCACTATCACTTTTTATATATTTAACACATCCTTGCTGAATATTCCTGTTTTTTTCTGTATTTTTGATCAAATAAATGCAGGCTTGTAGAGCATAATAATAAACTTCTTTCAAAAACATTAAAAATAGTAATGGGTCCAGACTTTTACCGGTACTGTATGTACATATTAATCAAACTTTATCTAAGGTAATCTCTTTTTTGTTTAATGAAGATGTTATTGTTGTTGTTGTTGTTATTTTGCTGTTTTATTCAATTTATTCACAGTTCCAGAATCCCACTTCAGTAGATGAGCATAAGTGCTTTTATATTGCATTACTACCTTAAATATGCTATACACAAATCAAGTGGAAGAGAAAGACACGATCGCTACTGAGCAGAAAAAAATATATAAACTGATATTATTGGCGTAATGTCAGGGTATAATTTAATCATCAGCAGAATTTAGAAGATAGACCCATAGATATGAGATCCTTTACTTGAAACATTTAAAAATGTTGTAGTGTGTTGGCTTTTTAACTTAGAATACAGACGTCTTGTCTTTTAATTTTGTAGCTTTTTTACTAGTCAGCTCCCGACGCGATGTTATTCATTGTAGGCTACGCGCAAATTCAAAGCGTCGCGTCTGGGCACGTTAATGACGCTCGCGCTCCTTTAAACTCGTAATAAAGGGGTGAATGATTTTTCCAGAAATGACGCTGATCTACAGTACAAGTTTATATTTAGAATACATTGCAATCACTCCAAAACAGATGACGACAACTCACACACCTGCAGTATGAGCTGTGCTTCTTTGTGTGCTTATTAGGCTTTTGCCTCGCAGCACCTGATGGATGCGTTCGTTACACATACTTTCAGAAGCCGGCACCCGCTTTGTAACGGACACATTAATTGGTTTAACTGCAGTAATGTAACAGTCTATGGTTAAGATAAACGTCGTCACTATTTTTAGTTAATTAATAAATATTGAAATAAATTGTAGATAGGACATTTGTACAAATTATTATTATTTTATTTTTATTTTTTTTTTGTCCCTCTGTCTGGGCCCCATCCCGCCAATCGGGCCCTAGGCACGTGCCTAGTTTGCCTTTGCGTTAATCCGGCTCTGATTATCATATTATATTGGGTTTCCGAAATAAAGCCGAAATTCAGCATATACTCTAGCTATTATATCTATTATAGATATTTTGCATAAAGAAAATACATCCTATTCCTAGACCAAGATTTATTTATTTTTGCCTTGTGATATTTTCATGATAATTAAGTCTTTTGATGAAGGAGATTTTTGCTCATTAGGTAATGGAATTTTGAGGAAGAAAAAATGCTAAATTGTAATGAAAACAATGGTATAATGCCATTAAAATAAATAATTAAAAAAATCGTTTTTGCCTGGTTTTTTAAACAGGCTTTGTTTTATTATTGCAAAATACAATTTATTGTGTTCTTGTACTTGATCCCCCTCTTCTTTTAATAGAGTAATTCAGCTATTAGTCTTTTAGAAAACTGAATGTAATTCACAGCAGATTTGGTCCAGGTTCAGATTTTCAGTAAAATGGCTTTTGGTGAGCAGAATTGGCTCAAAGGGTCCCAGTTGTGCACAAGTCTGGAACCCTCTTTGGACAGAGTGACTTCTCGCACAGAATGAAAGGGACAGAGAGGAAGCAAGAAATGGCAGATGAAGTGATGCTTCAGAGACCCCAATAAGCAACATCGTAGAGATGCTTGGAAAAAGCTTCATATTCGACTTTATATTTTAGAAAAAATATATTGAAGAATTTCTTAGTGAGTTAGTATGTCACAATCCCAAAATGAGTCACATAGAAAAACTGTGCTAAATGTGAAAGACTAATTGTATACAGTCATATACTGCAGGTGTGCATATAGTACAATACAAATATATGCTTTAAAAGTAATGCTTCCCATAGCTTTTAGTGTTCTGTAGCAAATTAGCTCAAAGGGGAAATATTAATAATTAATCATAACTCGTTGTGATTAATTATAAATGTTTGGATCAGTCAATCAAATGAACTTGTTGCAACAGAATTAACATTACCATCAATCAACCAATCAACTCTCAGAAAGGGTATTTTTCATGGCCACGGAAAAATAATTCTTTCTTAGCATGTACAGCGCTTAGAGCGTGTAGCAAGATCAGGAATGGCATTAATCTGCAGGCAGTATCAGAACCAGGGAACTCATATTGTACACAAGTTTTATTAACTAAATCACGAAAACATAACTAATCGTAACCAACACATGCACAAAAATCACACATACATGGGATTTGGAAAAGTGAAAGTGATGTAAACTGAACAGGACAGAGCAATGAAGCTATGAAAAAAGTCATTTGACATTCAACAACATGAAAGAACCATCAGTCTCTTGTTTCAAGTGCCTCATTAAGAGGGGTTTACCACTTATCCTACACCTCTGTTTAGTTAAATGTACGATACTTGCAAGATCTTTGCAGTTGAAGCAGTCTGTGAAGTCTCTGAAGAAGGTTTTGATGGTTCCATGAGTCGATGAAGGTGCAATTGATTTCCTCCGCGTTGAATGAAGAAATGATGATGAACTTTACGCTATTAGTTTGACTCTGTTATGGACGAGGACTGACAGCTGCCGGCCCGCAACTTCATGGTCAGATGGATCAGGTTTCCGGTCCTACGCGCACAGCAGCCAGGAGACAAAAGGAAGAAAGAGAGGAGGGAACTTTGTTTTGGCTTTTAAGTTTATGAGAAAGGTGCAGTTTTCCAAAGGGAATAGTTCCTTTGTTTGGAAGCTGACTCATTTGCATGTTTAGCTGGATTGGGTGTTGAGGCAGAAACTATGAAATATTCTTGTAATACTAATATGTTGCATATACAACATAATTATACATGATTATTTAGATCATCAAAATACAAATTCGTAGACACCAATCATGGTATACTGTAGGTCAGGTTACATTAATGGGTGGATCTATCATAAAGCATGCATAAAACGGTATACGATACAAAAGACAGAACAGTAATAACCATGCAATGTTCTGGAGATTAAATAATGTGTGTGTCTGATTGGTCTAGCCATTACAGTTTACATCCCTTGTGAAAAAGAAAATCATACTATTAATATACTAAGAAAGAATATACTTAAGTGCTATCTGAATATAATGTGTCGAACATGTTATTTACAATTAAATAAATAAATAAAAATCTATTATTGTTTAAATTTATATTAAATCCAATTAGTTAAACTTAAGAGTGCTTTACTTTGACCTACTAAAGGAGGACTTAAGTATATATTTACACATCAAAATAAGTGTCCTCTAAAGCGCAACAAAATATTATTAAAGCATGATTTAAAAATTACTTAAAAAAAAAACTTTTAAAAAGTACATTTTTACAAAGTACACTATTTATATGTCTAATTAAATGTGTCAAAATAACAGGCATGAAAGTGCACTCTCTTTAAGTGCATTTAATATTCAGTAATACTTTATCTGCAAGTACAGTTTTGTTTAAAAATATGCTTTTATATTGAAGTTTGTTTCCGCCACGGAATAAAACTATTTAAAAGATAATTGCGACTTTTTATCTTGCAATTCTGACTTTTTTTCTCACAATTGCGAGTTTATATCGTACTCGGTTACTAACGTAACCTCGGTTCTCTCTAGAAGAGGGAACCAGTACTTGCGTAAGTATCTTACACTAGGGGAAAACCTCTTTTCCTCGAGATATTGAAGCCAAAAATTATCCTTAATTTTGCAATAATGTAAAACGCATTGCAGCAGCATGCAGACATGGGCGAGACAGCTTGCGCGCCCATTGGCTGCTCTGCAGCAACTGCACCAGCCTATCGATAGAGGCCCCTCATGACGTCAGAACCAATGAGGGTGCTTCGCGCCCATTACGTCATGTCCTGCCGAAAGCGGGTGGGGCTAGGGCTATAAATAAGGCCCAGAGAGGCTGGTTTGGTCAGTTTTTCATCGCTGAAGCGAATCAGAACATGACGCATGCATGGCAAGATACGCAAGTACTCGTTCCCTCTTCTAGAGAGAACCGAGGTTACGTTAGTAACCGAGTACGTTCTCTTACGAGAGGTCTCTCGTACTTGCGTAAGTATCTTACGCTAGGGGAACACAATGTAAAACGCCGTGCGTGCTTGAGACATAACACTAAAGTCCCAAGGGCAGGTGCCCGGGGCTCATACAGTGCCTAATCACAAGGGACTCACAGAGAATCCGGGAAGATGGGCTAGAATAGCATCATTCCTGTAATATGGAGCTCTGATAAGAGCATGTTATATCAAGTGTTCCACACAGCCAGGGCGAACTCGGCCTGGACTGGTAAATATGGGGTACTTACGCACTGCCCACAGGTGTCCCTGCTCTTGGAGAAAAATTCCTGACAATGAGCGTTCTCTTGAGACGCAAATAGGTCTATTTTCGCTCTGCCAAATGTCCTCCATAGCAGTTCGACTGTCTGTGGGTGTAAAGACCATTCTCCTGTCGGAAGATTGTTTCTGGACAGTCT
Organism: Leuciscus leuciscus; assembly: GCF_965113295.1. NCBI lineage: Eukaryota > Metazoa > Chordata > Actinopteri > Cypriniformes > Leuciscidae > Leuciscus > Leuciscus leuciscus. The sequence continues at coordinate 69,737,701 of NC_138725.1, read as the reverse complement.
GTCTGGTCCCACATTCAGATGGCCGGGCACATGCGCTGCCCTGAGCAAGAGCAGATTGTGCTGAGCCCAGACCAGGAGGCGTTCCGTCAGCCTGTGAAGGATTCTGGATCTGATACCTCCTTGGTGATTTATATAAGCCACCACTGACATGTTGTCCGAACGGACCAAGACGTGGTGTCTTTTTATCTGGGGACAAAAACGCCTCAGCGCGTTGTCGACTGCCATCATTTCCAGGCAGTTTATATGCAGAAGCTTCTCCCGTTCCGACCACTGGCCGAATAACGGTCTGCCCTCGAGCAGCGCTCCCCATCCCGAGGTTGAGGCGTCCGTAGACACCACCTTCACACTCGAGGAAGTCCCCAGGCTTACTCCTGACCGGTACCAGTCGGTCACTGTCCAAGGTTTCAGAGCTGCGACGCATTTCTGATCGACCTTGAGGCGCGCGAGACCGGAGGTCCAAGCTCTGCGCGGCGCGCGCGTTTTAACCAATACTGCAGCGGGCGCATGTGAAGCAGACCCAGCTGAAGCACTGAGGAGGCTGAAGCCATGAGACCCAGCATCCTTTGAAAACTTTTTGAGCGGGACTAAAGCGCCGTGGCGAAAATTCTATGTCATGCGCTGAATACTTAGTCTGCGCTGCGGCGACAGCTGTGCTGTCATAGACAGCGAGTCCATATCTGTGCCCAGAAAAGATATTTTCTGACTGGGAGACAGCGAACTCTTCGCCCAATTGACTGTGAGACCTAAATTCTCGAGGTGATCGAGTAATATGGTCCTGTGTTCTATGAGCCCCGACTGTGATCGAGCTAGAACCAGCCAATCGTCCAAATAATTCAGCACTCGTATGCCTCGGAGCCTGAGGGGTGCGAGCGCTGCATCCATGCACATTGTGAATGCGCGAGGTGCCAGGGATAGGCCAAATGGCAGGACTGTGTACTGATATGCCTGACCCTCGAAGGCGAATCTCAAAAAAATCGCCTGTGACGTGACGCTATTTGTATTTGAAAATAAGCGTCTTTCAGATCTATCGACATGAACCAGTCTCCTTGGCAAATTTGCGAGAGGATTTTCTTGGTCGTGAGCATTCTGAACCGTCGTTTCAGAAGTGCTTTGTTTAGTCGTCTTAGATCTAGAATGGGTCTGAGACCCCCTTCTTTTTTGGGTACCAGAAAATATCTGCTGTACATGCCCCCTTCGCTCTGAGCTTGTGATAAGGGTTCTATAGCCCCTTTGCTCAGTAACTTCGCTATTTTGGCCCGAAGTAGGTGTGCTACTTCCTTTTTCACCGTAGTATTGATTCGCGCCGCTTTGCGTTGCGGGAGTCGACCGAACTGTAGCGAATAGCCTCTTTCTATAATGTCTAGCACCCACTTCGAAACCCCGGGTAGCCTTGCCCATGCATTTGCACGAATGGCTAGGGGTTGAATGCGAAGTGCGCTCTGGTCGCTCAGCGACAGAGGGGCTTCAGTGTGCTGCAACATAAGCGTCGCGCTTATGACATTTGAGGCAGGGGGCGCGCTGATAACAGCGGGCAGATTGCCCGCGCTCGACTCCTCTGCGGTGGTCAACCGAGAGGGGGAGGGCTGGGCGAGTCCCGTAAGACCTGTCATGTCTATGTGTGAATGTGGGCGTGGGATAGCGGGCACATTTACAACACTGAGAGCATTGTCTGCCTGAGCAGAGCGAATGCATGTAGGTTTCGTTTTACAGAAACCTTGAGACATGCAGAACGTAGTGTTTGTGGGCACTGGGCAGTGGGCACATTTACCACATTTAATGCGCAATCGATCTGGGTCGATTTCATGTGCGCGAGCCCTGTGCGACGGGCTGTGTTTCTGTGTAGGAATGAGCACTGGGCAGTGGGCATTTTGTCCACACTCATAACACCATTGGCCGTGGCCGGAACACCAGAAAATACACTCTTATGGGATTTATCTGGGTAGCCGTAAAAGCGGCGTTTGTGTGCAGGCAAGCGGGCTGTGTCGCCGACTTGCTTACTGCAGAATACACTGGAACAGTCGCATTTACTGGAACTGAACGAGCGAGAAGTTGCCATAGAAACAGAGAGCGTCAACATGCTGGCGTTTGTTTGCAGGTGTGCGTGTATTACAATAGGCTCGTCCACTGCAATATTGACATTTCCAGAGAAATGTGTGAGAATGGAGGTAGTGACGCACGGGAACCATAGAAACGGTGCTTGGGTGCAGGCGAGCGGGTTGTACAACGCGCTCGTTGGCTGCAAAAATACACATCTGCAGTCGCCTTTTCAGGGAACTTTTTTTTTCGCTCACTGCAGTATGACATTTCCAGTCGCCTGAACTTCAGAGGGGAATGAGAAATGTGTGAGAAATAGAATTCGGCCCGGCCGCAGCGGGACATTAACACTCTTTTCTCCTTTCGCCAGTGACGCACGGGAACCATAGAAACGGTGTTTGGGTGCAGGCGAGTGGGTTGTACAACGCGCTCGTTGGTTGCAAAATGCACATCTGCAGTCGCCTTTCAGGGAACTGACAGAGCAAAGCATTGGAGGCATAATTAATCTGCCGTTAGACCGGGATTAACACTCTTTTCTCCTTTCGCCAGTGACGCACGGGAACCATAGAAACGGTGTTTGGGTGCAGGCGAGCGGGTTGTACAACGCGCTCGTTGGCTGCAAAATGCACATCTGCAGTCGCCTTTCAGGGAACTGACAGAGCGAAGCATTGGAGGCATAATTGATCTGCCGTTAGACCGGGATTCGAACACCGGTCTCTCGTGTGAAAAACCAAAAATTCTGCCACTGAGCCACAGGGGGGAACACAAAGACTTTCAGATGCACGAGCATACAAGAGCGTCAACATGTTTTCTTCGGCGTTTGCTTGCAGGCGCTGCAATATTTATATTTCCAGTCGCCTGATCAGGGAACTGAGAAATGTGTGAGAAAATTCAGGTCAGTCCGGCGGGACTAAACACTATTTTCTCCTTTCGCCGGTGAGTGACGCGTGAATAGGGCGCAGGGGCAGGGTAGCTTTCTTGTACGTAAAGAAAAACTAACCCCGACCGTCCGCTTCCAGCCTCCCCTGTGAACGGCGCATTTTGCGCGGCTCGAACAGAGGGAGAGAGAAGCTAGCCCCGTGACCGTCCGCTCCTGACATCCCCTGTGAACGGCGCGGTTTGCACGGCTCGAACAGAGGAAGAGCAGGTATCATCCTCCAAGCAGGCAAGGCAAGCAGGCGCACCGGCGAGCTTTGCGGGTTGGGGGGGAAAGGGGCGTCTTGAAAAAGACGCCCGGCTCTTTTAGTGCAATGAGAGTGTGTGTCGCGGCGGCGAACACACACACATACACAAAACACAGTAGCAGAGAAAAGGATATGTACGCCGGAAAGCGTCAGTAGAAACGGCGACTGAAGGCGGCGAGATGTCGACCAGCACTAATCCCGCTGGGTGCTTGACTCAGACGGCGCGGCTTCCTCTCAGTATCCAGCGATGCGAAGGCCCGCTGAAGAGATGAAAAACTGACCAAACCAGCCTCTCTGGGCCGTATTTATAGCCCTAGCCCCACCCGCTTTCGGCGGGACATGATGTAATGGGCGCGAAGCACCCTCATTGGTTCTGACGTCATGAGGGGCCTCTATCGATAGGCTGGTGCAGTTGCCGCAGAGAAGCCAATGGGCGCGCAAGCTGTCTCGCCCATGTCTGCATGCTGCTGCAATGCGTTTTACATTATTGCAAAATTAAGGATAATTTTTGGCTTCAATATCTCGAGGAAAAGAGGTTTTCCCCTAGCGTAAGATACTTACGCAAGTACGAGAGACCTCTCGTAAGAGAACTCTCAATTCTGTATTTAACTCACTATTGTGAGTTTATATAAAATATGTAATTTTTTATGTAAAAGTCAGAATTGTGAGATAAAAAGTTAATTATTACCTTTAACAATTACCTAAACAATTACCTTTTTTATTTTATACATTTTTATTATTGTTTTTCTATAAACAAGCTTAGATAGTTTAAAGATTTGAAGTACAAGTTAATACAATTGAGTGTGCTTCTTTTTCTTTTTTCTTTTTTTTACAAAGGTAGTCCTTAAGCTCTAAAACATGCCTTTGCAACTCAACTAGCAGTCCCAATGTGTCCTTATTTGTTTATGTTCTTTTGCTGGGCATGATGTTCTTTTATGATGCCTTTGAGAACATGGCAAAGCCTTTTATTGTAAAATATTTGTGCCAGAACTCATATCTGAAGCAATAGGAATGTCAGGGGACCGCTCTGGCAATATTGTGTGTGTATATGATGGAGAACATAACAGAGAGACTTCAATTTTCTACAGGTGTAGCCATGCATTGGTTGCATTAAAAACATGATTTCTCTCAGTTATGGTTCAAGGCTCATCAATAAGGTCTCATCCCAGAAAAAAAATCCTTTTCTAGTGGCTCTAACCCACAATGAAGCTCTCATCTGGCATTTTGTGAGTGATTGAGAGCCAGACGGTGCAGTGGGCCCGGTACCCCCATGGCACCATTTAATTCCAAGGGTTTAATACTTTGGCCAGAAATCATTAAACTATTATCAGAGCCGCTGAGAAGTTTAAATTACGTCATGTTGTTATACACTATTGTGTTTTATCTTTTATCTTAATGGTATTTAATGTGCACTTGTAGTGTTCTACAAAGCTAAAAAGTATACTTTAAAAAGAAACTGTCCTTGCAGATAATATAATATTAATGAAATAAAGGGCCACTAAAGTGCACTTAAAGGGATAGATCACCCAAAAATGAAAATTCTGTCAGTAATTACTCACCCTCATGTTGTTCCAACCCCGTAAGACCTGCGTTCATCTTCGGAACACAAATTAAGATATTTTTGATAAAATCTGAGAGCTGATCACTCCTCCATAGGCTTCTAAGGGATTGAAACTTGCTGGCCCAGAAAAGTTATTAAAGAGATTGTTAATATAGTCTAAGTGACTACGGTGGCTCAATCTTAAGTTTATCAAGTGACGAGAATACTTTTAGTGCGAAAAAATAATAAAAAAATAACGACTTTATTCCACTATTCATTTCCTTCTCTCTGAGCCTCGAGTGAGATCACGTAGTGTTTTAGCGCAGCGCGTCTGTGTTGTACGTCACACGCATCACACACATGACCAGCGTCGGCCAATAGTGACACACCAAAGGACATTTCATGTCACACCAAAGGACATTTGAGCTTTTGTGGCAGTTAATAACCATGCTAATACTAGCTGAACTGTCATTAGCAATTGCCATGATACATTTGCATAATCGTACATAGTCCTGCTGTTAAAAATGATAATTTGAATAAAAAAATGAAATGAAGGGGTGTCACACCAAAGGACAAAAAAAAACTTAACAACTTCAGTGGTCTGAAAACATAGTTAAATATTTGAACAATTCTAAAAGAAATACATGTGCACTGCTCATGGGCTACATAGGCCCTGTCCCAAATGGCGCACTTCATGAGGACTTTCAGTCTCGTGGACTTAAATTGCGCGTGCTCGCCGAGTCTACGAGTCCGTAGGCCGTCCCAAACAGCATTTTAACGCTCTGAAGTGTGCTCAGCAGCGCCCCCTCTGTACCCTTGAAGCGGTCTTCCACGAAGCCCGCATAGATGCAGGCTCCACGCACTTTAACTACCCAGGAATCCTTGCGAAAGGCCGATCAGACAACAGATGGGAGGAGATATCGCTCACAGACAATTGTTGACATGGCTGAGAAGAAAACATTATGGTTTTTATGACCTAGATGTACATTTTACCAGTTGTTACCTACAGTTTATACAAACATTATGGTCATCGAGCAGTGGTTGATGTCTCAAACATAATAATAGTGCGTTGAATAATACGATCACATTATGATTCATTAAATAAATAGAACCGAACGTCAGGGCTTTACTGAGTCATATCATATGTTAAGGTAGTACGAATATTGAATATTGAAAACTCATGCACATTTTCATTATGTGTTAAAATTGTAATCTTAGTTCAAATGGAACATTATGTATTATTATGTACAACTGTATACATCATTTAAATAAGCATGATGTATCTATTGTCTAATGCCCAGGTGGCATTCACAATATCAAAATATAGAACTGTAAAAGTAGGCTGTGTAGTGGACATGGAGATAAGACGTCGGAGCGCAAAAATGTGATTTCTCCTGTCCAACAACAACCAGACCGTTATTTCCGGCGTGACGATCGAGTCTGTCCCAAAAATACCTCTCAATGCGCCCTCGTGGACTCGCGCCAAGGGCCCTATAGGTCTGCACTACATGACGTCACCAAAGTGTGGACTCTGAGGAAGTCCACAACTCCGGAGTGTGCCATTTGGGACAGGGCCATAGGGGTCTTCAGTCACATGACCTTGAATGGGGTCTTTCAACTAAATGTAGTTGTCCATGATATTGGCCAACTTAATATCAGGTTATTGCATAACACCAAAGGACATTTTTTTCTGTGACAAACTTTATTCCTACACTTTTAGAAATGTTTGTATAGGAAAAGTGATGGCCACTTAGTGAAATAGATACTTGCACAATTATGTCAGGAGTGTTCATTAAGATTTGTAAGATTTTTAAACATTAAAAACATTAATTTAATAAAGATTTTTAAACATTATTTTCTTTATTTGTATATGTAAAACAAGAAAATGTTTAACCATTTACAGTATTCTAAATGATGAAAATGTGACAGTTTTTTTTTTTTTGTGACAGTGAAAAAGCCACGTCACATCAACTACCCATATATTTAAAGTATAATATTTTCATAATAAGTACTCTTTTTAAAAGTATGGTCCTAAGACTAAAATTCTTGACAAAACAAAGTGTCAACGCAGCGGTCTGTACATTAAGTCTAAACACAGGCTATATGCAGCTGTAATGTGAGTGTCTTAGCATGTTCTAATATAATTCCTCTGAACAATAGTTTGCCCTAATTTAAAGTGTTTCTTACAGGTATATTGTAAAAAATATGAGAGACACTCCCTCGTTCAGACGCATCTGTGGTTCTCTTCCTTTGTTAAGATCCCCTTGTGGTGTTAGCAAGCAAACTTGACATTATCTCCGTCTGGGCTTTTATTAGCTTTCTATCTCAGCCTATCATCACCTCTCACTTTTCCCGACGATGACAGCTTAAGAAGAAAGCTCCGCCCCGTCTGGGTCAGCGCTGAACACACACCTCCAGTTCATACGGCACATTAAACAGGCCTCACTGTAATTACTGCTGTCAGTCACGCTTGAGTCTCACACCATCATTAATAGATTATTTGCCGTTTCATTGCTGGAGGCCTGTGTCAGACCTAAAGTTTGTTCCAGTTTTGCAATGACAGTCGCTATATGTAAGTGAGCAATGTGTACTTTTTCCTCTGTGTCACTGCAAAAGCCAGTAAAACACATCATCCAGTGTCAAACTACAGATCTCAATTCTGCATTTTTGTATCCCCGCTCACTGCAGTTGGATCGAGCCCAGTGCATTATGGGTGTTGAAGTTTCCCTTCCTTTTGCCAAAAGGAAAGGCCACAGCCTGATGTCCGTTTTCTCTAGTCATGTACAGTAGCACCAATTAAAACAAAAATGCCTTTCTACTACATAGGCAGGCAAGTTGTATTAAAAGCCCATCTTGTCATGACTGAGTTGCCATAACATAAGATAGAGAAATACAACATAGTATACATGAAAACTACTTCATGGTGAATTGGTGAAAAAACTGTACTTCTATATACATTTATAGTCATTTAGCAGCCAATTCTTACCAAAGCAACAATCTAAAAAATGCTGCATTGTTTCAACACAAATTTGGGTTAATTATAGACAAACCCAACCGTTGGGTTACATTTTAAATATTTTTTTTTAACCCAACAGTTGGGTTTGTCTGTATTTGACGCAAGGTTCTGTTATGTTGTCTTTTATTTTGAAATTCTGTTCCTTTTCCTTTAGTTCCTGTTTCCCTGATCTTTTGTCCTTGGTTGCGTCCGAAATCACATACTCTCTTGAGAAGGTACTTATTTTGAACAAGTAATTATTTCACAACTGTTAAAAAAAAGTATGTTCTACAGATAGGTGTGTAGTATAAACGTAATCTGGAAGTACATTCGCCATGTTGTCATTATAATGTGACCTACCAGCGTCAGTTGTATTGCTTTACTGCCATTCACAAATCCTCTCCCATGGCCTCATGGGATAGTAAAGTGTCTGTCATATGCACATTTAAGAATCTCACCAGAAGTAGTAGGTCATCCAGGTACTTTTTGCCTATTCTTTTATGAGTACTGTAAATTCATCTGTTTTTCCAGCCTGATCTCACGGCAATTCGTACGAATTCTACAAGGTGGCTAATTCGTACGAATTCATACGACCTCAGTCGTACGAATTAGTAAGATTTTTGCTAAATCGTACATATTTTACGAATTGCCCAATTCGTATGAATTCATACGAATGACCTACCCCTGATCCCGCCCCTAAACCTACCCATCACATTGGTTTAGACAAATCGTACAAATTCGTACGAATTAGCCACCTTTTTATCACTCATACGAATTCGTACGAATTGGTCGTGAGATAGCGTTGATTTTTCTCCTACTATATACTGTCTGGAAGTATGCGATTATAGATGCAGCCCTTGGTTGCTGTTTATGTCCTTGTTTGTTTCCATGATTACATATTAATTTCACCTGTGTCTCATTTATTTCCCTTGTTAACTTGTGTGTACTGTATATATACTCCCAGTGCACACAAATTGTGACATGTGTATTGTGTACTCAAAAGCACACAGGTGGTAGCTCATGAATTTCCCTTTCTGGGGTTCAATCCTACAGTGGATACCTTTGTTTACTAGCTCATATATTTAACCACTAAGTAAGCCACCACATTCTATATTAAATGCGGTATCTAACATCAGTGAGTATTATCTGAGGATGTTATTTAATGCGTTCTATTTTTTATCTTTTCGCACTAGAAGCATGTCAGAGCGTCTCATGTGAGAGAATGGCTATCAAACTGCCATCTTTCTTCTTGAATTGAACACCTCATCCTGCAGCCTGACGTATGTGTTAAACAAATTAAAACAAATGCGTAGCCTGGAGAAATGATGGCTTTTAAATCTTTGCTCTCTGCTCTTGGTATTGTGCCCTTGTCATTTACAGTATTGATTGCTGGTTAAGGTTTTTAGTGCTTTTAGGTTTGACATCAAAAACTAATAAATAAAACAAAACAGATTGACAGGATATTGATTTGGGAACCAAGTACTGGCAGGAACCCAGCGTTCCTGATATCTGTGTAGAGAAACTATTGACCCCTCACTAATAATAATAATAAGAAGAAGAAGAAGAAGAAGAAGAAGAAACACTACAAATATTACAGTAGATGGAGACAACCTAATGTTTCCCTTGGGACTGAAGAGAAGCACAGGGATAGAATAAACACATTTTTACACAAAAGCCTACAATTAGTTAAAGCTGGGAGTAGCCTGTCAGAACGCACAACACTGTAATCAGTCTGTCAAAAGTACACATTAAAATCTACAAAGCTATACTATCATTATGGGAACACTTTATTCTTTAAATTATGCAATGACTTTGTGGTAAAAATAGTCCATAATCAATTGTGCATTAACATGGGTCGATGACATACAGACAATAAAAGACAAAGTCCACGATAAAGACAAAGACATACAAATTGTTTAAAACAATGTGTAAAGTTCTCAAGCCTTGTTTAGTCCAAATCAGATTTTTGTGCATATCCGATTGAAATCAGATCAGATTTATTTGGAATCTTGTTTCCGCCACAGAATAAAACATTTTAAAAGATAATTGCGAAAAAAATTCTCACAATTACGAGTTTACATCTTGCAGTTCTGACTTTTTTCAGAACTGCAGAATTATGTGCTATAATGTCAGAACTGCGAGATATAAACTCGCAATTGCGTGTTATAAAGTCAGAATTGCGAGATTTAAGGCCCTTTCACACCGGACGCATAACGAAAAAGCGAAACGAAAAAGCAAATAGTTTGCGTCAAAGCCATTCACATCAGCCACGACGCAAATTTGCGACGTCTGTGACGTTCAGAGCTTCAACATTCCAAAACTTTCGCGCCGACAGCTGAGAAAACATGGACACTTCATCATTATCATCCAGCGAAGACGAGCTTTTCATTTTCTTTAAAAGACAGAAAAGAAGGTTTTGGATGCACCCAATCTTAAAGAACAGAGAGTCTGAAGGGGAGTAACGTTATGCTAATATCCACTTTTAGTTTCCTTTTCCTCTCTCCTTTTTCTCACATAGGTGTCCCTGAGGTTTTTCCACAGTTTTTTGCATCTTCAACTAATCACAGTGTGTTTTGTAATGTCAATACACATTACATGTAACACACGAAGTAACAAGTTAAAATCATTCAACTAGAAACTGTAGATATCACACAAAGAATGTATAGTATACTAAAAGCAGCCCTAAGCCCTTTTTTACATGTTCATAAATGACGATAATAGTGTTAGCTTTCTATTCCAAATATAGTTTAGCCTGCTAGCCTACACAGCACAGGACTATACAACGACTAAAACTATCACACAACATACTCACAGTCGTGATAACCGAGTTGGTTGGCAATGCTACACCACACATTATCTTTCAAATCGTTGTCCTTGTAGTATGTGATTGGCTGAAACCTTTTCTGTCGCCGCAAAAGTAAAAAAAAATCGACATCGAAGCGAAAAAAATAAAAGTCGTTTTTTCGCCACAGCACATTCGCTTTCGGTGTGGAAGCACTCATTACACAAACAGCTGATCAAAAAATAAAACCATCACGAGAATTATTCGTGCGTCAAAATCGCGTCCAGTGTGAAAGGACCTTTAAACTCGCAATTTTGTGTTATAAAGTCTGAATTGTGAGATAAAAAGTCGCAATTAAATTTTTTTTTTGTCTTTTTTTTGTGGCGGAAACAAGCCAAAACAAAAAGATCTAATTTTTTTACAAATCTGTTTCAAGCTACATTCATATGTGGTTTGAAATATTATTCAAATCACATTTTTGGAAATCCGTTTCAGTCTGACTGCTCTGATCTGAATTCTGGTGGTTTATTTGACTTTCTCACGCAACGCAAATCGTAAATGTCAGACGTTGTTATAGGAAACATGCTGAAAGTTGCTGCAGAAACAAAGTTGTGTTGTTGCAAAGTGCCGGATGAGCAGAAAATGACAATATAACGGAGAAATGTTTTGAAACAGTCAATCATTTTTAGATCAGATTCCAATCGGATGCACAAATAATTGGATTTGGACTGACAGTGTGAACACGTAGCCTTAGAAATGTTCTCACTGTATTCATGTTGGTTTTCTATGGCTTCATCATTATTTTCAAAAATCTAATGATTTTTAGGTAAAAGGTAAAAAAGATGAGACTTAAAACATGCTCATTACAGAAGAGTTATATTCAAGCCAGTGTATGTATGAATTGTATTTATTATGTATTTTTAAACAACAGATTGGAGCATCATGTCATCAGAGCATTCATACACGACAAAAATGTACTAAAAACAGAAACGTTTTTCCTTTGCGATTTTCGCGTACAGACAACAACTTTGTCAAATCGTTCCCCATTCACACGGATCCGTGAAAACGACTAAAAGTGCTGTGTTATTCATGCCAGGCCAGTAGTTGGCGATGTCACTTTGTAAAGAAACACTAGGCGCCTATAGACTGAACACATAACATGCATGACATCACCATTTTCACAGATTCATGTTTTTTGTAGTTTACACGGAGACGATTTGGTTTTTCGTTTTCAAAAACGTGCACTTTGAAACCGTTTTCGAAAGTTTGCGTTTTCAGGCCCCTAACGCCGTTGTCGTGCAAATTAATGGATAAAACGCAATCAAAGGTTTCCGTTTTTTTGTTGAAAACGGTTGAAAAATTTGCGTTTTCAGGCCCCA